>NC_092374.1:44528830-44831860 GCF_030028105.1 Mobula birostris | reverse complement strand
ATGAATTTTACATGAATGTGCAACTAACCTGAGTTTAACTGACTTTGATAATGCATTTCCATTCCTTGATACATTAAAAAAGGAGGGCTTATCCTATTTATACATGTAGAAATATTTCATTTTTAGTGAACATTGTGTTAACCCATTATGAAACATGAGTGCATTTGTAAAATATTCTGCCTTGCAGAAAATTCCAGGAAGCGTGAGATCTTTGTTAACAGATTTATCTTTATAATTATCCACTGGAGCCTTCCTCAAAATTTCAACTCATTATACACACTTCTTTATTCAATAAGAAACCTTCCTGAGGTCAAAAATCAATGGCTCCCAAAAGCAGGCCCAGGAGCTAAGCTGCAGGCAACATAACTGCTCATTAAACTAGTTGCCCTTTGGACCCAGTGGAAAATTGCTAAGGAGGTTGAATTATGTTAAGCTGGGCTAGCACCAGGTAAAAAGCTGGGCTAGTACCGGTCATGGAGAAGGTTCAAAGTGTCTGTAGCAGGTCTGTAGCATTTATTCCTCTGAGGCTGTTGATAATTGGGGAATTGAAATTTCTTTTACTATGAACACTATCAAATCAGTGGGCAGGATAAGTTTCTCATAATAGATCTGTCATGGTTCTCCTCTCTTTTAACTTCTCCACAGCCTAGTTAGTCCAACTTTCCATCACAAAGCAACCTGTCAATTCCAGGTCACATTCTTCTCTCAGACAACTTCAAGGCACCATTTCTTTAATTAAGAAAGTACACCAATGTGTTTCAAGTGTGATTTCCGCCTGTGTCCTAAATCACTGAAGCATTTGTTCCCTACTTTTGAATTCAATTTCCTTCACAGTAAATGATAACATTCTGTGAGCTTCACTAATTATTTGCTACCTGTTCTAGGAAGCATCGCACATTTATTTAATTGTAGAAACTGCCACTCAAAATCAATTAGAGACAATTTCATTCATGCTTGATTTTATCTTGCCATTGTGCTGATGTGATTGCATAGTGGAGTTGAGGTGCTAGCCTTTGAATAGGTGCTTGCATGTGTGTGTTGTAGGATTGTCTGCTGAGATGAGATCTTTGTCTTCATTGACTTAGAAAAATATTAGCCCTTGGTAATGTAGCCTTTTCAGAGAACTGGAGAGGGGACCCTGAGCTCTTGAGGGTAAGGTATTTTCCCCTCTTGGGTATCCTAAACTTTTTCTCTAGCTTCAGCTCATGCAACATACTCAGTGGAACCACCACAGAAATGACCAGATCCAAGGGATAATTGCAACATGTGTGTAATGTTGGTGTCACGAAAATGATTGAGTTAATGCTTTAAACTTAATGGACTGAGTCGCCTGTTAATTATTTGTTGTAATTGTAACATCGAAAGTTTCAAAAGTTGTTAATATCTGTAAGCACTACCTGAAGAGGCAAGTAAAGAGTCATTTAGATGATGTTTACATAAGCAAGGAGCTGAAGTGTATGACCTTAAGGAGGGTAAATGGGAAAATGATCCACTGAGTTACTACCACATGATTGACTAATTAGAATTTGAATTTATGCGCAGGCACAGTTGTATCTAATGAAGTGTTTATTGAGTGTATTCACAGGGAGGATGTGCAAATTCTATATGGACAACATAAGGTATCAGGTCCAAACTCAAGTCAGTGGAACAGAGAGACCATAGCACTAATCACTGCAGTTCTGTTTTTAGTTTGGCTGAGTTACCCTTCATGTGACACGGATATAGTCATGTAGACGTAATAACAAATATGATTGAGTAACTAGCTAAGTACATTTCTCAGGTAAAGAAAGAGGGCCCATATTCAATTATAAACATTCTCTGCAAGGGATGATGTCTTTCCATCAACCCCAACCTCCGCCCCCATCCCATGCAAAGGGACTTTGGAGCCCTTGTGCAGGATACCCTAAATGTTAACCCCAAGGTTGAGTCAGTGGTGAAGAAGACAAATGTAATGTTGGCATTCATTTCCAGAGGTATAGAATATAAGAGCAGGGATGTGATGTTGAGGCTGTATAAGGCACTTGTGAGACCAGACTTGGAGTACTATGTGCAGTTTTGGGCTCCTTATTTTAGAAAGGATATACTGACATTGGAGAGGGTTCAGAGAAGATTCACAAGAATGATTCCAGGAATGAAAGGGTTATGGTATGTGGAACGTCTAGCAGCTATTTTGCTGTATTCCTTGGAGTTCAGGAGAATGAGGGGGGAATCTCATAGAATATTAAAAGGCCTGAACAGATTAGATATAACAAAGTTATTTCCCATGGTAGGGGAGTCTAGGACAAGAGGGCACAAATTCAGGATTGAAGGACATCCATTTAGAACAGAAATGCAGAGAAATTACTTTAGTCAGAGGGTGGTAAATCTGTGGAATTTGTTGCCATGAGTGGGTAATGAGGCCAAGTCACTGGGTGCATTTAAGGCAGAGGTAGATAGGTTCTTGATTAGCCAGGACATCAAAGGGTATGGGAAGAAGGCAGGGGAGTGGCGATAACTGGAAGAATTGGATCAGTCTATGATTGAATGGTGGAACAGACTCGATGGATGGAATGACCTATTTCTGCTTCTGTACCTTATGGTCTTGGTTTAAATATACCTGGAAGTGTGGAGTTAACAATCAAAGAACTCAAGTCATGCAATGTTGTCGCATTTTGATTGTTCAAAACTCAAAGGCACAACATTCTGCAGCTCAATTTCTTGCATATTACATTCCAATGCAGATTATTCAATATTTTACTACAAGTGTCAGAACTACAATGCATGACTCTTATTAATCATTCACAGTTATTAAATAGAGGCAAAAAATTACTTCTGTCACAAAAAATTGTCAGAACAAATTATTTAAAAATTCTTTAGATGCCTAAATAGTGTGGCTGGGAAAATACATTGCTCAATCACAACTGTAATGATCACATTGATAGCTTGCATCTTGAAGTTCACTGATGGTAAGGAGCCACACACAGCACTCTATCATCACAGTTCTATTCCAGAGCAGTAAAATGTCTGGTCTCAGCCCCTCTGGGGTCCTGATAATTCAGGTTCCATGTTCATCAAATTCAATCTATGAGCAGTTCCACCACTTCTTCATTGCCACCTATGATGTGTTATAATGTAGATTCTTTGTTCTGTTTGTACGTTGCTCTGAATCCAGCCAGCTCTGGGTTGAAAGCTTTTGTTGCTCTCAGCTTATTGATTTTTGCTTGAAGCATTTATTTTCCTTTTTTGATATATGAACTGCTTCCGAATGTCAAAGTCAAGTTTATTGTTCTGTAAGCCAGCACATGTATGCACAGAGGCAATGAAAGATTTACCTGTAGACACATAGCATCAAATCAGTAGTATCCACAAGAAAAACATAAACTAATTTAAATTATACAAGAAAGAACACAATTAGAGTGAAAAAAAAGGGGCCATAGTGTCGTTAAATTGTAATGATTAGGGTTATGCAAGTTGGTTCAAAAACAAAATATTTGAAGGGAAGTAGCTGTTATGCTAACTGGTGGTGTCGAACTTCAGGACAATGGAATGAGGCTGGATAATCTCTGCCTTACATAAACCCAGTGTCTTGGCCTCCACATCACTCTGTGACATTGAATTCTACAGACTTACCACTCTTTGGAATCCATTTCTTGATGGAGAAATTCCTATGCATCTCAGTTTTAAAGGGATATCCTTCATGATGAGTCTGTACTCTTGGATGCTAGATTCTCTTAGTAAATAAAATGTCCACTTCAGGTCCACTTTATTTAAGTCTTTCAGTATTTAACCTTCCAGCTTCAACATCTTCTCTACTGGCCTCCTCTTCCAACCTTCAGGAACCAGGGAGTCCCCGAAATTGAATGACTCAGTGGTCAACTTTCCTTCCTTTTCCAATAGTTTCTCCCTGGCGTGTCTCACAGGGGCCCTAAACATTACCATCACCAGGAACAAATGTGCCTGGGGCATCCCCCGCTTGAAGATGACCCCCCCCCCCTTCATAGTGTTCCTGACAATCACTGCCATCCTGCGTTCCTGTACAACCGAGGGCTCCTGCTATATGGGCCTCACCAGAAGGTGTTTTATGAGATCCCTCCTCACCCTTCTGACCTCCATCTCATAAAGACCCAGAGCCATTAACCTTGCATCAAGTGTTAAGCCTTTCATTCCTGGGATCATTCTTGTGAACCTCCTCTAGACCTTTGCCATGGTCAGCATATCTTGTAATGTCCAAAATTGCTCAGAGCAATCAAAATGCAATCTGACTAATACCTTTTAAGCCTCAGAGTCCTTGTTCTTATATCCTAGTCCTGAAATTTCAACTATTACTCAGTAGTGGTATGTCCACCTTAGTCAGGCTTTCAGTTCAAACCAAAGTGGAAGTACTACTACTGAGGTGACAGTATTTAAGGTGGCAGTACCTATGCTATCTAAGGTGACAGTTCATTGTAGTACTGAGAGAGAGCCACACGATCAGAAGTGTCCCTACTGATATAAAATATTAAGCCCACACCACGTCCTCCCACCTGATGAAATGTAAATAATCCCAGGTGACTTTATTTTTTTTTGTGGCCGTAAATTTCTTCCCCCTCATAACTTTATTCAATAATGTTTTCGATTTCACAGTCTGTGTTTGATAATGATCTGAGTTTAAACAGTTATTCTTGAGTCACTCATTTACTTACTGGCTGCTCGTGTGCAAGCTACCTTAATCTTGTCAGCTCATCTCTATTTTTAGAGCTTCCTGACTAAAGCCAGTGTCTGCTTAAATATGTATGTCAAGAGATTACATTGCTTGATTTGATTTCTGCAATTCACAGGTGGCTGATCATATTCTCATCAAAAATATGTTCTTAGTATTGCTCAGTGTAAATCTTTATGATTAATCCGAATCCTAGCAACTACTTCCAGGTGAAATCCAACCATCAGGATTTTAATCTGGCAAATTCCCTTTTGATGTCTTCATGATTTACCTCCCTACCCACTTTCAGAAATTTCACAGTGTTGATCACTTGTTTGTGGTGTGTATTTACCATTTAGGTAATATTTGAGTAACCTTGTAAATATGTTGTTTGATTAAGCATTTCTGTTTGTTTAAATAAGTAATATAATTAGTTATATGTTATACTTATGAATACATGAATTGCATACATCAACATGCTATCACGTGATATGTGTGTACCTCGCTTACAGTAAATTCAAAGTTAGATTCACATTCTTTGAATTGGTTTAACGTTTTGAAGTTACAAAACATAACATTGGTGATGAGATATTTTTAAAACAAAGCCGAGACAGCTACTGAAGTGTTGAAGCCCAGCAAGAATTTCTAAACTAAAAAAAATGCATTGAGAGACAGTTGAGTTACAAGAAGCAGTGCAGCATGTGTTCTTCAGAAGGGGAAATATGACAGAGTTTTTTTTTACAAAAAGTCATTAACTGGAAGAATCATAAAGAGTGGGTAAATAATGATAAATAAAAAGAGCAGAAATGGCTAGCTACAACAAAAAGATTGACATGTTTGATTACACAACAGATAAATGGATTTTATACACTAAGCAAATTGAGCAGCGTTTTGAAGCAAATGAAATAGCCAATGAGAAACAAGTACCAATCTTGCTGAGTTCATTGGGTTTAAAAGCATTCAGTTTGTTTTGAAGATTGACTGTTCCAAGCAAACCAGCAGTAATGAGCTTTGCTTACATTATCAAAGTAATGCAGGAACATTTAGAACTGAAGTAATTGATGACTGCAGAATGTCTTAGGTTTCATAAATGGAATCAAAAGGAAGGGGAGTTAATTTTAGCAAACATGGCTGAATTGAAGAGATTGTCTGAAGATTGTCAGTTCAGTAATGGGCTTAACGATACACAGAGATCATTTATTTTGTGGAATCTTATAACAAATCATTAAAAAAAAGCTTCCAACTGAAGCACAACTTACATTTAAAAGAACAAATGAAATTGCTGTTTCAATGGAAACTACAGGCAGAGAAGCATTTGAGTTGCAGTCAGTAGTGAAACAGAGCATGAACAAAATTGCAACATCTAAACAGAAACTGGCTTGGCTGAAAAAATTGTGTTAACATTGCTGCAGGGGCTCACATACACCAGACCAATGCAGGTTTAAGGGCAGAACTTGCAGAAAGTGCATCAAAGTAGGACACATACAAAGAGCATGTAGGACAGACAAAAATAAATGATCTGCACAGGGAAGAGAAAAAGTTAAAAATACAAGTTGCAGTTTCAAAAGCAGCACTAATCTGCATGTCATTGATGAAAAATCTGATAACGAAGGGAGTGACACAGGACTGGAAATCCTTGAGATTTACAATATAAAAGCTACCAATAGACAAGCAATATGGCTTAAACCAGAAACGAATGGTAAATTAATTAAAATGTAATTGGACATTGGTTTGGCTGTGTCAGTCATTCCACAAAATGAGTTTGAGAGGCATTTCAAAGATGCTAAACTGTAGCCTGCAGATCATCAGCAAAGAAATTATACAGGAAAAAAAACATAATGACATTTGTAACAGTGAAATGCAACAACCAACAAGCCACTTTGAACTTGCATGTGGTAAAAATGGGAGGAGAGCATTGTGGAGGTGTGATTGGCTGAGACAACTATAACTTGATTGGAGATCCATCCATGATTTGCACTCCACATGCCCTGCAATGAAGTCAGCTGAAAGTGATACACATATAATTGTTCGATGAAGCATTCTTGTTTATTTAAATAATTCATTATGATTTATACGTATAAACACTGAATTGCATACATCATCACTTGACAACGTGATATGTATGTGCCTTGCTGAAAGTAAACTTACAGTTAGACTCACATTGCGGACACTCGTGTCTTCCTTTGAATTAGTTTAATGTTTTGAAGTTACAAAGCATAGTTCAATTACATCACATGTCATGGGCTGGACTTTTCCTCCTTTACTGAATTAGTCAGTACATTTGAGTGCAACCTGTGCCTTTGTCAAACACCGTCTGGACATCCAAGTGTGTGTTTCATTTTTTTTTGTTATATCTGTGTTTACTTGATGGTACACACTGGTGACTGGGGCTTCCTATCTCTGCAGGTTAATCAAATATCTACCGTAGTTGAGAAGAATGTTGAAATTAATGAAGTGCATTTTCTTTAACATTTAGTAGCTGAGATATCCATTCAGTCAATGCCTCAGTGCTGAACTCTGTTAGCAAACATTCTGGCTGTGCGAATCCGTGGACACTAGAATCATTGCCTTTGCATGATGAAGGGGACTACTGTATTTTCCCTAAGTGAAATTACATTTCATTAGTATTAGTGTTTCCACAATTATTTATCACAGAGAAAAATATGTACTGTATAGGCAGGAAAAATTATGACACTCTCCGTACTCATACCTCTCTAATTTGCCTATCTTTTGATGTCCTAGTACAACACTACAGTGTACCAAAGACAAGAGTAGTAAGGCTCCTTTCTGTCTCCTTGGGACCATGCAATGTCCTTGAAGTTTCATGGTTTCATATCCAGGTCAAGTCCAACAGAAGGGACAATCTGGAGACACAAGAGTCTGCTGATACTGGAATTCAGAGCACCACACAAAAAACTGGAGAAACTCAGCAAATCAGCATCAATGGAGAGAAATGGGCAGCCAACATTTTGGGTCAAAATCCTTCATTTAGGCTATGCAATGTCCTTCCATCCAGCGGAATGCTCTTGACCAAAATATCAACTGCCTAACCAGAAGCTGGCTTTGGGACACAGATGTGCATTTGAATGGTGGGAGGAGCTTGGGTACCTTCATGAGGGGAATGTCAATGTGCTGAGCCCAAAAGAGAACTTGATAGATATTGTACATACATTGATATAAACTAGGAAGAGGAGTAGGCCAGTCAGCCTCTCTAACCTGCTCTGACATTTTATAATATCTTGGCTGATCTGATTATAACCTCAATAAAAACAGAAAAAGCTGGAAGTACTCGTCATGTCAGGCAGCATCTGTAGGAAAAGAAACAGTCAGCATTTCAGGTTGAAGACCTTTCATCAGGACTGATAAAAACAGGAAGGAAGCTATGTTATTGCTATTGCCTATGTTATCATTTCTCTAACTGTTCATATTCACTCCTTGACCAGATCACCTTATTTCCAGCTTACCAAGGCCTCCCCATTTTATCTATGGAAGGACATTCACCTTCTCTACCCTCCCTGTAGACTAGACTTTTGTCTCCTTCATTGTTCTGGCAGAAGGTCTTGATCAAAAACATTAATTCTGTTTCTTCTCCCACAGATGCTGCCTGACCTGCTGAGTATTCCCATCCACCCATGGTAACTTTTCATATACTTTAAAGAACCTTTCTATTCCCAGCTTAATGATATTCACAGGCCCTGCTTCTAATGTCCTTCCCAAAGCCCATGAGCCTTTGAGACAACAGGACATATCTCTGACTTAAATGGGTGACAAGTCCCCTCTCAACTCTTCTATCCTTCGATTGATAAATACCTAAACTTTCCTATTAGTAGCCTACCCTTTCCAGGTATCAATGGAGAAACCTTTTTGGAAATGCTGCCAATGTATTTATATCCTTGGAGAGGTCAATGTAGAACACAATACTTCAGATGTTTTCTTAAAAGCAAGTGAAGCAGAACTTCCCTGGTTTTGCACTTGGTTCATCTTAAAATAGCCAATAACTTTTTGAAATTATTTGCACAACCTAAAATTGGCCTTCTGAAAATTAGGACCTGTTTCCACACCTTGGAGCTTTGCAGTCTCTAACAATTTAGGTAAAAGTATTTTCTTTATTATTATATTATCTGTTCAAATGGGCAATTTTACCTATTCCTGTATTGCACTCCATTTGTCAAATCTTTGCCCACTCACTTACCTAGATCCCTTTGCAGCTCCCTTTTGATATCTTTCCAGCTTATATATCTACCCAATTTTAATCATAAAAATAAAAAATAGCAACCTTATCTTTGTTGCCTTTAACCAAGTCATTTATATAGCTAGTAAAAAAATAAGGCTGCAAAACCAATCCCCAGTGTGCTTAATTTTTAAAATACTGTATAAAGCTTGTTGATGCTCACTCTCTGCTCCTTAATAACCGTATCCACACCAATATGTAACCTCTTTTACTGTGAGTCTTCACTTGCTGCATCAACCTTAAGTGCAACACCTCATCAGACCTGTTCAGGTGTAATGATCCATTTTTGCTTGGATTGATTTGCCATTCTTTCAATGTCTAGGCTTGAAGCTGAACTACCATACTCTTTGATCAGCCGTGTTGGATTGTGCAGTCCTCATTTTTCAGTTCAGAGTAAGTTATCTAGTTATCCAGTAATCTGAGCAGGAATCTGGCCATGATGAAGATGGGTGTATTTGTGTGTGTGTGTGTGTGTGTGTGTTTGTACATACGTACAAATAGGGAGTATATGTTTTCTGTTTCTCAAAAATGAAATGAAATCCTATGTAGTCCGCTTGAAGGAGAGTTATGTGCTCACCTCTAATCACAACGTCAAATGTAACCTCTGTAGTAACAAACAGAACTGGACTGAAATTAGCACCTCTGGGTAACCTTTTGCTGCACTGTAGTCAGGGAACGGTATCAACCTCAACAGGTATTGTCACGAATACCTGCCACCCGCATGTGAGTGTCTGCCCTCTATTTCGTCACTATATGAAGATGAAGAATTTGGAAGAACTATTTCATTAACCTACAATTGAAGGTTTGAACAGTGTGTAATGGTATGAGAATAAGAGAAAATACATGTTGGAATAAAACAACGATATTTTTATCACTCTGTTGCTCACCTTGATAAATCTTGCAGTATCATAGAGTTTCTTCAAGTCTTGTTCTTTGCTGTGGACTTCTCACTCTCTGAGGACACTATATATTTAATATTTCAATAATATTTGAGTAATATTGAAACTATATTGTTTGATTCTTTTTTGCTTCCACAATTCCTTACAGGCTATATGTAGGAATTATATAATCGACATTTATCTATTTGTCCTTAAATGAACCCGATTCAACTACCTCCCTGTTGAGGCACAGTGAGATGTTCAAGTTTTTAAAAAAACACAGTGAGACCTTCGAATTAAAGAAAAGCACAGCATGTGCTTCTTCAGGAAGGGACAGAGATGGTTGAAATTTAAAAAAAAATGGCAGTTATGCAAAATTCATGGGTTCATAAAAAGTGAGTACCAGGAGTCAATAATAAATTTTAAAAAACAGAAATGGCTGACTACATCAGAAAGATTAACACATTTGATTGCACAAGATGTTAAGTGGATATTGTATAGTGACCAAATTAAGCAATATTTTGAAGCAAATGAAATTTGCAATGCAAAGCTAGTGTCAGTTTTGCTGAGTGCATTAGGTAGAAAGACATACAGTTCACTCAGAAGTTTGACTGCTCCAACCAAACCAGCAGAAGTGAGCTTTGATGATATTGTGAAAGAAACGCAGAAACACTTAGAAACAAAACTAATGGTAATTGCATAATGCTTTAGGTGTCACAAGCAGAATCAAAAAGAAGGGAAGTCCATCTCAGCTTTTGTAGCTGAATTGAAGAGATTGTATGAGCATTGTCAGTTCAATAATGGGCTTAACGATGCACTGAGACATCATTTAGCTTGTGGAATCTTACAAGAAAGCATTCAAAAACAGCACCTAGCTGAAGCACAGCTCACATTTAATGAGCAGTTGAAATAGCTGTATCAATGGAAACAGCAGACAGAGATGCAATTGAGTTGCAGTCAGGAATGAAAGTGAGCATGAACAAAATTGCAATGTCTAAACTGAAACCAGCCTGGCTGAATAAATTGTGTTGTCATTGTGATTGGGGCTCACATGCACCAGAACAATACAGATTTAAAGGTGAAACTTGCAGAAAATGCAACAAAGTAGGACACATACAAATGGTATGTCAGGCAGCCAAAAATAAATTGAGTGCTCAGGGCTATGTTCCCTGGTTCTAGTCTCACTTATCAGTGGTAACAACTTTCCTGCCTTTATCTTATCTATCCCTTTCTAATTTTATATGTTTCTATAAGATCTCCTCTCATTCTTCTGAATTCCGGCGAGTACAGTCCCAGGCAACTCAATCTCTCCTTATCATCTAATGCAGATGCGTTCTGCCCTCTGAAACTATCTGCATCAGTATAATTTTGTACAATTTATCTTGTATTTGATATTTTACGGTATTAGCAACCTGTTTTACCATCTCTTTCAGATATGACTGCTATAAATTCACAATGTCTTTTTCTTTGATAAATGAATTGCCAGGTAGCGCATGAAGACTACCTGTCTACCCTAGAAACCTCTGGGTTACATTTGAAAATTGAACATTTAAGCCTTTTCCTGGCACGATGTTATCTTGAAAACAGCAAAAGCTGGTATAAAGTACATTGACTTTCTCAGAAACTTCCAAGACTGAAGTGAGAAGGGAATGCCACATAAAATCCTCAGCAACCCAAAACAGAAGTTCGTAGATTATCATTTCTGTCACAGTAGGCAAAACTTTCCTGAATCACATCTGTATCCTGATACCATTGCCGCTAATGACAACTTAGAAAAGTAACTCCAAAGGAAGGTGATTCATCCCCCAGAAGTCTGGCAACTCAAAATAGTCTTGATGTGTGGTATCATGCTGTTATACAATTTCAAAGTTTAAGCTGAGGCTGTACAAAATACTCTCCTGCTTGTTTTAGAGGTGGAGAGTAGGGAACATATGCTTAAATATAGTCACTTGGTATGTAGACAAAAATCAGAGAGGTGAATTCGCTAATTTTACTTTTTTCCAGTGAAAATTGGCATACTGATCAAGTCTTCATATTGCTGAAGGCCAGCTTAACTCCAACAATTTACATATACAGTGATGTAGAGACTTACAATGTCCACAAGATTTTCCTGGTTTGTTTGCAAACAACAGTTTCCTTCTGAATTTTTGTTGTTACTTTTCCAGGTTTACAGACTGAAAATGAATTAATAGGTAATCATGTTTACAATGAAGTTGGAGTTGGGAGTTTGCTATCCTCATTTTGCTTTTTCTGTTTCTTGCATTTAAGAGAGTGATTACCTTTCAAATTATACATCATTGATTGTGAAGTGCTTTGTGAACCTCTGGGGTGGTTTACGTACAAGTTCAGTTTTAATTCTATGTTTGCTACTGACTCCTATAATAATTGGATGTCAGGCTCTCTCTGATTTTGTGAACAATGACCAAGATGACACTCAACAACTATTGAGGGTCTTACTGGCATTGAAATTTGCCAAAATCGTGTGCAAAGTAGATTTCATTCTTCTGATTATTAATTAGAATTTTGCATCCCATTATTTACACTATAACACAAAATATTCCAAAAACCTGGCTCAGTGGAAAATTATTTTTACATATGTGTAAAAAACTCCAAATTTGCATCCTATGAAATCTAGAAAATGGTTGTAAGTTCTGGCTCATGAATTTAGAGATCCCTTCTTCACTGCTGATCATGAGCTTCATTCTGTGATTGAGGTCATGAATTTAAACATTCTTGTCCTCAGACATCCAAAAGCTGGGGTAGCACTTTATACTTTACTGTCACCAAACAATTGATACTAGAGCATAAAATCATCACAGCGATATTTGATTCTGCACTTCCCGCTCCCTGGATTACAAATATTAAATATTAAAAATAGTAAAAATTAGTAAATATTAAAAATTTAAATTATAAATCATAATTAGAAAATAGAAAAGTGGAAAGTAAGGTAGTGCAAAAATACCGAGAGGCAGGTCCGGATATTTGGAGGGTTTCATAACTTGGCTTTGCTGAAGGGTAACTCCTGAGTTATGGAAATTGGTCTAAATTTTCAAGGAACTCAGTGCAGAATTTTATTGTCAGAGGACAGTGATGTACAGTGGAGGCAGGTTGGTAGCGTATCCTCCATTTACAGGTGTTAAGTGTGAGACCCATTCTCACTTAGTTTTCAGTGAATGAGTTAAGCAACTTAAATTCCATACATGAAAATATGCAATTATCAACTACTTGCTGCAACTTGATGACTGAGGATGGAGTGTCCTTGCTTCTGGAGAGGAAGCGACATGGATTCAACAACAAACCATTAATGAAGAGGAAATAAACAGTCACCATTTGGGGCCAAGAGCTTGGTTGAACAGATTCCCATTAGTGCTACAAATTAGCTGCAATCCAGCAGAAAATATATTGGAGGTGGGGTGAGGTATTCAAGCAAGATAAAATGCGTGAAGTGTTTGGGTAATGATATACTTTGCTGGACAACAGTTTAAACTGAGGTTGGATCTACATCAAAATCGGAATCAGGTTTAATGTCACTGATATATGTTGTGAAATTTGTTATTCAGTGGCAGAAGTACAATCCAATACATAAAAAATGCAGTACATGTAGCACACTATAAGGTTTCACTGCTAAGGCTAAGGTAATGGTTTCTCTGTAGCACCAATGTTTGGGTTATGACTAGAGATAAAGGGGACTTTGGAATGTATGTTAGCCAATGAGAGCCAATGGGTATTGTTCTTTCTTGTGGATCTGGAAGAGGGATTTTCACAGTCTTTTGTTGGGGAGAGATGAAGAGAGAGGACGCAAATGGAGAGTTGGTAGACCGCCGGGCGGAGTGGACTGAGGAGTGATGGTCTGAGGGTCTGAGGGTCGGCTACACTCGGAGGAGGATGACGGTAATAAATGGACAAAACTGTGAGCTGCAACGTTTACACGTGAGACTGTTTCATAAAAATGGGCCCTTTTCTTTTTGTTTGTTTCTTTACTAACCAAATAGTCGAATTAAGAATTATAAAGCTCAGTCATTTAATCGCATACTGTGTACTGTTTGTTATTTCACGGTACTGATTTGTAACAGGGGACACATCGCACAGCATCCACCCAAACGAGATTCCTTAAGTTTGGCTGGGCTGGAGGCTATCATCCCCTAGATTAAGCTGCTAGCCAAACTGAGGGTTATAATTGTGGAGGCTCGTCCGGGATTGATTTCTTTGATGCTGTGTGATTACCCTGAGCATTGAACCAGTGGGGTAGATATTCGTACTCCGTATGAATTATTAATTTGCCTGATAAGTACTGTTAAAGTTGCAATTGTGGGGCGGGGTTTGATTAAATGGCAGGCGCAGATCTCGTTTTAAAGCAGACCAGCACTGATGTAGCGATAGCTGGGGGTGGAGATTTCAAAGACAGGGTTCTATCATTTCTGAGGAGTGAGGGGAAGGAGTGGTCAGATTTGGAATGTCTAGTTAGTCCCCGTCCCTCAGGGAAGAGTGAGATTTCTGAGGTAGCATCCGCCCTTACCTCTCTGGCGAATAAATGGAAAAATGCCCAGATTCTAAATTCCTGCTATGGTCGGTTCCACCTATTCTCTGGAATAACACCCACCCCTAAAGGGGAGGAGGAGTATGAGACTTGGGCGGAGCGGAACTCTCAGTTGTTAGATGAGTGGCAGTGCTCTGATGATGTAAAACGACAGAGATTAGTTGGAAGTTTGAATATGTGGGCGGCTGATGTTGTGAGGGCTGTCAGGTTGTGGTATCCCGTAGCGACAGCTGCCAATTACATGCAAGCACTGGACAATGCTTTTGGCCAGACAGGAAGCCCAATGGAGCTCATGGTGGGGCTTCAGAACATGCGTCAGGAGAAGGGGGAGAAGCTTTCTGCTTTTATTTTTCAGCTAGAGAGGCAGCTAAATTTCTTGCAACTCGGAGGGGTCATTCAGGTGGCTGAGGTGGATCAGTTAAGAATGGACCAGATAGCCAGGGGTGCCCGGTCCCAAGACCTGATTGCTTGGGGTGTCCAACAGTCACATAAGATGCGCTCCCCCACCCCCCCCATCTTTTGTTGAGCTGATCTGAGAGGTACAGGAAGAGGAGAATGCACCGGAGGTATGGGCGGCCTCCTTTAGCAGGGTACAGTCCTCAGTAGTTGTCCCCTGCGGTGAAGTGATAGCCTGCACCGGGGAGTGGTAGATGAGATTGTGGCAGAGTTGAGAACAGAGATGTTTCGGCTGTTATCAGTGGGTATGACCCCTCCCCCTATATGATGGAGCAGATGGCGGGGGGAGGATCCCCTAAGGGGACAAACAATGAGGAGGGCTGCTGGCAGTAGGTATCACGCGAGAAGGAGAGTGAGCCCCTGGGTACCTCAGCAGAGAGAGTCGTTGGGAAAACACAGAGGAGACCCAGTGAGAGAACAGCCTGATATCTCTGGGGCAGCACATTCCCAGCAATGTACCAAGGAAAACTCGAAAGCGAAGGGCCCAATTCCTGAATGATTAATGGGACAATGCTCCAGTGTATCACTATGGATAGAGGGTATTTATGCTAAAGCCACACTCGACACCGGTTCGCAGGTGCTGTTGTTGCACTGTTCATTTACAACCGGTATCTGAAGCATTTACCATTGACCCCATTCAGGGTATTGGAGATCTGAGGGTATAGTGCTAGTGATTATCCATATGACGGTTATTTGTCAGTTAAGTTGGAGTTCTCGGAAGCTGATGTGGGAGTGTCTGAGGTCCTTAATACATTAGTGCTTGTTTATCCGAACCCTTTTGAGAAGGGTGGCGTTTCAATTCTGGTGGGGCCCAATACCTCTCTTGTGCGAAGGCTCATGGGGGCCTGCAAGGAGAGGCTGACGAGAGCTTTCTGGGAACATTGTCCGTGTACCCATTGTTTTGAGCTGCTTTTGAGGAAGTGTGTGGTTGCATTAGACTGGATACCGAACTTAGATGAGGGACTGTGTGGTTCACCTAGTCGAAGCCAATGATGGTACGGCCCGGGGAAGTAGCGAGAGTGATGGGGACCCCCAAATTTCCCGGAGTGCCTGAGGGTGAGGCCCTCTTGGTGAATGCACCAGAAAACCACGAGGGGCAGTCAAGATTTATGCTGGGGGGCTGGTGAGGTCCGAATTGCAGAAGCCCTTGGTGGCACAGGCCAGCAGGATGGCAGTGATTGTCAGGAACACTACGAAGAGGGAGGTCACCTTCCAACGGGGGAGGTCCTGGTGCATTTTAGATTATGAGGACACTGAGTCCTCGTTTATTGCTATTTAGAAGTGCATGCATTAAGAAATGATACAATGTTCCTCCAGAGTGATATCACAAAAAAAAAGGACAAACCAAAGACTAACACTGACAAGACCACATAATTATAACATGTAGTTACAGCAGTGCAACGCAATACCATAATTTGATAAAGGACCATGGGCACGGTAAAAAAAAGTCTCAAAGTACCGATCGACTCCCGATAGTCCCGATAGCAGGCGGCAAAAGGGATAAACTCTCCCTGCCATAAACCTCCAAGTGCCGACAACTGCCGATGCATTGGAAGCACCTGACCACAGCCGACTCTGAGTCCGTCCGAAAACTTCAAGCCTCCGACCAGCCCTCCGACACTGAGCACCGAGCACCATCTCTGCCGAGCGCTTCAACCCCATCCTGGCCTCCAAGCATAAAGCAAAGCCAAGGACTCGGGGCCTTCTGCTCCGGAGATTCTGGATCACACAGTAGCAGCGGCAGCGAAGAAGTTTCTCCAGATGTTCCTCCGTGCTCGCACGTCTGT
Organism: Mobula birostris; assembly: GCF_030028105.1. Taxonomy (NCBI): domain Eukaryota; kingdom Metazoa; phylum Chordata; class Chondrichthyes; order Myliobatiformes; family Myliobatidae; genus Mobula; species Mobula birostris. The sequence goes on along the minus strand of NC_092374.1, from coordinate 44,815,314 downwards.
CTCCATCAAATCAGGATTGTGCACGGCCCCCTACTTGACATGTAATGGATATCATTCAACAGAGTGGCCGCAACACGCTGCGTCGTGCTGCCATCTTCTCCTCCTCCATTTGTTCCTGGTGATGGTAATGTCTAGTGTCCCTGTGAGACAAGCTGGGGAGAAACTATTTGAAAAGCGGGGAAAGTTGCCACTGAGTCATTGAACTTCGGGGACTCCCCGGTTCCTGTGGGGAGGTTGGTAGAGAAGATGTTGAAGCTTGAAGGTGTCTTTTCCACTGACGAGTTTGATGTGGGTTGTTCCAAGAGCACACGTCGAACTAGCCAGGTGACCATTCACAGAAAGGTCACGGCGACTGGCCCCTGCAGAGGTGGAGGACATTCAGCAGCATTTGTGTAAGTTGAAGGAAGCTGGGATCATTCCTGAGTCCCGAAGCCCTCATTCGACCCCAATAGTAGTGGCCTGAAAGAAGAATGGGAAGGTATAGACGTGTGTGGACTATAGGACTCTGAACAGGTGCACTGTCCCTGACCAGTGTACGGTCCTGAGGATCAAAGACGCTCTGGCCTGTCTGAGTGGTACAAAGTGATTCAGTGTGCTGGACTTGAGAAGCAGATCATGTCTAACAAGCTTGATAGAGTTCCTTGAGGAGGTGACCAGGCATAAAGATGAGGGTAGTGCCGTGGATGTGATCTATATAGATTTTAGTAAGGCATTTGACAAGGTTCCACACGGTAGGCTTATTCAGAAAGTTAGAAGGCATGGGATCCAGGGAAGTTTGGCCAGGTGGATTCAGAATTGGCTTGCCTGCAGAAGGCAGAGGGTGGTGGTGGAGGGAGTACATTCAGATTGGAGGATTGTGACTAGTGGTGTCCCACAAGGATCTGTTCTGGAACCTCTACTTTTTGTGATTTTTATTAACGACCTGGATGTTGGGGTAGAAGGGTGGGTTGGCAAGTTTGCAGATGACACAAAGGTTGGTGGTGTTGTAGATAGTGTAGAGGATTCTCAAAGATTGCAGAGAGACATTGATAGGATGCAGAAGTGGACTGAGAAGTGGCAGATGGAGTTCAACCTGGAGAAGTGTGAGGTGGTACACTTTGGAAGGACAAACTCCAAGGCAGAGTACAAAGTAAATGGCAGGATACTTGGTAGTGTGGAGGAGCAGAGGGATCTTGGGGTACATGTCCACAAATCCCTGAAAGTTGCCTCACAGGTGGATAGGGTAGTTAAGAAAGCTTATGGGGTGTTAGCTTTCATAAGTCGAGGGATAGAGTTTAAGAGTTGCGATGTAATGATGCAGCTCTATAAAACTCTGGTTAGGCCACACTTGGAGTATTGTGTCCAGTTCTAGTCACCTCACTATAGGAAGGATGTGGAAGCATTGGAAAGGGTACAGAGGAGATTTACCAGGATGCTGTCTGGTTTAGAGAGTGGATTATGATCAGAGATTAAGGGAGCTAGGGCTTTACTCTTTGGAGAGAAGGAGGATGAGAGGAGACATGATAGAGGTGTACAAGATAATAAGAGGAATAGATAGAGTGGATAGCCAGCGCCTCTTCCCCAGGGCACCACTGCTCAATACAAGAGGATATGGCGTTAAGGTAAAGAGTGGGAAGTTCAAGGGGGATATTAGAGGAAGGTTTTTTACTCAGAGAGTGGTTGGTGAGTGGAATGCACTGCCTGAGTCAGTGGTGGAGGCAGATACACTAGTGAAGTTTAAGAGACTACTATACAAGTATATGGGGGAATTTAAGGTGGGGGGTTATATGGGAGGCAGGGTTTGAGGGTCGGCATAACATTGTGGGCTGAAGGGCCTGTACTGTGCTGTACTATTCTATGTTCTATGTTCTATATTACCAAATCCCCATGAATGAAGCTGAAAGAAGAGAAGATGGCATTTATATGTCCCCTGGGATTTTTCCAGTTCAAAAAGATACCCCAGGGCATCTCGGGATTTCCTGCAACCTTCCAGCAGATCATGGAGAAGATGGTGGGGATATGAAATTGCTTGAGGTATTGGTATATCTGGATGACTGTATAGTGTTTGGATCCACCTTGGAAGAATATGAAGCGAGGCTACTGAAGGTGCTCAGCCGCCTAAAAGCTGAAGGGTTGAATTATAAATCCCAATCGTTTAATTTGCATATTGTGTACTGTTTGTTATTTCGTGGTACTGATTTGTAACAGGGGACACATTGCACAGCATCCACCCAAATGAGATTTCTTAAGTTTGGCTGGGCCGGTGGCTATCATCCTCTAGATTAACCCACTAATTGAGGGTTACATACACATTACAATGCTATATGATGATGATGAGGCCTCTATCCATCAGATTTGGCCATGGATATTGCATCCTAGCTGTCTAGTTAGGCAAGCCTGGGCAGTACAATATGGAGAGCAAGCTCTTGCCCATGTAGCAAGCTCTCCCTCTCTATGCATCTGATGAACCCAAAAAAATGGCAAAAGCCACTACAGTTTGGTACCAGCAGCATCACAGGAGTTGCCAGTAAACTTTGAACTCACTGTAGGACTGCCTTAGGGACTCCAGCTCTAGATTTTACCCTTGGGGTTTACTCCCGTAGCCTTCCCCATGAGTGGGTATAGTGCAAGGCAGCAGAGGTTTGAGTTCAATTTTCCTTCTCCTAGATGAGCTGCCAAGCACAGCTGACGAGCCCCATCTGCCCGAAACAACTGGCTTTAAGGTACCAGTAACCCACCTTTGCCTCTTCTCCTGTCAGTAGAAACGGTTCCGCTGGGCTTAGTAGCTAAACTGCAGGTGAAGGCTAGGAGCTGGACTTGGTTGTCAGAGGTTATTTGAGGTGCCAGCCACTGGGAGCATTTAATAGGTAGTAGGAGTTTGTCCCCATTACTAGACCCAGCTATAACAACCTTAAGGACCCAAAAATATTATATATATAATAAGTAGTATGAAAAGAAAGCAAAAATAATGAAGTAGTGTTCATAAGAACGTAAGAAATAGGAGCAGGAGTAGGCCATCTGGCTCATCGATCCTGCTCTGCCATTCAATAAGATCATGGCTTTTCTGCCCATGTACTCATCTCCACCTACCTGCTGTTCCCCCATAACTCTTAATTCCTCTACTCTGCGAAAACCTATCCAACTTTGTCTTAAAAATATTTACTGAGGTATCCTCCACTGCTTCATTGGGCAGAGAATTCCACAGATTCACCAATCTCAGGGAAAAGCAGTTCCTCATCATCTCTGTCCTAAATCTTCTCCCCCAAGTCTTGAGGCTATGTCCCTGAGTTCTAGTCTCACCTACCAGTGGAAACAACTTTACTGCCTCTATCTTATCTATCCCTTTCAAAATTTCATATGTTTCTATAAGATCTCCTCTCATAAATTCCAGCGAGTACAGTCCGTAGCAAATCAATTTCTCTCTCATAGTCTAATCTGCTCATCTCAGAAATCAACCCATTGAACCTTCTCTGCACCAGCTCCAAAGCCAGTATATTCTTCTTCAAGTAAGGAGACCAGAACTGCACACAGTACTCCAGATGCGTCCTCACCAGTACCCTGTACAGTTGAAGCATGACCTCCCTGCTCTTAAATTCAATCCCTCTAGCAATGAAGGCCAACATTCCATTTGCCTTCTTGATAGTCTGCTACACCTGCAAACCAACCTTATGTGATTCATACACAAGCACTCCCAAGTCCCTCTGCACAGCAGCATGCTGCAATTTTTTGCCATTTAAATAATAATCTGCTCTTCTATTTTTCCTTCCAAAATGGACGACCTCGCATTTACCAATATTGCACTCCATCTGTCAGACCCTTGCCCACTCACTTAACCTATCTATATCTCTCTGCAGACTCTCCATATCTTCTGCACAATTTGCTATTCCACTCAATTCAGTATCATCAGCAAACTTAGATATATTGCAGTCGGTCCCCTCTTCCAGATTGTTAATGCATATTGTGAACAGTTGCGGGCCTAGCACTGACCCCTGTGGCACACTGCTCACCACTGATTGCCAACCAGAGAAACAACCATGCATCCCAACTCTCTGCTTTCTATTGCTTAACCAATCTGCTATCCATGCTAATACATCACCCCTAACTCTATGTATCCTTATCTTATGGAAAGGTCATTTTTTTGGCATTTTATTGAACACCTTCTGGAAATCCAAGTAAAAAACATTCATCTGTTCCCCTCTATCCATTGCACTCGTTATATCGTCAAAGAACTCCAGTAAGTTTGTCAAACAGAACTGGCCTTTGCTGAATCCATGCTGCATCTGCCTGATGGATCCATTTCTTTCCAGATGCCTCGCTATTTGTTTAATGATAGCTTCAAGCATTTTTCCAACTACAGATATTAAACTAACTGATCTATAGTTACTTACCTTTTTCCTATATCCTTTTTTGAAGAGTGGTGTAAGATTCGCTGTCTTCTGATCTGCCGGGACCTGCCCAGAGTCCAGAGAATTTGGTAAGTCATCACCAAAGCCTCTGCTATAACTTCTGCCATTTCTTTCATTCTTACATGCCTCGAATATTTCTCTGTTTATTGCTTGTGCCACTGTAATGTTATTATTTGGTGGCCAATAGACAGCTGTCTCCAATGATTTTTCCCTTTACTATTCCTAGTCTCTATCCAGATGGATTCAATATTCTGCTCCTTCGATCTTATACTGTCTCTCGCTATCTGCCTGATATCCTTGGATATTTAATTCCCAATTCTCTCCACCCTGCAACCACATCTCTGTAATGGCCACTAAATCATACCTCTTTGTACTGATTTGAGCCTCAAGTTCATTGACCTTGTTTTGATTACTACAAACATTCAGAATAAGTGCACTTACACTGATAATATTTTTCAAATCTTGTAATCTTTTACTCTTTTGCACATGGCTTTTCTTCACTCCACTCTTACTTTGCTCTCTTATAACTTCTGTTTTTTTCTTTATCTTTATCCACACTTTTCTTTTTTACTTTGTCCATACTTCACTGATCTGTTGAATTCACCCCCCCCCCCCCACTATTTAGTTTAAAGCTCTACCCACAGCCCTAGTTATGCGATTCGCTCAGATCCAGGTCCCATCATGGTTCAGGTGGAGCCTGTCCCATTGGTACAGCTCCCTCCTTCCCCAATACTGGTGCCATTTTCCCTTGAATTCAAACCCACACCAGTCCTTAAGCCATGCACTTAGCTCTCGAATCTTCTTGACTCTATCCCAATTTGCATATGGTTCAGGTAGTAGTCCAGAGATGACTACATTTCTGGCTCTGCTTTTTAATTTAGTTCCTAGCTGCTCAAATTCCTTCAGCAGAACCCCTTTCCTCATTCTACCTCTGTCATTGGTACCCACATGGACCATGACAACTGGATCTTTCCCCTCCAACAGCAAATTCCTCTACAGGTCAGATAAGATGACACAAACCTGGGCACCAGGCAGGCAACACAGCCTTCGGGATACTCTATCCTTGCAACAGAGAACTCTGTCTATTCCCTTTACTATACTATCCCCAATTACCACTCTTCTTTTCCCCCACTTGAATGGCTCCCTGAACTATGGTGCCACAGTTAGGTTGCTCATCCTTCCTACAGCCCCCACTGTCAAGCATACAGGGAGCAAAAAATCTCAGACCTGCTGGACAAGCTCAAGGGCTGAGGCTCCTCCAGCACTGCCTCTTGCATTCCACTACCTGCCTCACTGGCAGTCACACTGTCTTGTCCCTGACCACAGATCGAATTTGAGACAGCTAATCTAATGGGTGTGACTACAGAGAATCCAGTTAACTCTCCCCCCTCCCTGATGTGCCGCAAAGTTTGAAGCTCAGACTTCAGGTCATCAACTTTGAGCCTGAGTTCCTGGAGCAGCCAACACTTGCTGCAGGTGTGGTCACCAGGAAACTCAGTGGGGTCCACCAGCTCCCAGATCATACAGCTGCAGCACATCACCTGATCCTGCATCATTGTTTCATTTAATTAGCTGTAATTTACTGACTTTTTATTCAACCACTACAAAAGCCTTACTTGCTACTTACCTGACCCTCCTCACCAAAGCCTCAGGTTCTCACTTCTAAACTGCTCCCCTCGCACAACGGTTGTTCCTCTTTGACCCTGCTTTACTTTTATTTGCTCCTGCTACTGAATCGTGAATCGATTGGTCCGCTGTGAATGCAATGATCCCCACAAAATGCTCCTTTTTTTGAACTCTTCTCCCCAACGTGTGTGAAGCTCTCTGTCTCTTCGAATCCAGGACATGCTCTTTTCTCATTGATACCATTATGGGGAAGGTACAGAAGCCTGTAGACACACACTCAGTGATTCAGGAGCAGCTTCTCCCCCTCTGCCATCAGATTTCACAACATATGCCAATGATATTAAACCTGATTCTGACTCTACTTCTGATATTACATCTGCACCATACCACCTAGCTACAAATGGCTTGGCTGAAAGGTTTCTCCAGAGTCTAAAGAATGCACTGCAAGCAATGGCAGCAGAACACACTACACTGACACTGAATGAAAAGCTTGTCAATTTCCTCCTTGCATATCGTATGGCAGCACACTCCTTTACCAACAACTCACTAGCTGTTCTGTTCTTGGGTCATCCCTTGCATTCATGCCTGGATCTCCTCAAACCCAATCTCAGAAGGAGTACTCACGGCAAACAGCTGGGACAAACTGAGAGCTCCACAAACAAGGAGGTTTGATGTTTCTCTCCTAGACAAGCTGTCCTAGTGAGGGACTACAGAAGTGATTAAAACTGGATATTTGAAACAATTATGGATTGAAATAGACCATTCTCCCACACAGTAGAGATTGAGTCTGATGTCATCTGGAGACGACACATTGAGTACATGAGGAGAGTAGTCAAATGTTAGAGAAGAACGGTGTCCAGAGCTGTCAGTACTACTTCCTGCAGTCCCTGAGTCAGTTCCTACAAGCACGATAGAGAAGGCCTCAGAACCTGAGGTTGCTTTACAGCCACAAGTCTCACCTGCCAAGCAGAGTGACACCACTGCCCCCGACCTCCCCAGGTCAGGAAAGATGTTATCCTACAAGAGTAATAAATCCTCCACTGCAATTAAATCTTTAAGCCTGAATGGGACAATTTAAAGCTTACTATGCTATGGATGTCTATATAGTAGGCATTTTATATTGTATATAATGGTTGTATTATATAGTATATATACTGTATTTATGTATATAAGTTGAGATGCATTTCATTGTGTAATGGAGTTTATAGCTAAGCAGGGAGGAGTGTTGTGTATTTAATATTTCAGTAATATTTGAGTAATATTGTATTGATTAAACATTCTTTGGGTACAAAGTATGTGAATGGCATACGTCAATATGCCTCCTCATCATATATACGAATATATGAGCCACACTAAAAGTAACAACAAGGATAGAGTACGCAAGTTATTCCCAGCTCCGTGTTTTTCTTTTGATTAGTTTTACGTTTTGGAGTTAGAAAACGTAATAGACACCACCGGAATCGGCTCCTGTCAGGCTATGGTAAGTCAACCCTGATAGATCTCCTATTATAGGCCATCTTTACTGGTCTCCATCTCATTCACTTTTTTTTATATAGGCATCTGTTAGTCTCATGAGACCATGGATTTGCGCCTTGGAAGGTTTCCAGGGCGCAGGCCTGGGCAAGGTTGTATGGAAGACCAGCAGTTGCCCATGCTGCAAGTCTCTCCTCTCCACGCCACCGATATTGTCCAAGGGAAGGGCATTAGGACCCACACAGCTTGGCACCGGTGTTGTTGCAGAGCAATGTGTGATTAAGTGCCTTACTCAAGGACACACACGTTGCCTCAGCCAAGGCTCAGACTAGAGACCTTTAAATCACTAGACGAACACCTTAACCACTTGGCCACGCACCATCTCATTCACTGGGGTATTGATATGTCTCTGTGTGAGACAAGCCTCCCTCTCCTCCACAGTGGCCATAATGAGTTGTTGCTTCTGCCTGGCTGCTGTGTCATTCAGATTCAGATACCGTCAGCTAATCCAGTGTGAAATGGAATTCCTTGCTTGCCTGAAGCTCAGAGAGTAAACAGAATAATATGGTAAGAATAAACAGAACAGTTAGTACAATGAGCTCAAAACATGAGAATTGTGCATAGAGTGGTGTGAGGTTGTGCAAAAATAAAATCTTGAAGTAATAATAATGAAATAACCGAGAGAGGCAGCACCACCGGGAAGGGAATGTGAAAGAGGTGATTGGTTCAGCGGTCTGATAGCAGTGAGGAAGAAGCTTCTCTGAAGTCTAGAAGCCATTGCTCTCACGCCCCTGTAGCTTCTGCCAGAAGGTGGAAGAGAGTAAAGGGAATGGCCAGAGCGGCAGATACTCTTGACAATACATACGTGCTGTACCTTTGAGGCTTGACACCTTTCCCTGACTGTAGAAATTTACCCAGCAGTGTTAATTTCAGTCCAGTTCTGCTTGGTACTACAAAGGTCCTGTTTGACAATGTGATTCTGGGTGAAAATCACAATAACACTGCTTCTAACACTTTTTTTGACCAATGTTCCTTAAAGTTATTATGGCGGGCATTGTTATTAGGGATAACCTCACACAACTTATTAAATACTCCCAATATCGTGCATCTCAAATAGCCTCTGACAACCAAGTCCAGCTCCTGGCCTTCACATGTGATTTAGCTACTAACCCTGGCAGAACCATTTCTACTGACAGAAGAAAGGGCAAGGAGGGTTACTGGTGCCTTAAAACCAGTCACTTTGGGCAGATAGGGCTCGTCAGGAATGGTTGACAGCTCATCTAGGAGAAAGAAAACTCTGAATTCAAACCTTTGCTGCCTTACCAATCATGGGGAAAGCTTTGGGAGTAAACCCCAAGGAAAAATCTGGAGTTGGAGTCCCTAAGGCAGTCCTACGTTGAGTTCCATGCTGACTGGCAACTGCTGTGATCCTGATGCTACCAAACTGTATCAGTCTCTGCTGAGAGGGGTGTTTGCTAAATGGGCAACAGCTTGCTCTCCAAATTGTACTGCACAGACTTGAGTGTATAGTATTACTGGAAGGAGCATTGACTGGATTGAAAGACCAGAAGGGACTGTGTGAAGAATGAAAATGTTTACTTTGAAATCCACTGGCAGAGCTTGAGTATATAGACAGATAGGATGCAACATCCATTGTCGACCCTGACCAATGGTGACATTGATTTGACCAATGTCATGAATTTTCAGGGATAATACAATTAAGTGTTATAAAGAACAGACATGTGGTGCACCAAGAACAATTTCTATGACTTCTTGATGAAGTTGCTGGATAATAGAGCCAATAGTTGTGGAGGGAACTTTAAGAAGTGAGGTACCTTTTCTTTTTAATTAGAGGCAACGTTAAGGGCTTAGATCAGAGATGTTCATGATTGGGTTTCCCATGATTATTTGTTTAACGGTCAGTTAAAGTCACATCCAAAACATATTTCTGAAGATCAGAGAATCAATGTAAAATAAAAACAGAAAGTGCTGGACATACTTAGCAAGTCAGGCTGTGAGAAGGGAAGCAGAGCTAATATTTCATGTTGGATGTCTTCATCAGTACAGTTTTACAGTTCCTGTGTCCGCAGTATTTTTTTTCAGATTTTCACATTATTAATTTATGTTGTTGGAAAAGAGCATGACTTCATGAATTTTTGCTCATATTTCTTTAAAATAAGATAAACAATCATCAGAAGGGAAATATAAATTTGAAGGACATTTATCAAGGATATGTTTTGTTCTCTGGGATTCAGTCACAGATGGATTTCAGTGAGCTAGACAGTTGTTCAGATAACCCAATAAATTTGAGGTTACCACTACCAGAATATTTTTTTATGATTGTCAAATTTATTTGCCAACTTGAATTTCAATCCCCAAGCTACTATGACTTGAACTCACTTCTCTGGTTCAATAGTTCAGAATTCTGGCTGCTAATTTGGTGACTTAACTGTGGTGCTCCCATTTCCACTGTGCAGCAGGGAATTTGTACAATCTTGACACTTAGAGACAACCATTTCATTTTGTCAGTGGTTCGCACAGTAATGATTTTCATCACTGCACCTGTCTTGTTATATTAGATTTCTCTTCTCTCCCCAGAGATCATAAGAAGGTCTTTAGTTAGGGTTAAATCTTACCTTCCAAATTTGTAACCTTGGCTAAAATTTATAATGAAAACATTGTTGAATTGCCTCGCTGGGGGATATTGATATATGTTGATAGTGTATGTGATCATCAGAATTAATTTTTATTGGCGAAGGTTGTCAGATTATGTATCGTGAATTTTGTGATCAGAACATCACTGATAATTACTCACTGAACTTCAGAAAAATTAGCAACATGGTAAAATTACTGGTACCATTGTTGGGCTACTGCTGGGCAGTGGGAGAGTTGACAAGAGTACTTGCTACCCAAACCCGACATCAATCACCTCTTTGATGTCTTAGTGGAAGGAGCATTGGTTGGATTGATAGACTGAAAGGGGCTGTGTGAAGAATGAAAATGTTTACTTTGAATTGCACTGGCAGAACCTTGCTAATTGCAATACTTTCTGCCAGTCTTCCTGAAACATGAGGCATAGATCAGTTAACTGTCCTCACTAAACAACTACCTTCAGCTGTGTACTGTACTCATCAGTCAATTGTTTAGTTGCTATGCCAAGCTCTTTATCTGCATAAAGGTAAGTACAGAAGTATCCTATTAATGCACTCCACTCTGCTATATCATTAAATAACATCACACTTGATGTGTGCTCAACATCATTTACTTACTGTTGTTCTGTCGCCTTTAAACACCTTATCTTTCAAAACCTTTCCATTTTAGTCTGCAAAATTGCTGCTGACCCAACAGTTGCATCCTTTTAGGGATTGAATTTAAAATTCACATCACGTCTTTTCAGATGAAAGGCTTCTGGATTTTGTTCTAAAGTGGTCTGCCTGTAATTCTAGGGTTATACATCTTTGGTCCATACTCCATCACGAGAGAGATGCATTCAAATCCCTTTACCTAATCATGAGTTTGCAGAACAAATCTAGGGATGATTACTTGGTCTTTTTGTATTCTAGAAGGCATAGATCATTGCATTATGGAATACAATATGTCCAATGAATTTTATTCACTGCACCAACTCCCATGGTAGATACCTTCCAGGAGCAATTTTAATTGGAGAAAAAGTTGAGAGTGAGCTTATGAATAAATAAATAGTTTTTGCATGAGATTTGCATCAATTCAACCTATATCTTCCTGAAGAGTTGTGTTAAAATTCATTGAAGTGACCCATAATGCATCTTGGCAAATCACCATGAGGGACATGGGCTTCTATCACAATTCCATTACATTTACACCACGCACTGGGTTTTCATCCTTTGGCTGAAGGAAAAACATGAGAGAATACAAAATTATGAGGCAAAGTAGAGGTGGATAGTCAGAAACTTTCCCCTATAGCAGAGGTACAGTATATAAGCCCATAGGGTATAGGTTTAATGTGCAGGGTAAGAGGGTAGAGGGGAATCAGAGGAAAGATTTTTTTAAAGGTTACAAATTGGGATACACTGTTTAAATGGTGATGGAAGCAGAGATTTGAGCAACATTCAGAAAGCATCAGTATGAGCATTTGAATCAAGAAAGCAGAACAGACTCTAAATCAAGTGGTATTAAATGGGATTAGATTCAATTGTTCCTTGACCATCGGCATTAATGTGGGGGCCTGAAGGGCTGGTTTTTGTGCTACAATTGTGTTATTTCTTTCTCCATCTATGTACCTTCGCTGTTTATGATTTTTGATTGGGTATAGAGAGCGTGTACTGTGCCAGCCCAGAAGAAGGATTATTATACTGCATATCCACCAGTTTCTACTGGTGAGCATCTTTATATTAATAATTTTCCAAGAGGGAAAGACAGTTGGATTTGGAGTGAGACACAGAACTCTGTAAGTGGGAGAGTGCCAAATGCCACAGGAGATAGGAATAGTGTATGTTCTGATGGTTTTGAGGATATCTCAAGAGCAAAGTTAAAGGCTTGAGGCAATCACTGTTAATGGCCAATGGTAGGAGAAACTATGCTCAATTCGAAGTTTGAAGTAGGTTTATAATCAAAGTAAGTATATGTTACCATGTACGATCCTGATATTAGTTTTCTTACGGCATACTCATTAAATCCAAGAAACATAATAGAATCAATGAAAGACTGCACTACTGTGTTGAATAAAGAAGCTGCTTTATATCTACCAGTTACTCTGTCTCTCTGGTGATTTCATCCACACCATAACACCCAACAGGATAAACAAACAACCAATGTGCAAAAAACAACAACATATACAAAAACAAAAAAATGAAATAATAATAAGTAAATAAGCAATAAATATTGAGGGATGAGATGAAAAGTCCTTACAGTAGGTTTTGGAAACAGTTCAGTGATGAGGCGAGTAAAATTGAGTGAAGTTAGTTCAAAAGCCTGATGGTAATAACTGTTCTTGAATTTGGGGTGTGGGTCCTGAGGTTTCTGTACCTTATTTCTGATAGCAGCAGTGAGAAGAGAGCATGTCTAGGTTGTCCAGGTCCTTGATAATGGATACGGTTTTCTTGTGACAGCATTCCATATAGATGTGATCAATGGTGGGTATGTCTTTATCCATGATGGACTGGGCTTTTTCTAGGATTTTCTATTCCAGGGCATTGGTGTTTCCATACCAGGCGGTGGTATTAGCAACTAACCAATATAGTCTCCATCACACATCTTTCACGGTGGTTTCCAGCATCTCTTCTCAAAGCCTGATGAAATACCTAACATCTTATTTTCTCCACTAAGTCTGACAAATGGTTTAGAAAATAAATAAAACACATACATTTTATGATAACCACATTTATGAATCTGCCATTAAAGCTGCACTGGAATGTGATCAGTTTGCATTGACTGAACTCTGAATGACTTTGACACAATATTTATTTTCCTTTAACAACTACCTTGAAAGATTGGCTGCTACATACCAGTATATCCACACCTTCACAATATTTCACTCATCCAAGTTCAAGGAGAGTTCTAAATAAAATAAAATGTAACTGAGAGTACAGAAATACTGACTACTGAAGGGTCAACATTATAACAATGATCAAATGTTTAAATTATCCTTCAATGCAGAGGAAGCACTGAGCGTTAGATATTTTAGAATATAACTTGTTTAAAAAGGGTAATGAAGGAATAAAAAGGGAAGATAAAATGAATAATGATCCTAAAAGCAGTAAATCCTTTATTCAGAAGATAGGATGTTGATGAAAGACAATGATACAGTGCTGGAGAGAAAGAATGATGTAAAAGCGTCAAAGACAGAATCTCATAAACACAAGTTATTCTGCAGAGATGTGGAAACCTAGAACAACACACACAAAATGCTGAAGAGCTCAGCAAGTCAGCAAGCATGAATAGAGGGGAAAAAAAGAGTCAATGTTTCGTGCCAAGAGCCTTCCACAGGATTTGAAAGGAAGGAACCATAGGGCATAATAAGAAGATGGGGGAAGAGCAATTGCACCCAAGATAGTAGATAATAGGTGAGCCTGTGAGGGCAAAGTTGGTGGGTGGTGCTGGGGAGGATGAAATAAGAAACTGGGTGGTGAGATGTGGAAGAGGTAAAGGGCTGAGTAAGAAGCCTACTTGGAGAGGACAGTGGACTGTAGAAGAAAAGGGAGGAAGAGGAGAGCCAGAGGAAGGTGACAAGCAGGTGAGGAGAAGAAGGAAGAAAGAAAGAAAGGGTAAACATAATAAGGAATGGTAAAAGAGAAAAGGAGGGAGGATGTAGAAGTTGCTTGTAGTTAGAGAAATTATTATTGAAGTCATCAGGTTCGAGGCTACCCAGACAGAATGTAAGTTTCTGCTCCTTTAACCCAAATTTGGCTTCATCATGGAAGTAGAGGAGGCTATGGCAGATATATCAGAATGGGAATAGGAAGTCAAATTGAAATAGGTAGCACCAGGAGTTCCTGCCTTTTGCAGAGGATAGAGTGAAGGTACTTGATAAAACAGTCCCCCAATACATATCAGGTCTCACCAATGTCCAGGAAGCTGCACTAAGAGCAACGGATAAAATATGTGATGCTGACAAACTCACAGGTGAAGTGTTGCTTCTCCTAGAAGGAGTGTTTGGGTCCCTGAATGGTGGAGAGAAAGGAAGTGTAGCGGCAGGGATAAATGCCAGGAGTGAGATTAGAGGGAGGGACAAAAACAGAATTTGTTTGATTAAGGCTTGGAAACAGTACAGGGAACATTACAGTTCTCAGTGAATTCTGCAGATCGTCAGAGTGAGAGAGATGTAGAAGAGCAAATACGTAAACAAACTACAAAACAGTGCACAAGGTATAGGGCAGTTACAATGTAGACCTTCCATTATTTCAATGTACCCTCAGTAGCTACATAATTAGATCCAGGAGTGAAATCTGGTGTGATCTTTTGCTGCTGTAGCCCATCCACTTCAACATTTGACATGTTGTGCATTATTTGAGTTAATATCACCTTCCTGTCAGTTTGAATCAGTCTGGCCATTCTTCTCTGACCTCTCTCATGAACAAAACATTTTCGCCCAGAGAACTGCCACTCACTGGATGTTCTATTATCTGAAAACTCTGGAGGTTGTTGTGCATGAAAATCCTAGGAGATCAGTAGTTTCTGAGAAACTCAAACCGCTCTGCCTGGCACCAATAATCATTCCATGGTTAAGTTTATTCAAATTTCTTCCCTATTCTGATGTTTGGTCTGAACAGCATACAACAAAGAAAAATTAGCAGGAAGATAAAGGATCGGGAAATTTTTAAAAACCTACAGAGAGCAACAAAAAGAATCATTAGAATCACTATAAGGGAAAAGATGAAATATGAAAGCACACTAGCAAACAATATCAAAGTGGATAGTAAAAGCTTTTTCAAGTATATAAAAATAAAAGAGAGATGATAGTGGATATAGGACCACAAGAAAATGAGGCTGGAGTAATAATCATGCGGGAGAAAGAGATGGCAGATGAACTAATTATTTTGCATTAGTCTTCGCTGTTGAAGACACTAGCAATGTGGCAGATGTTGTAGTGTGTGAAGGAAAAGGAGTGAGTGTATTACTATCACAAGAGAGAAGGACCTCAAAAAGCTGAAAGACCTGAGGGTACATAGGTCACACGGACCAGATGAACTTCACTCTAGGGTTCTGAACGAGGTAGCGTTAGAGATTATGGAGGAATTAATAATTCAATCTTTCAAAAATCATTGGACTCTGGCTTGGTGCCAGAGGACTGGAATATTGCAAATGCCACTCCACTCTTTAAGAAAGGAGGAAGGCAGCAGAAAGGAAATTATAGACCAGTGGTTGGAAAGATGTTGGAGTCAATTGTTAAGGATGAGGTTATGGAGTTCATGGTGACATAGGACAAGATTGGACCAAGTCAGCATGGTTTCCTTAAGGGAAAATCCTGCCTGATGAACCTGTTAGAATTCTTTGAGGAGACTACAAGTAGGATAGATAAAGGGGATGCGGTAGATGTTGTATATTTGGTCCTTCAGAAGGGTTTTGACAAGGTGCCACACATGAGGCTGCTTACCAAGTTCAGAGTTCATGGTATTACAGGGAAGTTACTAATATGTTACAGCATTGACAGATTGGTAGGAGGCAGCGAGTGGGAATAAAATGATCCTTGCTTGGTTGTCTGCCAGTGACAAGTGGTGTTCTGCAGGGGTTGGTGTTGGGATCGCTTCTTTTTATGCTGTATATCAATGATTTAGATGAGAGAATAGATGGCTTTGTTGCCAAGTTTGCAGATGATATGAAAATTGCTGGAGGGGCAGGTAGTGTTGAGTAAGCAGATAGGCTGCAGAAGGACTTAGACGGATTAGAGGAATGGGCAAGAATGTGGCAAATGAAATACAATGTTGGAAAATTCATGGTCATGCACTTTGGTAGTAGATATAAATGTGAGGACGATCTTCTAAACAGGGAGAAAATCCAGACATCTGAGATGCAAAGGGACTTTAGGGCCCTTGTGCAGAACACCCTAAAGGTTAACTTGAAGTTTGAGTTGGTGGTGAGGAAGGCAAATACAACATTAGCATTCATTTCAAGTGGTCTTGAATCCAAGAGCAGGGATATGATGCTGAGACCTTATAAGTTGATGCTGAGACCTTATAAGTCACTACTGAGGCCTCACATTGAGTATTATGTACACTTTTGGGCTCTTCATCTAAGAAAAGATGTGGTGGTATTGGAGAAGATCCAGAGGCAGTTCACAAGGATGATTCCGGGAATGAAAGGGTTATCATATGAGGAACGTTTGATGGATCTGGGTCTGAACTCATTGGAATCTAGAAGGATGAAGGGGGATCTCATTGAAACCTTTCGAATATTGAATGGCCTAGACAGTGTAGATGTGGAAAGGATGCTTCTCATGGTGGGAGAGGCTAGGACAAGAGGACACAGCCTTGGGGTAGAGGGGCATCCATCTAAAACGGAGGTGTGGAGAAATTTCTTTAGCAAGAGGGTGGTGAATTTATGGGATTTGTTACTACAGGCAGCTGTGGAGGCCAGGCCATTGGGTGTATTTAAGGCAGAGATTGATAGGTTCTTGACTGGCCATGGCATCAAAGATTACAGGGAAACGGCTGGGAAATGGGTTTTAGGAGGGGAAGAAAGGATCAGCCATGATTGAATGGTGGAGCAGACTCGATGGCCAAATAGCCTAATTCTGCTCCTATGTCATATGGAACCTGTTGCCAATGTTTGCGTGCTTGTATGCATTGAGTTGCTGCCTCATGATTGGCTGATTAAATATTTGCATTAACAAGCAGGTGTACAGGTGCATCTAGTAAAGTAGGCACTGAGAATTAATTGGAATACTAATCATGTTAAAGGTAGAGAGGATGAAAGGTTTTGGAACTGTTCCTTAGATAACTTGCTTGAGCCATGCTTCTCTCTTCCAATAAGAACAAAATGATTGCTAGACCTGATTCTGGAAAATGATGTGGGTCAAGTAGATTAGGTTTCAGTGAGGAAGCATTTAGCAAATTGATTATTAGATTTAGATTAGCTGCAGAAAGGAGAACAAACTATCAAAACTAAAAATAATTCAGTGAAGTAAAGCTAACTTCAATGAGATGAGAGTGTATATGGCACAGGTAAATCAGAATGAAAATTTGATAGGTGAAATTGTCGTAAAAAAATATGGGTTACCTTTAAAGAAATTATGGTTCATATGTGGTTGAGGCATGTAGCTTCCTGGATGATGAAAACTACACAAAAGAAGAATTTTAAAGAACACAGATACTTGGGACAAATGTTTAAAAAATATCAAAATATTTTAGAATCAGAGGATAAATGAAAATTACAGGAGTCAAAAATTGTGTACAAGAAATGAATAGCTGCCAATGTAAACAGGAACTCAAAAGGTTTTTTTAACATAAGGATATAAACTGTAAAAGGATAGATTGGGGCAAGAAAAGGGAACTTTCAGGGCAAGTTTTATTTAAGTCGTGCAGAATTTTAACAAAACAATGGTCCAGTCACAAATAGAACATCACACTCAGCTGTGATTGGCACATCGAAGGATAGAAAGGGTCCAGAAAAGGCTTACAAGAATGGCTCTGGGGATGAGGGAGAAGAATTAGAAGATTGGAGAAGCTAGGACTGTTTTCTTTCAGAAATCAATGGAATTTAACACTCATGTTTTTTTTCAATTACTTCTTGTAAAGCAAACTTTGGAAAACTCCTTTGCATTTCCAGCCAGCATGGTGAGTTTATTCTATGCAAATCATGAAGCATAAAACTGTTAACTTCAGGTATGCTTTGCAGTAGCATAAACAATGTATGCCCCATTAAACTTATCCTTAGTTGTCATGGTGGGGGTCAGATAACAATCTATTTATATGGACCTATTGGCTGGTGAGGAGGAAATGGGAAAAAAAAATCTCGAATAGTTACAGATCTCTGATCAGTAAAATTCTCCTGAGGTTTCCATCGTGCTGGTGGATGTCTGTCAAAAACCAATGGCACTTGGATACACTTTTATCAAAACTTGACTTGCCTCATCCTTGCAAATTTCAGTAATCCAGATGGTCATTTCTCATGTTTGGTAGGTAAGTGAGAATATTTCCCTCATTATTCTATGGTAATGAAAATTGGCACAGATTGCTTCCACAACCAAATAATAATTATTAATGTAATCATTGCAAAAACATGATTTTGTAGAAGCTTGACAAAGTTGATAATGAAAAGCGGCTTCCACTCATGGGGAAATCTAGAACTGAAAAGTATATTTTTAAATAAACATGGCTCATTTATAACATAGATGAGGCAGATTTCATTCTCCTATAGACAGTGAATCTTTGGAATTCTCGATCTTGAAGATTATCTTTAGGGCCCATGTCATTAGGTTTTTGTTTCATCGTCAAAGACTATGGCAACAGCAAGCAAGTGGAGTTGAGGGCAAAGTCAGATCTTGTATTATCTCTTAGAATGGTGAAGCTGGCTCAATGGGTTACTAATGTTTCTGTTTTTGTAATTTTGTAATGATTGAATTGAACATGCCTTGAATATAGTTTTACATTTAATACCGAGTTCTTCGATAGAAGAGTCAAAATTATATTACATGTTTAAAGGCAGATAAATTTAATATGATATAGACAGTTCTACTAGAATAGACAGAGCTTATTAATGTATGATGCATATTTGAGTATTTTTGGTTTCTTCTTGGTGTTACAGGATGATACAAAATGGACCATTCTCCACAACTGCTACGGCCATATTGAAAGATGTGGCTAAGACATAAGTATTATTCTTCAAGAGATTTGCCATATCAGCATAAAACAATTTGAAACATTCATTATGACCAATAGTAGTTAAGTGAAATTAAATAAAGATGTAACTGCTGAGAGCTGGGAGTTGAATTATCTCCAGAAATGTGTGAATTTCCTCTGCATTTTAATGTCAATTACTGTAACTCATTAGATCATTTCTTTATAATAATTTATCAGTTGAAATGGACTACAATTTAGTCCTGTACACTGGTGATTAAAGTAGGGCAGAAGGCACGTCTAATGCATGAGCTGTGGCTGAGAGACTGTTGTTGGATCGAGTTCTATGTACATCAGAGGTTACAGTGCATAATCTAATTGTTCTAATGAGTCTCAAGGGGAATGAGGAATTTTGATGTAATTCAGATGACATCAAATGAAGACCTTGACCCCTCTGATGGACATGAATGCCTAGAAATCACTGGGCAGAAGGAAACATATACTGTATTTAGGGAATTTGTATCAGTTTCATTGAGAATTACAAGGAATCAATGTTCAGATGCACAAGATACTGTGTACGTAAGGTCACAAATATTGACGCTCATGAGCTTTCACAGAACATCATGCATTACAGAGGGAGAATTTATATGGAAGGGTGTATCCTCCCCTCCCCCCCAAGGAGATTAGTGTTCTCTTTACAGTTGGATTACACAACAGCCACTCCATCCAACTTGTATTTAAGCAGGCTGACTTTGTAATATTGAGACCCATTCTTTGCAACAACGTCAGTAAGACCAAGGAATTGATTGTGAACTTTGGGAAATGTAAGTCAAGAGAACACACAACACTCCTCATCGAAGGATCAGATGAGGAAAGAGTGAGCAGTTTCAAGTTCCTTGGTGTCAACATCTCTGAGGATCTATCCTGAGCCCAACATACTTATGCAATTACAAAGAAGGCAAAACACTGGCTGTATTTCATTAGAAGTTTGAAGAGACCTGGTATGTCAACCATGGCATGCCATGGAAAGCATTCTAACTGGTTGTATCACCATCCAGTATGGCAGACCACTGCACAGGATTAGAAAAAGCTGCAGAAAGCTATAAACTCAATCAGCTCTATCATGAGCACTCACCTCCCCAGCATCTAGGGCACCTTCAAAAAGCATTGCCTCAAAAAGTTGGCATTGTTCTTTAAGGACCCCCTCACTCAGGACATGCTTTCTTCTCATTGCTACCATTGAGGAAGAGGTACAGGAGCCTGAAGACACGTAGTCAATGTTTCAGGAACAGCATCTTCTCCTCTGCCATAAGCTATCTGAATGGACAATGAGGCCAAGGACACTCGCTCAGTATATTTCCTCTCTTTTTCCACTACTTATTTCATGTATTTTAATACATAATTATTGTAATTTATAGTTATTATTATTATATTTTACAATGTACTGCTGCTGCAAAAAAAAACAAATTTCACAACATATGCCAGCGATATTAAACATGATTCCGTTGAGACCCATGGGGTCCTGGGTAAAGTATTCAAGATGCAAGTACTGTGGTGGTGGTGGTGCTGAATCTACAGCGGGTGACATTTACGTTTACCTCTGCAGGCTCAGTAGGTTCCATGCGTAGTTGATTGCCATGCTGCTACGAACTCTGTACAATATCCTGTTGTATGCCCCCATGGGTGCACTTTGTCCTGAAGTCAATTCCATATCAAAAACATGAACTCATTGCAAATAGAGAAATAATAGATGAACAGATGTGATTGATATATAAGATATAAATCCTAACACGTAAATGGAAGTCATTAGAGTCATAGTGTCATACAGCAAAGAAACAGGGCTTTCAGTTCACCCTTCCCCATGCTGACCAGGATATCTATCCAAGCTTGTCCAGTTTGCATGAATTTGCTCTATCTCTCTAAAGCTGCCTAAATATCTTTTAAATATTGTAACACTTTAAATTATATGTGACCCATCAAATCTATGTCAGTTCTTAGAGAGCCCCTCCCTCTATTTTCTCTCTATCATCTATTGTCTCATATACCGTATATCCATTAATGTTAGCTCAATTTTTCTATTTAGAGAGTAATCACTTAGCTGCATTATTAATGTGAACTGCCCTAACCCTTGTTGCATGTTGCAGTGACTCCACTTCAAGCTACTTTCAGAGAAAGTCTAGCTCTTCACTAGGTCTGAGGTTTATTCCTTCCACGGCATTAAGAAAGCTTGACTTCCAGGACAGATATCTGGCTGACCACTTTAGTCCTGCTGTGACTAGGTCCCAACGAGTCATATACCAAGCAAAATATAATGCACCTGTGGCTCCTGAATGAGGGCGTTGTGGAGAATGCTTTGCCAAATGTATGTTATGGGATGGATAGAAGCTCAGTCTGTCCATATCTGTGCAGATAGGGTTGGCATCAGCAGCAACTTTAGGATGATGTCTTTGCTGTGATGAAACTGCAGAAGGGTCTTTGCTGCTGTTGACCTTGACTGTCAATGCCTGGACTATGTAAAAGGCACCTTGGCTGCTTGGTGTGGACAGTTTCTCCTTGTAGAGCTGGAGAACTGTCTATGTCAGTTACTGCTTCATCCACCTTTGCTTCTGCTATGGCAGCCTCAGTTTCATGCTCTTCCTTGAACATACTTAATGTATCCTCTATTTGAGTTTTCTCCATGACTATTTAAGCTTTCTCTATTTGCATCTCAGCTTCAGGTTGAGCATAAACCATTCTGTTTTTATTCTGCTTCAACTCTAGCATGAGCTCATGCTATAGCTATACTAATCATGGACTCATTCAACCATCTCGATGACTTGATCGATGCGCCTCATTCTGCCCTGACTTCCAGGTCTCAGCAATCAATATTGTTCAGATCAGAAGCTGACATTGTCAGTTATGGAGGGCAATGCCTTTGAAAACAAGGTATCTTTTCACTCTACTGCCCTCGCAGTGCAAACATACAAATATATGCATTGAGTTAAACACCTCCTCAAAAATCACCCAAGTCGTAAATTTGCTTCAGGGCTTTTATTGAAATCTTAATTGTGAAACAGCAGAAAGTTAAATAAAATGTGTTTTAAATTCAATACAGAGTTGTTGCATGTCTGAAAATACTAATACTGTTGATTATTCTCACAATTGCTGTTAACCAAGGTAATATGACACATGCAACCCTCCATAACTATGCCATGTAAACAAGGGTAAACTCATAGCTCAATGATAATAACGCTAAGAGACAAACATAATACTTCCTTCAAAATACTTCAACTAAATGTTTACTAATATTAACAGAAGTTTAGACTGACAGATTATTGCCATTTCAAGGGCAAATAAAGAGGGGATGGAGATGGATGCCTTTCCACCATGTGCTTCAAGTTGAATTCATCTGCGCAGAAAATGATATAAAAAGCAGCTTACATACAGGAAGTAATGTTCATACAAAATGATCTGCGCTTCTAGACACTCAAACATTTATAGACCAAGAGACTTCTTGTTATGACCATTACTGTGAGACTTCAGTGTGTAAATGGTATTTGTGCGGCATGTGTTGAAACTCATTATAGCACTTCTTTTTAAGGATCCTCAACAAAGTCAATGATTGCTTTTAATGATCCCTAAGGATGTGCTATGAAATGCTCACGAGCAGAACTACCGACAGTAAAATTATCTTACTTTCACCTTTCATAAAATCAAAACCATGAAGACTGTGTTGGTTGCTTAAGGCTGGGAGTCCTTTACAAGATATAGAAAGAAATGCTTTCTCTGTTGACTTCCCATTGTTGCAGAGATGCCTAAGGAAAATGCAATCTTCTATTGGAATGAGTTTGTTTTTGTTGTCAGCTGCATGCAAGCTGTTTGCAACATTCTTTGATTATAATTATCATAGCTGCTGAATCAGCTCCGTATGGTTTCTACAACAGCTGAAACAGACATGGAAGCTGGGACAAACGATAGCAAAGTCTGCTGACAGCCCCTTATTTCTCCGGTTATTATCTCCCAGCCTTGGTGTAAAACTAATGTTGTCCTCTAGTGAAGAGCAATCTGGCAACACCTCCAAACATGGCCTTGCTTGTCACTATCCATTGATGGCCTTCGCTCTTCCAAACATTTCGATGCAGCACAGTGTCAAGTAATAAATAATATAGCCACATTATGCTGGATTGCTGGTCACATCGTACAAAGAGCTAAAAGTGACAAAAGAAATATTATGTTCCCATCTATTTGTCATGATTTTGAATGTATAATTTGAAGTGACTGAAAGTAGGTCTGGTAGCAAATTTTACGAGAGACTTGAATGCTAACTTAGAAGAGGAATGACTGCACGGTGAAGAGAAATGGATAAGGGTCACAAAGTCATGTAGCACAAAAACAGGACTTTTCACTCAACTAGTCCAACATGCCATTCAAACTAGTTCCACATGGCCCATGTCATTCTACACCTTGTCTAAACATCCACGTTCAAATGTCTTAAAACAAGGGCTGGGTCTAACTAAATTTTCCTTCAATGAGCTGGGCACGTATGAATCCCATTCTACTGCACTTTACTGTACAAGATTCTAGGACTCCTGAAATACTGAGATTGCAATCTGAAGCCACGTTCTAGAGTCTACAGAGAAGACATCGACATTATACCTGACAACTCTTTTCCAGCTTATCCATCTTGTGATAAACTACCATTGATCTCTTTTATCACCTGAATTTTTGTTAATTGTTTTTCCATTTGGAGTCAGTTGTTTTACAATGGAGATTTTCATACTGGTGGTATCAGCATTGTCTAATAGACTTGTAAACTGAGAAAGGCACAGTTATAATAGTGAGAACTCAAAGATGGAAGTGGTTCATGACTGAATCCTTCAAATGTAGAATTGCAAACACAGGAAATAAATTACAATCCCTCAGACCAGAAGTGTTTGATTTGTTTCAATAAGATCCAGCCTATTTTCTAATAAATATTACGGGAACAGGTTTCAATTAAGAGCAAAATGACTTGTTTTTAAAACACAATTAACCTTTATAACATTTTTTATATTGCTGAGAAATATTTGTTGATTTATTTTTAATGATATTGCAACAAACTTTTTGCTGTTAGAGAATAAAATTAAGTTGACTGTAATTCATTCAAATAAAGCTAAGTATCAATGAAATACTTGCGCAGAAATTGATGCTTTAAATGCCTTTCAATTTTTCACACAGTGGGAGTCAGGTAATAAACAGTATGCTGTATAATCATTAATCTGATTTCTCATCTAATTTAACATTTATTATTCATATTATGGAGTTAGTATGTGAAACCTGAGTTTAATCTTTCTTTTGTTAGATAAATTAATTGGTACAAAATTTTCTTTGTGGATTAAAGCATTTATTAATTGATTTTCTTCAGTAATTCAATTCAATGAGAAAACTAATAGTTATTAAAATGCAAATCAAACCATTTTGGAGGTTATTATCAGTTTGTTGTAAAGATGTATGGTATATGTGTCACTGATCAACAATCTCACAAAGCCAAAGAGGGATGGTTGAATTATTTAATTTATGACTGTGAAATAAATTTCCGGTCAAAATTGAGGACTGAAACTGCTAAAATATTAATTTAATTACCTTATAATATGGATGTAGTCATATCAAATTCAGTGGGTTTTCTTCAGTAAAATTATGCTGATATAGGTGATAGATGTGGTGACAGGAAATGTGATCCTTGAATCAGATGTAAAAGGATTCCATCGGACGTTCTCTGCTCTCTCTGCTCAAGTGCCCCCAGTCATAATAGCTGGAAACAATTCACCATTGTGGCATAAACCATATTTCAATTTTCCATACCACACAGCCTGAAGATTTGCTGAGTGTGATTTTCAATTTAAATTTAGGCAATTTCAATTCATATTCAGGTAACTGTGCTGTTAGTTATTAGGTACACGAGTATGGATTAAAAATCCAGGTTTATCTAGCCCTCCTAATAGCCATGAAATACTTGGCTCTTCAAAATAATCATTCTCTGTAACAACTAACTCAAACTCCAGGTAGACATATTTTCAGGAATGGAGAATATTTGGAAACTAGAAGAATTCAATTAGAAAGTACAGGAAACAATTGCCTGTAAAGAGATGTGGATACAGCTCAGCACGTTACAGAAAGCCACCTCCCCCCTGCACCCCATGGACTGTGCCTACTCTTCCTGTTGCTCCAATAAAGCAGCCAACATAATCAAAGACCCCACCCACCCCACTTACTCTCCCTTCTTTCCCCTTCTATTGTGCAGAAGATCCAAAAGCCTGAAAGAATGCATCATCATGCTCAAGGACAGCTTCTATTCTATTATTAAAAAACTACTGAACAGTTCTTTAGTATGATAAGATGGACTCCTAACCTCTGTTTAGTTTATTATGACCTTATTTTCTGCCTGCCGTCCACTTCCTCTGTAGCTGTAACTTTATTCTCCACTATATAATGTTTCACCTCATACTACCTCAATAGACCATTGTAACAAATTGATCTACATGAGTAGTGAGCTAGTCAACTTTTTCACTGTACCTAGTTTGCCAGGTTACCTTGTCTACAGGGTATTTTTAAGAACAGGGTAATTTCACATTCCATTCTTCTTAATGCACTGTTACTTCCAAGCACTGCAGTTTAATTTTGAGGTACTGTGGTGGAGGTACAGTTTATGGCTCTGTATATTTGCTTTTCCTTACAGGAGATCTGCAGGCATACCAGCACAGTGCACAATCAACATGTGCCCAATTAATATCTATAACTTTGAGTTTTTCTCCTCATCCATCATCTGTCCGCTGATGGGAAGGAATGTCCTTGTCCCAGCGTCAGCTTCCTGGAGTAAAACCCCTCACACTTCAGAGGAGGAGACCTAAACATTGCAACGATTCTTTGATTTCTTTTTGACATTTTCCTCAAAAATAATGTCATACTTTGCAAGAAAATTGGCCCTCCTTTCCAGTTTTTAATATTCTAAGGAATTTAGCAAATCTCCGCCAAATTTTCTAAGCACCAGGAGTATGTCTTTTATAAATATGTTGTACCGATTGTCCATTTTGTGTTGCTGTATGTATGTAAGCAATGGTTTCTTCCACCTTTAAAACTGTTGGTCATAAGGTCCTTTCATTAAAGCAGTTCTGAGTCTCCACAAGGCTTTGAACTTAAAATGATCAGTAGATTCATCACGTCCATGTAGTAAATGTAGAGTGTAACTAGTGACTCTGTCATCATTTGTCTCAGGAAGGTAGTCGAATCTTCTTCTTTTCTGAGCAGCACTCAGACAGCCAAGTGTGTTGATGTAAATTGTCTTCGTGGTGAGAGCAGTGTTCATGAAGGAAAATGTTTTTAATCAATCTTCCTTTTAGTGAAGGCAGCACTCAGCTAGCTGGATAACTTTCATATCATTCTTTCTGTTGTGAGTAGCATTCATGAAAGCAGCTGAAGAGCTTTAGTCTGAGTTCTTGATTTTTATCGAGTTCTGGTGCCTCCTAACAGAGCTTTTCTGGGGAGGTTGACTATGTTTCATACACCGATGCTGAAAACAGAACATTGTACCTGTTGGATTCTTATTATTTCTTCATTCTTTTAAAAAGCTTTGTCAACATCTCAAACACATCATTAGAAAAGCATTTTACTTTGCATTCATAAAGGCCACTGTATTAAATGCAGTAGCAGATCTTTGGACCAGATCCAAGGACACAAAATAGGGAAATATAAAACTTTCCAAGAAGTTAGAAAGATAGAATTGGGGTTACACTGCGAGTATTTTATTTAAGACCATTGCCTTCTTCTCTGAAGGTACACCAAGGACATTCTTCAAGATTCATCAATATCCCCAGATGGCAGTTAGTGAGGGTAGGTCATTTGTCCATCTTACCCTTGGTCAGTAACTGAGGTAAGCATTGAATTTTGATGGCAATGAAATGTTAGGCTAGAATATGTCAATTGAATAAGTGCTTATATAAACATATGTAACATATATAATTATGGTGGCCACTTCAAACAAATATCCAAAGTATCAAGTTGGTCAGACAATTAGATTAGAAAATAGTTAATGACAGAAAATAGCAATATCTTCCACTGACATTAGACTGGATCAATTATAAGTAGTCTGAGTTATCATTTGCATAGTGACCTCACAGTCCTCTCCCCCTACCTTGCTCTACTATAATGGGAGACAATTGCTGGAGGATATAAATAGAGACACTAGTGCAGGATCTTCACACTCACCTCTCCTACGTTACTCCATCTGCTTTTTCTTTTTTGTCTGCCTCCATTTATCATGCACTTGCCACAGTCTTTCAACTCCACCCCTCACCCCTTCTTGGCACTAAGTGGTTATCAACTCAGACCCCTCCTTTCTTCACTAACCACCTCAGAGTCATTTCTTGCCAATTGTCTTCTCCGCTCTGTGCTGTTCATAACATCTCACTGGTCTGTCCTGATACAGGATGCCAGCCCAAAACATTGGCATTTTCTTTCTGCAAACTGATTCGGCTGACCTGCTGAGTTCTTTCAATAGATTGTATGTTGCTCTAGATTCTAATATCTTTAGTCTCTTGTGTCTCCAGGCCTATAAGATGCTGTCTACAGCATTACCGAATAGTGTGAATCAAGCAGAGATGGATGCTTTCAAAGAGCTTGGCATTGCAATGTGGAGGCAGTTTAAGCCTCTGTAGATCTAATGTGGGATATAAGTATGGAATTGCAAATGCTAGCTCAATATAAAGTTAAAAACCTGAAATGACCCAGAAAGAGAAAGTAAAACAAGTTGATATGTGCTTTTGAAAAGGATAGCAGGAAAGGGGAAAGATTTTGGAATCAGGATTCAAAGAAGTGTGTCACAAGATGCTTCCAACTGTGCCAGCTTCCAGGGTGTAGATGCTCTAACTTCCAGAGTATGGATAGCTGCCCTTCAAAGTTTCAGGACGGTCCCACTAATTGACAGTCATCTTTTGGTTGCCAAGAATTGAGTATTTAAAAATCACCTGAACTGTGGTTTGGTGCTCATTTGTAAGCCCTGCTAGTGATATCATAGAGTGTTAGTTTTGTGCTCAATTCTCGATCCAGTTTGATACAGTGTCTTCTCCTAGCGTCGGATACTTCAGCATTTGGGTTCAAATCATCATCAAGGACTCTCATCACAAAGAGTTACAGGTATGGAGAGACTTATACAGCATCTAAAGTGGATTGTTGTGATATGCATATATAGAAGTTTAGATAAGACTCAGCAGAAGCTTTATGTGAGGGGTGTTTGTACATAAATGATGCCAGAATGGTACTCAACAATATAAGTACATTGCACTCATAGTTATTAAGATAATTATATGGGAAATCCTTTTAAAAGACATGAAACTTGTAAATAAAATGCAAATGATCGTATTTATTGTATTCACTATGAATTGCTGTTTAAGTATTACTACTTATGTAGGTACCACTAACAGATTTTAAATGAAAATACTAAGAATTTATATCTTTTTCTTGCCAGGCTTATATATGTCAACGGTAAAGTAGAATTCCATTATCTTATGCGGACACGCAGAATATTGACATTTTAACATGTGTTAAATATATCCCATTCATCAATGATAATCTGCTAAATAAACATCATGGCTACTGTTTCAAATAGCCATCTGCTTAATATAGAAATGTGTTGTCTTCGTAATTAGGGTAAAATTGTTCTGTAATTAGTTTAAAGTCATTTTCATATTCCGTGATGAATAAGATAATTAATCCTCAGTTTACGAAGTATACAACAAATTAGAGAAAGAAAAAAATAGTATCTTTGTTGCTTCATGCTATATTGCTTTGTGAAATTAATGACAGTTGTAAATTAAATTAAATGGAAGTTTGATTTTGCAATGAACCAGCGAAAGTAGAACTATTAAACACTTTGTTTCCCAGAACACTCTGGATGCCAATGAAAGTTACAGAGCTAAGATGGACAGATGCTTGTTAAGTAGGATAATAAGGATTATGGTTAGTAAATGGAGATGAGGGACAGACTAATGAAAAACTAATTCAATTGTAAGGTCTTTGAAACTTGTGATGATGAATGGCCTACTCACATTCCTTGGTGCACAATCTACAATTTCCCCTTTAAATAGCGATGGAAAGAGAATACCAGAAATTGGCAAAGTTCAATTGCATAGATTATATCTTTATTACAATGGCTATGTGAACCAGAAACAGACTAATAATTCTGAAGTAAAGAGGGGAAAATGCATACAAGTTTAGTGCTGTTCAATTTTTGAGGTTTTTGTGTTTGCATATTAGTTGTTTGACTGTAGAGATGTAGAAACTCAAAAATACTAGTGTTTTGGGGCTTCTCCATCTCTTCTGCACAGATTGACACACCATTACCATTAAACACTCCAGCCCACTTCACCCTGACCATGAGGCGGAAGGTTCAGGGTATTTGATCATGTACTTGACATAATTTGGAACTGTCAAATTTGATGGAAAATACGTTATCACCGCTGCTTCTCTTAAAGGTCTACAGTCATGAATTTAGAGGGATAATAAAATTCAGAAGTAAATACTGTCCAAAGTTGTGTGAACTCAAGAAGCAAGGATGCCCCATCTCAATGGTGTGAATTGAATTGAATTGACTTTATTATTTGCATCCTTCATATACATGAGGAGTAAAATCTATACGTTATGTCTCCATCTAAATGTGCAATCTGCAAATTATATTAATTAGTAATAAGTTATATGTACAACAGGACAGTCAATATAATATAGAAATAACATTGTATCAGCGTGAATGAATCAGTCTGATGGCTTGGTGGAAGAAGCTGTCCCGGAGCCTGTTGGTCCTGTCTTTTATGCTGTGGTACCATTTCCCGAATGGTAGCAGCTGGAACAGTTTGTAGTTGGGGTGACTCGGGTCCTCAGTGATCCTCCGGGCCCTTTTTACACACCTGTCTTTGTAAATGTCCAGAATACTGGGAAGTTCACTCTCTGCAGAATGCTGCAATTGAGGGAAGTACAGTTCCCATACCAGGCAATGATGCAGCCAGTCAGGATGCTCTCAATTGTACCCCTGTAGAAAGTTTTTAGGATCTGGGGGCCATACCAAACTTCTTCAACTGTTTGAGGTGAAAGAGATGCTGTTGTGCATTCTTCACCACACAGCCAGTATGTACACATCACGTGAAATCCTTGGTGATGTTTATGCCAAGGAACTTAAAACTGTTCACCCTCTCATCCCCAGATCTATTGATGTCAATAGGGGTTAGCCTGTTTCCATTCCTCCTGTAGTCCACAACCAGCTCCCTTGTTTTAGCGACATAAAGGGAGAGGTTGTTTTCTTGACACTACTGTGTCAGGGTGATGATGTCTTCTCTGAAGGTTACCTCGTTATTATTTGAAATTAGACCAATCAATGTAATATCGTCAGCAAATTTAATTAGCAGATTGGAGCTGTGGGGGGCAACATAATAATGGGTACTCAGAGAGTAAAGGAAGGGGCTTAGGACACAGCTCTGAGGGGCAACTGTGTTGAGGGTCAGAGGGACAGGAGTGAGGGAACTCACTCTTACCACCTGCCAGCGATCTAAAAGGAAATCCAGTATCCAGCTGCCCAAGACAGGGTGAAGGCTTGCGTTTCTGAGCTTCTTGTCAAGCTTGGAGGAAATTATGGTGCTGAATGCTGAACTGTAGTCCAAGAACAGCATTCTCACATAAGCATCTTTCTTCTCCAGATGCATAAGGACGGTATGTAGAGCTGTGGCTATTGCATTATCTGTCGATCGGTTGTGTCGGTAGGTGAACTGTAGGGGTCCAGTGTGGGTGGTAGCAAGCTGCAGATGTAGTCCTTGATGATCCTCTCAAAGCATTTGCTTATTATTGAGGTGAGTGCGATAGGACGCCAGTCATTCAGACATGTTACTTGGTCTTTTTAGGCACAGGGACAATGGTAGTTGTTTTGAAGAAGGAGGGCACTCTACTCTGGGAGAGGGAGTGATTGAAAATGTCTGTAAGTAAACCTGCCAGTTGTGCGTGTACATCCTGAGTACTCGCCCTGGGATGCCGTCCGGTCCCACAGCCTTGTGACTGTCCACTCGTTGGAAACACCTGCGTACTTCAGTCTCAGAGATGACCAATGTGCTGGTCACTTTGGCGGCTCTGCTCTGGGGCTCAGTGTGAGCCAGTGGTGGCATTAGAAGCAGCCTAGTACGCAAACCTTCGACCTAACCTGAAGTTCTTTTGGGATGTTAACCCGAAGATGTAGATTGACAACTAGTATCTTTGCAATGAACAGCAGAAACTTGCTGATTGACTCAAGCTGATGCGAGGTCTCTGGAGCTTGCAGTCTTGATCATTGGGGCAGGGGGGGTGGGGGAGGACTAAAAATGTCAATCACAAAATATGAATTATTTACTTTTGTTTGGCCATCTTACTCATATACATTGTCCATTCCCTGGTCATATCCTTATAAAACTGCACCATCGAGTGAATTAAAGATTGATAATAATAATGAGTTCCCTACATTTAACTTGGAATATTGTGGACATTTAGTACAACATGGTACTGGATGGTACCAATTCTTGAAGAACGTTTGGGAGGACCTGAGCCACTGGGAATATTTTGTTTTGTGAGAGTCACTTCCTCCTTCGTGTCTTTGACTGTCTCTTTTCCATTCTATGTAACTCTTTGAAATATATCCATTGTAGTTGACTTTTGGTAATGTCTGAAACAATAACTGTGTGTTCTTCAGTTCATCCCTCTTACATCACTTCAACTAAAACATCTTGTGACAGTTCTAGGAAGCTGTTGAAGAAGTGAAACATTCCAATAAGAACAAAACACAAAAATCACCTTCTTATGCTTTTCTATGGATAAAAGACACATTTTCTGAATGGCCAAAGAATGGGGACTGGAGAGCCTGAGTGATAAGGAGAGATTTGATAGACTGAGAATTATTTCTTTGGTGCATAGGATACTGGGATATGATCTTATAAAGGTTTATAAAGTTATGAGGGGAATACATAAAATAAATTGTTGCAATCTGTTTCCCAGAGTAGTCTGAAACTAAAGGGAATTGCTTTAAGGTGAGAGGGAATGATCTAAAAAGATTCTGAAAAGCAACTTTTTCAAACAGAGAGTAGCAGGTTTATGGAACAAATTGCCAGAGAAGTCAGGAAATTAATCACCCTATTTGTCAATGGCATTTTTGATCTCCCAAACTCTTTTTATTTTACAGTGCAAATTTCAAATTTCACCTTCAGCAAAGTTCTCATCTCGCTTGTCCGAAAAATAACTGTGGAACAATCAATTTTTAATCATCATGTTTCCCCCAAATAAATTCCTTGGCCAGGATATTCATTTAACAGTGAAACCAATGACCATGTTTAGCACTGACTTGTAATAGAGTTCTCTCTCCACTTGTATCTGCAGCCCATATTTCCACCATCAGACTCACTGGAACTGACTTCTTCCAGTTGCTGAACTAATAATTCAGCTGCTCTCTCGATTAAGGGGCTTTCTGTTAAAATATGATAAGAAAAATTCCAAAGTTACATGCCATTTAATCAGTTCAGATTCAGAAGTTTATTTTGTGCTTTTTATTTTTGCGGTCAAACAGTGGTAAGTTTTATTTCCATATACCTACATCATCTCTGGTAGAAAATAAATTGTCCATTTCACGCATAATTTGTAGTTTTTGTTTATTTGTAAAGGTTAATAAATTGTAGCGGGACAGTGTTTCAATTCTGTCTGTTTTCAATTTATTTTTGCATGAAGCTTGGTTTATAAATGATATTACTTCCCATTTTGTGCCAGGAACTGACATCAAATGTTTCTTTCAACTCTTGATTTGAAATAAACTGTGGCAATGCTACTCATTTAAATGTATTCTTAAAAGGGACTTGTTCTACTCTGCAAACTTGCATTGAGTGAGAGTGGACCAGTTGCAAGTCAAAGGGTTGGGATCTAAATCAGTTTAGTTATGGCAATCACAAATAACCTGCAGTTTGAGGGGATCTAGCAGATTCCTCAGAACTACAGTCTAAGAGGTTACAATAGTTCATACATTCTCACCTAATGCTTTTACCCAGTCTGTGATCAATATGTTTTCCCTACAGACAAAATTAAGCACTTCCTGTTTGTTATGAAGTGCAGCGGTAACCATTTAATGTAAATCAACTGAAGATTTAGAAGATGTGAGAAGCCACCAATAGTAATGAAAGAAAGCTATTTTAATTAAAATAGTCAAAACTTTGATGGGTACAAAAGAGAAAAGGTCCCAGAAGCCTATATAACCATCAAACAACAAATATGTTATCAACTTTTGGGGAGATGCAGACAGAAAATTGACCATCTTAAAAAAGTATGGCAAGGCCTAGAGATTGCACCACAAGTTTATTTGGGCTTTAAAAGAATGCCATGGGTCACTCTTACAGTGTTTGAGAAAGTCACATAAGGAGTGAAAAATTTAGATGTAAGTCTCACAGGGCTATGTGGGAGGGAAGGGTTGGACTGATCTTGGAATAAGTTAAAGGGTTGACAATTTTTTGTGCCAAATGGCCTCTACTATTCTGTACTGCACTGTGACTATTCCTAATCATATTATGCCTCTCCAAATGTTCATAAATCCTGCCTTTCAGGATCTTCTCCATCAACTTACCAAACACTGAAGTAAGACTCACTGGTCTATAGTGTCCTGGGTTACCTTTACTCCCTTTCTTGAATAATGGGACAACATCCGCAACCTTTCAATCCTCCGGAACCTCTCCCGTCCCCATTAATGATGCAAATATCATCACCAGAGGCCCAACAGTCTCCTCCCTCGCCTCCCACAGTAGCCTGGAGTACATCTCATCTGGTCCTGGTAACTTATTCAACTTAAACAACAGGAATTCTGCAGGTGCTGGAAATTCAAGCAACACACATAAAAGTTGCTGGTGAACGCAGCAGGCCAGACAGCATCTCTAGGAAGAGGTGCAGTCGACGTTTCAGGCCGAGACCCTTCGTCAGGACTAACTGAAGGAAGAGTGAGTAAGGGATTTGAAAGTTGGAGGGGGAGGGGGAGATCCAAAATGATAGGAGAAGACAGGAGGGGGAGGGATGGAGCCAAGAGCTGGACAGGTGATAGGCAAAAGGGATTATTCAACTTGATGCTTTCCAAAAGCTCTAGCACACCTTTTTTCTTAATATCTACATGCTCAAGCTTTTCAGTCTGCTGTAAGTTATCCCTACAATTGTCAAGATCCTTTTCTGTAGTGAATACTGAAGCAAAGGACTCATTAAGTACCTCTGCTATCTCCTCCGGTTCCATACACACTTTTCCACTGTCACATTTGATTGGTCCTATCTTATCCTCTTACTCTTCATGTATTTATAGAATGCCTTGGGGTTTTCCTTAATCCTGTCTGCCAAAGCCTTCTCATAGCCTCTTCTGGCTCTCCGTATTTCTTTCTGAAGCTCCTTCCTGCTAGCCTATAATCTTCTAGATCTCTATCATTACCTAGTTTTTTGAATCTTTCTTAAGCACTTCTTTTCTTCTTGACTAGATTTACAGAAGCCTTTGTACACCACAGTTCCTGTACCCTACCATCCTTTCCCTGTCTCATTGGAATGTACCTATGCAGAACTGCACACAAATATCCCCTGAATATTTGCCACATTTCTGCTGATGGTAAATAGAATTACCATACACGAGTATTCAATGGTTGGCATAGAGAAGGTGGGCAGAAAGACATTTTTCTGTGTTGTATGACTATGATTCCAAAAGCCTGTGCTTATCCTGTCTGCTCCAATAATCTGAAGGAAAAGCTGGAGGAAGTTTCCTGTCCTTGGTTTGTCAATATGAGGTGACCTGCGAATGACATGTAGCTGAGGGCAGAAGTAGCTGCTTGGAATGATCCTGAGTTTGAGCAGCTGAGACTGACAGTATCTCTAATATCAGCAGGCACTTGTGAGATTTCATCTTTGAATCTTAATTTTCAGTAGAAGCAAAAAGTGCAATTTGACTCTTGGCTATTAAAATAGCACTATTCTCGGGATATTGCTGCTTTGAAACTAGAGCATAAATTCTAAAGTGTAAACTATTTCCTGAATTAATTTTGCTTTTGCTCTAATGTTATAATTCTCCCTTCCTGATGCACCTCAAGTGCTCTTCACTCAAATATATCTAGTGTTATGTTGATAACAATATTAACACTATGATCTGGTTTAAGTTGGAGTGAAAAGGCTCAATATTTATCCTGACACCTGTCTGGGACACTTCGGAACTTACTTCAGGGATTTCACCACCTTCCCGCCCTCCCCCCCCAACCTTTGGTGCAGAACATTACTGCTTTTTGAAGCTGGTTCCTTACCCTTTGAGTCCTTGCAGATAAAAAAAAAAGCTTTTGCCCAAGGGGGGCCTGGTTCAAGGTTGCTTCATTAGCCAATAGCAGAAATGGTCTGTGGTGGTTGTTGTCAGGGACAGGTGCCTGAGAGGCCACAATAGAAGGTGACATCATGCCCACTTGAGAGGGGATATCAGTGGCTTAAACCTACACTGTAGGTGGCCTCTCAAAAACCTTAGACAATGGTCCAACTATCAGTTGTTATTCAGAGTGCTCTTTCTTCGAGTAGTCTTTACGCCGATTTATAGCCATCTTCATTTGTCCTTTCTGAGATTGTTCCCTGTGCATGCTGAACAGGGCTCTGCTGACAATGAAATGTGTGAGTAGGGATGGCAAGGATTTTTGCTCCTGCACGTGAGAGATGAGTTCCTGTGTGCCACACTTAGTCTCCAACTGGGAGAGCATCTGCTTCCCTTTGGTAAGTCTCTGCTCATGCAAGGAAACAACATGCTTTTGGAACACTGAGCGTTGCTGATGGGTGACATACCCATGTCCATTAGGAACAGAACAACACAAGAAAATAGGTGCAGGAGTAAGCCACAGGGTCCCTCATACCTGCCCCATCACCCAATGTGATAATCTCTGATCTATGATGGCTTTACTCCTCATTCTGTGCTGTTTCCACATAATCTTCAATTCCTTGACCTTTCAAATATTTATACAACTCAGTTTTAAATATATTTACTGATTCAGCCTCAATTAGCCTTAGGGACAGAGAATTCCATAGATTTTTTTGTCTTCATCCACCTATCATCCATCTGCCTGTGCATCACAACTCCATCCATAATACCATAAGACAAAGGAGCAGAAGTTGGCCATTCGGCCCATCGAGTCTGCTCTGCCATTTTAACATGAGCTGATCCATTCTCCCATTTAGTCCCACTCCCCCGCCTTTTCACCATAACCTTTGATGCCCTGGCTTCTCAGATACCTATCAATCTCTGCTTTGAATACACCCAATGACTTGGCCTCCACTGCTGCCCGTGGCAACAAATTCCATAGATTCACCACCCTCTAGCTAAAAAAAATTTCTGTTCTGAATGGGTGCCCTTCAATCCTTAAGTTATGCCCTCTCATACTAGACTCCCCCATCATGGGAAACAACTTTGCTACATCCACTCTGTCCATGCCTTTCAATATTTGAAATGTTTCTATGAAGTCTCCCCTCATTCTTCTAAACTCCAAGGAATACAGTCCAAGAGTGGACAAACGTTCCTCATATTGTTAACCCTCTCATTCCCAGAATCATTCTAGTGAATCTTCTCTGTACCCTCTCCAACGTCAGCACATCCTTTCTTAAATAAGGAGACCAAAACTGCCCACAGTACTCCAAGTGAGGTCTCACCAGTGCCTTATAGGGCCTCAACATCACATCCCTGCTCCTATACTCTATTCCTCTAGAAATGAATGCCAACATTGCATTTGCCTTCTTCACCACTGACTCAAGCTGGAGGTTAACCTCAAGGGTATCCTGTACGAGGACTCCTAAGTCCCGTTGCATCTCAGAACTTTGAATTCTCTTCCCATTTAAGTAATAGTCTGCCCGTTTATTTCTTCTGCCAAAGTGCATAAACATACACTTTCCAGCATTGTATTTCATTTGCCACTTCTTTGCCCATTCTTCCAATCTATCCAAGTCTCTCTGCAGACTCTCCATTTCAGCAGCACTACTGGCCCCTCCACCTATCTTCGTATCGTCAGCAAACTCAGCCTCAAAACCATCTATTCCATAATCCAAATCGTTGAGGTACAATGTAAAAAGAAGCGGCCCCAACACGGACCCCTGTGGAATACCACTGGTAACTGGCAGCCAACCAGAATAGGATCCCTTTATTCCCACTCTCTGTTTCCTGCCAATCAGCCAACGCTCTATCCACGTATGTAACTTTCCTGTAATTCCATGGGCTCTTATCTTGTTAAGTAGCCTCATGTGTGGCACCTTGTCAAAGGCCTTCTGAAAATCCAAATATACAACATCCACTGCCTCTCCCTTGTCTAGCCTACTTGTAATTTCCACAAAAAATTGTAATAGGTTTGTCAGGCAGGATTTTCCTTTAAGGAATCCATGCTGAGTTCTGCCTATCTTGCCATATGCCTCCAGGTACTCCGTAACCTCATCCTTGACAATCGACTCCAACAACTTCCCAACCACCGATGTCAAGCTAACAGGTCTATAATTTCCTTTTTACTTCCTTGCCCCCTTCTTAAATAGCAGAGTGACGTTTGCAATCTTCCAGTCCTCCGGAACCATGCCAGGATCTATCGACTTTTGAAAGATCATTGCTAATGCCTCCGCAATCTCTACAGCTACTTCCTTCAGAACATGAGAGTGCATTCCATCTGGTCCGGGAGATTTATCTACCTTTAGACTATTTAGCTTCCTGAGTACTTTCTCTGTCGTAATTGTGACTGCGCACACTTCTCTTCCCTGCCACCCTTGAGTGTCCAGTATACTGCTGATGTCTTCCTCGGTGAAGACTGATGCAAAATACGCGTTCAGTTCCTCCGTCATCTCCTTATCTCCCATTACAATTTCTCCAGCATCATTTTCTATCGGTCCTATATCTACTCTCAACTGTCTTTTACTCTTTATATACTTGAAAAAGCTTTTAGTATCCTCTTTGATATTATTTGCTAGCTTCCTTTCATAGTTCATCTTTTCCCTCTTAATGACCTTCTTAGTTTCCTTTTGTAAGCTTTTAAAAACTTCCCAATCCTCTGTCTTCCCACTAATTTTTGCTTCCTTGTATGCCCTCTCCTTTGCTTTAACTTTGGCTTTGACTTCTCTCGTCAGTCACGGTTGCATCCTTTTTCCATTCGAAAATTTCTTCTTTTTTGGAATATACCTGTCTTGCACCTTCCTCACCTCTCGCATAAACTCCAGCCACTGCTGCTCTGCCGTCCTTCCCGCTAGTGTCCCTTTCCAGTCAACTTTGGCCAGTTCCTCTCTCATGCCACTATAGTTTCTTTTACTCCACTGAAATACCGACACATCAGATTTTGGCTTCTCTTTTTCAAATTTCACAGTGAACTCAGTCATGTTATGATCACTGCCTCCTAAGGGTTCCTTCACCTCAGTCTCTCTAATTACCTCCGGTTCATTACACGATACCCAATCAAGTACGGCCGATCCCCTAGTGCCAACCTAGTTAAAATTCCCATCATCTCCACCCCCAAAACCATTCACTTTCCCTTGTCTCACCACTCACCCTCTTTTTTATAATGGCCATCTCTCCTCTCCACTC
This sequence comes from Mobula birostris, assembly GCF_030028105.1. NCBI lineage: Eukaryota > Metazoa > Chordata > Chondrichthyes > Myliobatiformes > Myliobatidae > Mobula > Mobula birostris. The sequence continues at coordinate 44,776,987 of NC_092374.1, read as the reverse complement.
TCTGTCCTCCTGCAGAGTTTTGACCTAAAACCCAACAGATGCTACTCAACATACTGAGTTTCCCTAGCAGATTGCTTGGTTCTTTAGCTTCCAGCACCTGCAGTCTCCAGTTTCGAATACAGTTTACCAATCTTCCCTGGTTCTATAGGTTCTCATCTGTTGAAGCTGTTTCCCATGTGGGAGACTGCCTAAGGCTTTAACTGAAGTCCATATATATTTGTGGTCTTCTGCTGCAGCATCCCATCCACTTCAAGGCTCAACATGTTGTGCATGCTCTTCTGCACACTATTTTTATACTGTATAGATATTTGAATTACTATTGACTTCCTGTCAGCTTGAAATAGAGGTGCCATTCTCTTCTTACTTCTGTCATTAACAAGACATTTTCACCTACAGAGCTGTTGCTGACTTCATTTTTGTCTGTTTTTCATATCTTTCTCTGTAAACTCTAGAGACTGTTGTCTGTGAAAATCCCAGGAGATCAACATTTTCTGAGATACTCAAACTACCCCATCTGGCACCAACAATTATTCCATGGTTAAAGTCACTTAGTTCATATTTTCCCCCATTTTGATGTTTGGTCTGAGCAACAACTGAATCTCTTGATCATCCTGCTTGCCTTTATCCATTGAGTTGCTGCAACATGATTGGCTGATAAGATATTTGCATTAACAACCAGCTGTACTTAATAAAGTGGCCACTGAATATAGAAAATTCTATGGAATCAAGATCACCCTCACTCTCAGCTGGCAAACATCACCATCATTACAGTTTCTACTTGCTGATAAATGTCACCTGCCAGAATATGCTGTATTTGTGAGGTTGATAATAGCTTTATCTAGATCAGATCATTTACTTCTATATTAGCCAAATGGAGCATAAAGTTGGGTACATCTATCTGAGGTTCTTCACAGCATAGGATTTCATAGACTGTACACTTGTCCCTAAGGAGAACTCCCTGAATCTTCTTGCTAGCAGCACCAGCTGTGACGGATGTGACCCTCAAGCAAGGGAACTTTTTCCTGTAGATGATGCAAACCACCAGTCTTTTCAACTCTGTCTCAGTTAAATTCAAAGGATACTTCTTTCCTTCAATATGCAGCCATCTGGTCGTGTTGTATACATGTGGCTTTATGAGCTGGTTGATGAGCTCTCAGTGTTGGCAGCTGTAAGAAATCAAATGGGAATGTTTTAGAAGCACCTGTTATTCCAGAAGCATACTCTGCACAAAGACACCTAATAAAGCTGAATTTTTAAAAAAATCACAGATTTTCCAAGAGCTTTCACAAATATTAGAGAATCACAAAATAGTTTTTAAGTGTGGAAAAAGGTGCACTAAAATTTATGAGTCTATTAGTCTGAGGTAAGGTGGAACTTTAAAACATCTCCATGTTATTGATTCACGTCAGTTCTAACAGCAATAATTGGGCTAGTTCCTATATTGATTGGCTGTCTATGTAACAGTGGATTGGGTTTTCTTGTATTTTCATCTGGACAGAAGTTAACTTCAAGGACCATCTTAAGTTTCAGTGATAAATGCAGAGGCACATGGTACATTGGCTTGCAACAAGAAACTTTGACACAACGATGGAAAAGATTGATGGGAATTTCACTCACAGGAAATTGCCATTCCTTAAAGCATGTACACTGTGTGCTACAATATCGTACCTGCATCCAAGCATGTAAAGTGAAAGTACAAGGACAAGTAGAATGGTGATGGATAACTGACAAACACCTGGTATAATAGAGTAGCTATTTATACTAAGCACCCAAAAGGCCTGTTCTTTTATTATTCAAGCAAATGGTATCTGTAATATGATAAAGAATATGGCAGTTTTGTACTTCTTTCTGGTTTATTTACCAAGGGCTTCTTTGCTTCACTCATTGCTTGTGATGAATATTTCTTTATGAATTTTAGCAACCTCGACCTCATCCCACATATAGCTCATAGCTCAGTGGAAATGATAGGAAGTCCTTTGCTTGTTAGTAAAGCTTGAAGGAAGACTTAGATTGCATAAGAAATGATTAGAACCTATTACTGTAAAATGTATTTGAGCTACCCTTCATTATTACAAAAGGCTGCAATCATTTTTCATTGAAGTAACAAAGATGAATGAAGGAAGCCATTTGCTTGTCTGCTGAGTTTGTGCTGTGGGAAAAGAAATAAAGTTGTTGATTTTTGTATCATTTTACCAGATACCTTAAAATCAAACTACACTGTACCTTGAATTATCAAAATATTATGAATATTGGAATATTTAAAAAAGTGTCATGGAAGCTCAAACGACAATCCTTCAGTTGGTTTAAATCAATATAATTCTTTCGGAACTTTGATTGTCTCTAAAGGTTGAGAGGGTGAACAGGTGTCAACAGAATAATATTTTCCTTTTCAGTTCATGATAGCCATGAGACCTTCTGTTGGTGCACATGTGCCGTTTATGTGGCTGCTCAGTTGTAAGTAGAACTAAGACTCCTGAGTTGTCAACCTATCATACTTCCAATTTGTGTAGAGTCAAAGGTGAAAGGTCTTTAGGAAGTGAGTTTACCATCAGACGATAGGCCTTCTCTGGTATGTGGTACTTCCAGGTAAAATACTTGTTGACTGTGAGCCGTTAACATTGTTGTTTAAGAATTTCAGTGGTGGCAAGAGTGTTGAAAGTCAGAGATGGATAGTGAAAAAATCAGTATTTATAAAGACCAATACCCGATCCTTGCATGGAATTTGTTGAGACAGAGGCCTGTGGAGGCAGAGATTGATAAGTTCTTGGCTGGAAAAGGGATTAAGTGTCACAGGAAGAAGAGTGGAAAATTGGATTGAAAAAAAAAACATCCATGATTGAGTGGTGGTGCAGATTTGATGGAAAATGGTCTAATTCAGCTCCCATACCTATGCTCATATACAGAGCAATTATAATTTTTCACATGGCAGTCCAAACCTGAGTGTGTTATGCCTAGATGGGTACATGGAAACACAGTTTTATTACCTAAGCATTAACAATTGGTCTCAGGCCTCATAGTTGAACATCAGTGGAACCCCTTCTGATTCATACAACCAGAAAGGCCTGTCCATCGTTATATCATCTTCTTTGTATTCTTCCTCTTTCTTCTGCTGTTAAATGAATGGAAAAAGTTAACTCCTGACTGATAAGAATTATTGATAGGTTACTAATGGGGAGATATAATATAGAACATGTAGAGTAATTGGTATTAAATTATTTGGAAATGAAACTTAGATATCCTCTTTGGCCAAGCCAGTGATGTAAGGAACACACACAAAATACTGGAGGAACTCAGCAGGCCAGGCAGAATCTATGGAAAAAAGTATAGTTCAACACTTCAGGCCGAGATCTTTCATCAGGACTGGAGTGAAAAAGATGAGGAGCCAGAATTAGAAGGTGGGGGAGGGGAGGAAGAAACACAAGGTGATGGGTGAAACTGGGAGCGGTGGAGTAAAAATCTGGGAAGTTGATTGATGAAAGAGATACAGGACTGGAGAAGGGAGAATCTGATAGGAGAGGACAGAAGGCCAAGAAAAGGAGGAGGAGTGCTAGAGGGAGGTGATGGGCAGGTAAGTAGATAAGGTGAGAGAAGGAAAAAGAAATGGGGAATGGTGAAAGAATGGGGGAAGCATTATTGGAAGTTTGAGAAATCAATATTCATGCCATCAGGTTGGAGGCTACACAGACGGAATACCGCTTGTTGCTCCTCCAACCTCAGTGTGGCCTCATTGAGACAGCAGAGGAGGCCACGGACTGACATGTCAGAATGGGAATGAGAAGTGGAATTAAAATAGGTGGCCCCTGCGAGATCCCACTTCTTCTGGCAGATGGAACGTAGGTGCTTGGTGAAGCAGTCTCCCAATCTACGTTAGGTCTCACTGATAAACAGGAGCCATCCTGGGAGCACTGGATTCATTAGATGACCCCAACAGTCTCACAGGTGAAGTGTCACCTCACCTGGAAGGACTTTTTGGGACCCTAAATGGTAATCAAGGAGAAGGTGTGGGGACAGGTGTAACACCTGTTCCACTTGCAAGGATGAATGCCAGGAGGGAGATCAGGGAGGAGGCGAATGGACAAGAGAGTCATGCAGGGAGCGATCCCTGCGGAAAACAGAAAGTGGGGTGGACGGGGATAGATGTGCTTAGTGGTGGGATCCTGTTGGAGGTGGCGGAAGTTACGGAGAATTATGTGCCGGACATGGAGGCTGGTGGGGTGGTAGGTGAGGATGAAACTAACCCTATCCCTTGTGGGTGGAGAGAGGACATTGTGGAGGCAGACGTGCATGAAATGGAAGAGATGTGATTGAGGGCAGCATTGGTGGTGGAGGAGGGGATGCCCCTTTCTTTGAAGAAGGAGGACATCTCCTTCGTCCTGGAATGAAAAACTTCATCCTGAGCAGATGTGGCGGAGACGAAGGAATTGAGAGAAGGGGATGGCATTTCTACAAGTAAAAGGGAGGGAATAGGTGTAGTCCAGGTAGCTGTAAGAGTCAGTGGGTTTATAACAGATAAGCTGTCACCAGAGATAGAGACAAAGAGATTGAAAAAGGGGAGGGAGGTGTTGGAAATGGACCAGGTAAGTTTGAGGGCAAGGTGGAAGTTGGAGGCAAAGTTGATGAAGTCGACAGGCTCTGCATGGGTGCAGGAAGCAGCACCATGTAGTCGTTGATGTAGCATAGAAAAAGTGCGGAACGGTCGCCAGAGTAGGCTGTTCCATGTAGCCAACAAAAAGGCAGGCATAGCTGGGGCCCATGCGAGTATCCATGGCTACACCTTTTGTTGAAGGAAGTAGGAGGAGCCAAAGGAGAAATAATTGACAGGGAGGACAATTTCTGCCAGACAGACGAGAACTGGTTGGGTCTGGTGACCAGAAAGAAAAGGAAAATTTTGAGTCCTTTTTGGTGGGGGAAGGAGGTGCATAGGGACTGGATATTCACAGTGAAAATAAGATGCTTGGGGCCAGGGATCTTGAAATCATTGAAAAGATCAAAAGCGTGAGAAGTGTCACGGATGTAGGTAGGAAGGGACTGGACCAGAGGGGATAAAACTGAGTTGAGGTATGCAGATATAAGTTCAGTGGGGCAGGAGCAATGATGTACGGGTCTTTTAGCAGCACCGCATCCTGGTTCTGATCTCATACTCAACCTCCTCCCCCTGACTGCTGAACTTACTCAGCACCTTGGAGCCATGTCCTAAGAATATGTGTCCATAACTTTCAAAGTCCCATGTATCCCAAGAGAATGCAGAGGAACCTGTCTTTGCATATAGCATCAACTTGTATAATAACTTCCAGTATTACTGTAGGTTCTCTCACTCCCTAGTCTGATCTCTGTTCTAAACTCTTTCTCTGCCCACTTGTCTTACTAAACACCAAGTTAAATTTACAGTCACCACACATATCCTATTTCAATCAATTCAAGAATAAATTGAGAACAGAAATATTGCAGATTCTAGAAATCTAAAATACAGATTGAAAATGCCTGCGATACAGAACTCAACAGATCAAGCAGCATCTGCAGCAAGAGAGTAAGAGTTAATATTTCAGGGCTATGGTTATAATGAAATCTAGTTAACCCTTAAGTAGAAACAAAGTAACTAATCAGCAAATTCTAATGACTAGAATGCATTACAGTATTTTGAGCTGAGGAAAGATGGGTTATTTCTGGTCCAGTTTAGGTGCTGTGACATTTCAGAATAGACCTCAATCGGTGTTTCAACCCAAAACATCAGCAATACCTTTCCTCCCATAAATGATGCTCAATCTACTAAATTCCTCCAGTAGATTGTTTGTTGCTACAGATTCAATATCTGCAGTCTGAATCTCTCTAGAAGAAACAAAGGCTTGTGCTTCACCTACAGGATACAAAGGACTTGTAGAAATGGAATGCAACATTAATTATTGCAATTGACAATAGGGTCTGGATGATGGTATCCTTTTGGTCTTTGATAATGACATACGTATCAGATGCCTGGAAATTAAAGTTGGTCTTATACAGATTCAAGATGATTAAATAGAAAAATATAAAAAAGTGCCAAAGTGACAATCAGGAGATGCTAAATAGAAGCTTCCTAACATGTGGATGGAATGAGACTGTTTCTAGCCTCTACTTTCTTAGAAGTTTAAAGAGATTTGGCATGACACTAACACTTTCACATCTTCTAAAGATGCACTATTGAAAATATCCTGACTTGTTGTGACATTACAGCAATTCTAATCTACAGGAATGCAAGAGAGTGTAGAGAATAAAAGGGACATTCTGGTCCATGAAGGACAGAGCCTTCCTCACCATTCACAGCATTTTCATAAAGTGCTTGTTGGTCGTGTCTAATCTTCTTCCATTTCAGCTGCTGATCATTTTCCAATATACTTGATTTGAAGACTGTAAGATCCCAAGTGGGAGATTAAAGATAATTGTTTGGATTTTTTTTGGAATAGTTAATTGTATATGAGCTGAATAGTTGAAGCTGAACTTTGCAGTGCAGGTTAACTAAAACTAAATGCCTGCTCCTGAAAAGTTCAGATTAGAAACTGAATTATATAGCAAAAAAAAATCCTTCTGTAATGTCTAATTCAACTGCAATTTTCATATGGAAATCAGGAACTGCACTTGAGATGCACAATATATGATTTATGTTCCAAGGTCTTCTAAGACACACATCATTTTAGACAAGTGCATGTTATTTAATTGTAAACACTATATGCCTCCACACCACTATTTAGATTCCAGTGATGTGCACATGACCTGAGCTATCTGCAGGGAGGGATTATGTAGAAGCAGACTTTCACAGTACCTGAGAACTAGCACCTCTGTGATATGGACCTAAAAGATATCTACTGGAGTAGCTCCAAGGAGTTTCTCCTATACATAAACGGAATCCCCTTCAAGCCCCTTGGATGTGCCATTAATCCACCCATTTCCCCCCATCCCCTACTGGGTTGCCAGCCTGACCCATCACATTCTCTAACCATGGATGCTCCTTCCCATCTCTGTCATTGAGCAACCACTATCAATCCCAGTGAAAACATGTTCCACCCTCAATGAATAGATTTCCCCTGGAGCTCTGGTTTCCACCCACATTCCAAAGACATACAGGTTAGGGCTAGTGATTTGCGGGCATGCGTTGTTGGCACTGGAAGCATGGCAACATTTATGGTATGTCCAGCACAATCCTCGCTGACTTCATTTGATGCAAGCAATGCAGGCCACTCTATGTTTTGATGTTCCAATGTACATTTGACAAATAAAGTTAATTTTAGACTACTGATTGTGTCCTTGTCTAAACTTATCCCCTGACTACAGATCATAGTTACAACCCACAATTCCTGATCCTGACGACCAACAATTGCCAACCATCAGCCTTAATGGCTAACAATCCATCAAATGGACCCGAATCCATCTCTGATCTTTGACCCCCATCACTCCAGTCTAATCTCTTTCCCTTATGTACCCTTGGTTGCTGCAGCTTAGCTGTACAAGAGGATTGAGTGCTGATAGAGGAGGCTGCAGGTGGCCCAGAAATCCAGACGTCAGTTTTGCATGCACTCTTTTACGTAAAGTTGTGGCACTCTGGCTGGCTGGCCTGTAGGCCACTGCAAGCTATGGATTCATAAATGGTGTCATCTCAGAAGACAATAGGTTCGTTCTCCAAAGAAAAAATGCGACTTCCCTGGGCAGGAGGTCACTCTCCCCTAGTGATACATGGGAGCATAGGGAGCTGGGTAATGGTTACATATTCAAAGAACCTTGTGAAGATGCCTTTTAAGAGCTGTTTTGACAAGTAAATAAGCCTGAGAGCAGACTTTTCCCAGTATGGCCCCCATATGTTCTAACAGGGTGGCTGAATTATCACCCATTACATGGTGCACAACTTGACAGATCTCCACAATTTCTGGCGTTCACGCAAGGTCATGTCTGAGGTTACAACTGGTTCCCTCAATGTTCCCTGATATCTCATGCATGCAGACTTGCCAGTATTTCAGACACTTATTGTGCACGTCTCCCACTCTTTTTCTGTAGGCTGCTCTGTAGGACCCTTTGAACTTATCCCTTGGGGAGATGGTAGCTGGATTACCCTTTCCCCCTGCACTAGCTGCCTTCAGCTCCTGCTCAACAACTCCCCACTTTTCGTGTTATTTCTCTTAGCTCATCTCTGCCATACCTCATATACCAGTTATCAAAATTGATATCCAGAATCGAACAGTCAGGTGTTTCCTCTTCACAGTCTCACTGCTCTTTTGGCTGCTGCCTGGCAGATGAGATTCATCATCTCTCAAGGAAAGAGTAATCATAAAGAGAGAGTGGTGTACTTGTATCACAGCTGCCATGATGGTCAGATGAGTTTGTGGGGAAAGGGTGGCATTTTAGGATATAGAACAGTATAGCATAGGAACAAGCACTTTGCCCCACAATATTGTGCCAAATTAATTTACTTAGTAATCAAATGTCCAACTAAAGAAATCCCTTCTGCCTCTACAATGCCCTTCCATTTTCTGTATATTTATGTACCTATCCAAGGGCCTCTTGAATGCCTCTGTGGCATTTGACTCTACCCCACTCCTGACAGTCAGTGCACTCCAGTAACCCAGCACTTCTGGCATGTAAAAAAAAAACTTGCACCACTCATCTCTGGCATTTCAACCTGGGAAAAAGATAGTCGGTCTATCCCATAGTCTTACAAACATCTATTAGATGTCACTTTAGCTTTCACCTCTTCAGAGAAAACAATGCAAGTTTGTCCAGCCTCTCCTTGTAGTACAAGCTAATCCAGGCAGCATTCTGATAAAACATTTCTGGACCCTGTTCGAAGGCTCAACATCCTTCCTATATAGTAGCAATCATAATTGAAAGCATAATTCCAGACGTGACCTAACTAGAATTCTATAAGGATGCTACATAGCTTCCCAACTCTGATCTAAATCTCACTGTCCGTCTTCTATGTGATCCACAACAGTACCAATCTTTGTATCACCAACAAACGTACTAACCCACCCATCTACATTTTCGTCCAGGTCATTAATACGTACACCTCAAACAGCAGGTGTCCCAATACAGAACCATACATGACACTGCTAGTCATTGACCTCCATCCAGAAATTTGTGAAGGAAAGGTTTAATATTGAGTACACTGTCATGTTCAGCAGACTTTTCACTGGTAATATACTGTATTCTGTGACAATTGGTTCAATAAAAGGATTGTAGCATGATTTTTTTTCCAAGTCCTATAATAGGTCAAACAAAGAAGAATTAATTACGATTCCAGCAGCCATATTCCAATGCTTTGCAATTCAGTCCATGGGAAAATCAGTTCTTCAATGTTTTTGACGTCAGAATATTCAATCAATTATTGTTAAAAAGGCAATGGTGGGATTAAAAAAGTATTGACATCACTAGGCTTGCCTCCGACTCTTCATTGGTTTTTCACAGGCGAATTGGAAATGAGAATATTCTCTTTATATATTGAACAGTTTTTTGCATCCTCAGGCAGTAGTTACTTGAATGTTAAACTTCTCCTTAATATATATTCTATGAATATATTTTATTGCTACACAGCTATAATATACAAGTAAGATTATACATGACACCATTCTACAGTATATATTGGAATTATAAAAGATATATAGATGATATGACTCGTACAGAAAACTTATTCAATTATTAAAAAGCAGCTGAAATGCACAATTGTTTTCTGTGGAATTTGCAGTGTTAGTATGAATCAGTAGAGAAATCAGTACATTTTATTATTTTTGAGCATCATTAAAAAAATTCCAAACATGTGATTGATTTCATGTTTGATCTCAGATTCTGTATTTTATTATTGTTGCTATCTACTTGTAAAAACTGGAGTCAAAGTGGAGGCATTTCATTAAAAGTCACAAAATGTTGTTTATACTTCGCAGTGATTATGATTCAAACTATGTTTTGCAGCATCATAACCCCTACTTTTTAAGTTGTGTGTTATTGAAAGTCCCTTTTACAGCAATGCATAATATCAGAGAAGAATTCAACCTTTGAGAGGGAAGTAGCACCTCATCTAATCAAATGACTACGACCTCTGATTCATTTTTCCTAACTCGATATGTTGATTAAAATATCACCAAACAATACACTTCAATAATTTTATAACTTCTATCATCCTGAGAATTTTATCTTTAATTTTTCAGACAGACGTTGAAATGTCAATCATAACACATGGTTTACAATTTTAAAATTTTAAAATTTAAACTGGATGCACTGCTATCTGAACCAAGTCTACCTTGCCTCTAGCTTAGCACCCTACTTCTTACTAACTGATTTTCGGATTCTTCCCAAAGTACAAAATGAAAAAAATTTACATATAGATAGTATTGCATTGAAGGGCAAATTTTTAAAAAGACCAGTCATATAACCAGGAATGATATGAGCTATGATTTGGTATCTTCATCTTGTCCCATCTAAGCTAACAGCAGCACACAATCATTATGCAATTTCTGTCATCATGCATATAATGCACTTAATCACAATTTTTATTTAGGATTAAGTCAACATGCTATGGCAGATCTGAGAGTACAGTATCATACTACCTTCTCTCAGTGACAACAGATTAGGATCTATCAACAGACTTCAAAATTAAGTTGTTACAATTATTATCCGAATTTATGAAGTGACATTTCAACGTATCAAGGTACCCCTTGTCCAGGCAAGAAGTGATTGGGATTATCAATTGCTGCTCTTTTAAGATATTTTATGTCTTTAAATCCAGTCCTTGATTCATATTTTTTCTGCACCCTTTGCCATTTTTAGAACAATATCCACATTGCTATTGACGTTAATTAAGAGAACATTAAATTATGTAATAAGGTCATTATTTAACTTGGGATGTTATTTTTCTACACAAAGATAGTAAATCTTTGGAATTCTTAGTCTGTGCAGATTGGTGATAACATATCCTCCTCGCTGACCATCAACACTGGCGCACCTCAGGGGTGTGTGCTTAGCCCACTGCTCTACTCTCTGTATACACATGACTGTGTGGCTAAGCATAGCTCAAATACCATCTATAAATTTGCTGATGCTACAACCATTGTTGGTAGAATCTCAGGTGGTGACGAGAGGGCGTACAGTAGTGAGATATGCCAATTAGTGGAATGGTGCCGCAGCAACAACCTGGCACTCAACGTCAGTAAGATGAAAGAGCTGATCGTGGACTTCAGGAAGGGTAAGACGAAGCAACACATACCAATCCTTATAGAGGGATCAGAAGTGGAGAGAGTGAGCAGTTTCAAATTCCTGGGTGTCAAGATCACTGAGGATCTAACCTGGTCCCAACATATTGTTGTAGTTATAAAGAATGCAAGACAGCGGCTATACTTCATTAGAAGTTTGAACAGATTTGGCATGTCAACAAATACACTCATAAACTTCTATAGTTGTACTGTGGTGAGCATTTTGACAGGCTGCATCACTGTCTGGTATGGAGGGGCTACTGCACAGGACCAAAAAAAGCTGCAGAAGGTTGTAAATCTAGTCAGTTCTATCTTGGGCACTAGCCTACAAAGTACCCAGGATATCTTTAGGGAGCGGTGTCTCAGAAAGGCAGAGTCCATTATTAAGGACCTCCAGCACCCAGGTCGTGCCCTTTTCTCACTGTTACCATCAGGTAGGAGGTACAGAAGCCTAAAGGCACACACTCAGTGATTCAGGAACAGCTTCTTCCCCTCTGCCATCTGATTCCTAAATGGACATTGAAACTTTGGACACTATCTCACTTTTCTAATATGCAATATTTCTGTTTTTGAACATTTAAAAAAATCTGTTCAATATACGTAATTGATTTACTTGTTTATTTATTATGTTTTATTTTATTTTTTTTCTCTTTATGCTAGATTATGTATTGCATTGAACTGCTGCTGCTAAGTTAACAAATTTCAATTCACATGCAGGTGATAATAAACCTGATGCTAATTCTGATTCTCTTCTGAGAATGTTCTGTAATTCATGACTGAGATCAGAATTTGGATAATAATAGCATCAAGGAGATATAAAGTGAGGTTGATGCAAAAATTCAATCACAATAACTTGGACTGACAGTGTGCCTAGTGGCTATCTGGACAACCACAGCTCTTATTTTTCATGTTCTTATAGAAATTTATACAACAAATGCCAGTGACTGATCTTGAGAAAATAATTGCACTAATGAAAATTAAAGATATGTAAATATTCTCAGAATTTTTCCCATCATGTCAATTTCATTTCCTCTTGACATTTCAACAGCAGTCTTGAATGCTTGGTTTATAAAAATGATATGGCAACATGAGTTATCAAAATGAAGAATTAAGTCTCTTACTTGTGGAAAAATAGCATAAATATTGATGGGAACACAGAAATGAGAGGCCAGAAGTGGGGCATTAAGATTTTAAAGACTGTCTGGTTATTCATTGAGATCATGGCTAATCTGTGACTTAACACCATATATCCGCATTTTCTCATGTCCTGCAATATTTTTAGCGATCAAATATCTATCAGTGTTAGATTTTAAATTGCAATAGATGTTGAAAACTGTGATGCTTTATGGGGGTGGGGTGGGGGTGCGTGTGTTTGACAGGCCGCTCCTGCATTTCTAATCACCGGTACTGTTTATTGTTCTTGTGTTAAAATGCTTTTGTGGGATTAAAGTGGGGTATTGTTTACAGTTATTTGCTTGTGTATCAGTGGGTCACCCTAACTGTAACCAGGATGTGTTTTGGTCACCTCCCCTGTCTGTATGAGACTGGTTGGGTTCATTTTCCAGGTCATGGAGCCCGGTTGGTTTTGTGTTGATCACGATAAAATGGTTGTTGAGTTCAATGAGCTTCTTTGCTTGTCATTATGGACCAAATGCTCACCACATTAGTTTTAGGAGTGGGATGCGAGATCGATGACGAGATTGAAGAGCTTCAACGTCATCGGATAGTGTGCCTTAAGACCAGGGGAATAAGACGAGCCCTCAAGCAGAATTTTGGGCCATTTGGGTGAAGAGCAAGGCTTATACATGGACTGCATGGTGGAGGGCATCAGATGCTGTGTGTTGGTGGATACGGGGTAAACTATCACTATCATCTGTCCTACCTAGTGTTCTCTCCAACACGGACCAGTCATCCCCGCCTGGGTGGACAAGGACGGCTGTTCAGCTGGCTATGGTCACCAGCGACTGTGCAGTGATGTGAGGGAAGAGGAGACTCTGCATTGCAGTGGGGGGAAGCGCATTGGACCATGAGGTGTGGCTCGCTGACATCCGAGAGTCCTGCATCCTCGGCCTGGACCGGCTGACCCACTGGAGGTCACTGTGGATGTGACGGGGGCTGCACTGTACCTCGTGCTGAAGCTGTGGCTCTCCAGCAGGGCAGCTCCAGGAAGTGGTCCCACCGGGGGCAGCAACCACTGCCACTTTCACAGCGGCCTGCGGTGGTGCAGTACACCTGGCAGCGGCCCAACGCAACACAGCTGGACCACGGGCAAGCGACGGTGACAGCCAGCAATGACCTCCCCACCATGGACCAGCAGCTGCTCAGCGACTCCGTGTTGGCCCGGGTGAGGGAATAGCTGAGTGTGGGACGACAGCCGGAGAGGGCAGAGATCTCCACCCTGGATCCAGAGACCAAAGCCCTATACACGGATTAGAGAATGCTGGAGGTACCTGATGGGTTGCTGTTTCGGTGGTGGCAGTTGTCCGATGGTGACAGACATCTCTTGCAGCTGGTGGCCCCCGGGGGCTCTGCACCACGGTGCTGCAGTTGGTACACAGGCTGGTGGGGACCGGCTATTTCGGAGTTGCAAAGACTTTGGACAGGCTGCGTGAACAGTTCTACTGGCCTGGGTACAGGCAGGATGGGGAGCTGTCCGTACATTGCTGAGATGCTCGTACATCCCAGAAGGGGCCTGGCCGCTAGCCTGGGGTACCAGTGCAGCAGTACATGGTGGAGGCCCCAGTATGGGTCACCTGCCCATCCCAGAAGAGGGGCTATCACCCAGGCTTGGAAGCCACTGGAAGGGGCTGGGAGAAGTTGCCTGAATGGCGGAAGGCATTCGTGCTGCGCCGGAACCAGCTGGTACTCTGTCAGCTCTTGGCCATCGCTAACCCAGTGAGGCTGAAGGAAGGAAGTGACACTGCCTCTTGCCTCAAACAAACAGGCAGCAGTGTCGACTCCCACCAGGACCTTTGGACTTTGCCATGGACTCTGGGATGGCCGGGGATGACTGACCTCTTGGCTGGGGGCATCGTGATACTCTGGGAGGGGGCCGTGGTTGACAGCCCACCCCTGCATTTCTAATGACCAGTATTGTTTATTGTTCTTTTGTTAAAATACTTCCGTGGGATTATGATGGGAAGTTCCAGTTCATTTATTGTTACATTTTAATTTGGGTTACACAGTTATTTGCTTGTGTATTTGTGGGCCTAACTGTAACTGGGGTGTGTGATGGTCACCACCCCAGTCTGTATGAGACTGGCTGGGTTCACTCTCCGGGTCATGGTGCCCGGTCTGTTTTGTGTTTATCACAATAAAATGGTTGTTGAGTTCAGTGAGCTTCCTTGTCTGTCGTTATGGACCAAATGCTCGCCCCAATATATTTCCAGTGTATCTGAATATTGTTATTATTCCTGCCTTAACTATTTTGGCAGATTGTTCTCAATACCTACCATTGTCTGTATGAAGAAATTTCCCTCAGGCCCCTCAATTGCATTTGAAATCTTTTCCCTTTCATCTTAAACCCTATAGTTTTTGGTTCTTTACCACAGGAAAAATACTGTAAGCATTCATCTATCCAAGTCCTTCATAATTTTATACACACCTATAAGGTCAGCCTTAGACTTCAATGTTCCAAAAAATAAAGTTCTAGCTTGCCTAATCTCTTCCTAGAATCCAGACCTGTGAATTCTGGCAACTTTCTTGAGAATCTTCTTTGCACTCTTTCCAAATTATTGACCTTTCCATGGGTGAGCAAAACAGTACACTGAACTCCCTGTGCAGCCTTAGTGATGTCTTGTATGGAAGAGAGTTGAAACTACCTAAATATAGATATGTTTCCTTACTTTCCTCCTGAAAAGTTCCGATTAAAATCAGAAGTTGATTTGACCACACTGTGCTGTGGTTGCCACATGATATTAAAGATGTGGTTCCACTGGACAGAGTGGAATAGAGATTCACCAGTATGGTTCCTGGGTTGGATGAATTTAGTTATGGGGAAAGATTGGAGAGTTTGGATCTGTTTTTCATGGAGTGAGGAAGGCTGAGGGCTTATCTGACTGAAGTATTTAAGATTATGAGAAGCATAGATAGGGTGGGTAGAATCTTTTTCTCATGGTAGGGACAATTAATAGCAAGAAGGCATTCATTTAACGTGACAAGAAGAAGTTTTAAAGGGAATTTGAGGACTAACTTTGTTTTTAGACAGAGTTGGTGATATCTGGAATGTTCTGCCAGAAGAGGTGGTGAAATTAAACAGATGTAAACTGATACTGAAATAAATGAGACATGGAATGAGTGCAGATGGGTAAAAAGTTTGGCATGGATTTGGGTCAAATGGCCTATTTTTGTGTTGTATAATATTGCAACTCTATGTGACTAATTTTTTGTCTGCATCTTCTTCAATCCTGCATAAACATGATGGGGATGATTCTAGAGCACAATTGTCCCAATATAAATTTAGATTATACCCGTGTTTAAAGACTATTTCCACTGAGAAAATTATTTTCAGCAGTATTTCTCAGTGACTAAAGTATTCCTAATGTAGAGTAAGAAAGTCATAGAGAACAGAAAGTCCTTCAAACCTACTGGTTCATGCTGACCAAAGAACAATCAAAGGTAGTCCCTTTTGGCAATGTAGGGGCACTTATCCATGCAAAGTTTCAAAGGTTCATTTTATTGTCAAAGTATGCATGTACAAAACAACTCTGATATTCGTCTTTTTCAGAGAGCCATGAAATACAGAAAAACCAGGGGAATTGTTGAAAGAAAAGACATAAATGTACGCCCCTGCATGAAAAAGAAAAAGAAACAAAACTCACAAACACCAAACACCCCATTCCCTCCCTCGCACAAAAAAATTAACAAATCTCCCACAGGGAAAAACAACAACTAAATCTTCCATAGCCCCAAAACCCCAAACGGACAGTCGGCAACAGGAAAGAAAACACAGAAAATTGAAGAAGAACAATATAAGCTACAGTCCAATTATCACATAAATCTCATAATTTCAGAAAAATCCTTCTGTGAGCATCAAGGAGAGTGGCTACTGGAACTCAGACCTTCTGTGAAGAGAGACTGCCGCACCGCCTTCTAACCTGGCTACCGACCGCTGTCGACCCATGGTCTCTGTGGAGAGCGATCACTAACCTTCTCCGCATTCGCTTCAATACTTCAACCTTCCCTGATGCTTTGAAATGGAGTTGAACATGGCCCCATGCCCAAGACTCTGGTCTGCTCCTTAAGGCAGCTCATGCTTGCAGTCGTCTTGGGCACAGCGGAGCGTTCAAACTCTAAGTTAGATGTCACAAGCTCCAACAGTTTCCAAAACACAATAAAGGCAAAAAGATCAAGCAGATGACATAGAAAAAATGAAATAATTGAAGAGATTGGCTATCTGGTATGGAAGTTGTCCTGTCCAAGACCAAAGGAAGCTGCAGAATATCGTGAACACGGCGCAGCACATCACGCAAACCAATCTTCCGTCCGTGGACTCACTTTACACCACACGCTGTCAGAGCAGAGCTGCCAGGATAATCAAGGACACAACCCACCCAGCCAACACACTTTTCATCCCTCTTCCCTCTCGGAGAAGGCTCAGGAGCTTGAAGACTCGTACGGCCAGATTTGGGAACAGCTTCTTTCCAACTGTGATAAGGCTGCTGAACGGATCCTGACCCGGATCTGGGCCGTACCCTCCAAGTATCTGGACCCGCCTCTCGTTTTTTTTTTGCACTACGTTACTTTCCGTTTTTCTATTTTCTATTTATGATATATAATTTATTTTTTAAATATTTACTAATTTTTACTATTTTTAATATTTAATATTTGTGATCCAGGGAGTGGGAAGCGCAGAATCAAATATCGCTGTGATGATTGTACGTTCTAGTACCAATTGTTTGGCGACAATAAAGTATAAAGTATAAAGTATCTGAAAGATGTCATCCAAATAATCGTTGTTTGCTGGCAGGTGTTACAATTGGTTCTACACCTTTTCTCCTATAACCATTCAGAGCCCCAAACCATTCTTCCAGGTGAGGCGACACTTCAGTAGTGAATTTGTTGGGTTCATCTATTATATCCAGTGCTCCCAATACTGCCTCCTCTACATCAGTGAGAGTAACACAGATTGTGGGACCACTTTGTTGAGCACCTTCGCTCTGTCCAGCACAAAAGACATAATCTCTCGGTATCCACCCATTTCACTTTGATTTCACGTGCTCATTCTGACATGTCTGTCCAGGGCTTCCTCTACTGCCATGATGAGGCCAAACTCAGGTTGAAGGAGCAACACCTGATATTCCATCTGGGTAGAAACCAACCTGATGGCATGATCATTGATTTCTCCAATTTCCAGTAATCTCTCATTCTCTCTTTCTATTCCCTGTCTAGTTACATTCTCACCCCTTCTCTTCTCACCTTCCCATCACCTCCCTTTGGTTTTAATCCTCCTCCTGTTTCTACCATGCTCCACTCTCCTGTTCTATCAAATTCCTCCTTCTTCAGCCCTTTATCGTTTCCAGCTATCCCCCCGCCCCCAGTTTCTTACTTCATCCCACTTTCTACCTCACCTGACTTCACCTATCATCTGCCAGCTTGTACTACTTCCCCTTCCCTCGCCAACTTATTCTGGCTTCTGCCCCTTTCGTTTCTAGCCCTAATGAAAGTTCTGAACCCAAAACGTCAACTGTTTATTCCCTTCCATAGATGCAGGCTGACTTGCTGAGTTCCTCCATCATTTTGTTTGTATTGTTCTAGATTTCCCAGATCTGCAGAATCTCATTTGTTTATGGGGCAGCTTCATTAAACATGTATAGCGTAGATAGCTGATATATTTTTTTCTTAGGATTGTAGTGGCTAATACCTGAGGGCATGAATTTAAGGTGAGAGGAGTTAAGTTCAAAGGTAATGATTTGCACAGAGAGTAGTGGGTGCCTGGAATACACTTCCAAGGGTGGTATTGGAGGCAATTATGATAGAGATGTTTATGATGCCCATAGATAGGCACATGAATATTCAGAAAATGGAGTAATTTGGACATTGTGTAGGCGGAGGGAATAGTTTAGTAGGGTGTTTAATTACTTAGGTTGTTTGATACAAAATTGTGGGATGACTGGACAGTATGTTGTACTGTTCTGTGTTTCCTTTGTCCTTTTCTACCTCAGGCTTCCTCGCTTAATTAATACAATGAATGTAAACAGTTCTGACATATTTTCCTGTGCCAGGTTTATTTGAAGACAATGTCATATTCAAAGTAATTCAATGAGAAGCTTATGTAAGATCTGGGCATGTTCAATAACACCTGTGTACGATTGCGATATTACATCCCACTGATGCTTCTAAACAGTGTTTGGGATCAATTTATAAATTGCTAAACACACTCTGGTCAGCATCACTCAATATCTTCAACATTTGGAACGGATAGGTCCCTAACTACAGTACAGTGCTGAAGGAAACAGTCAAGGGCAGAACCTCATTTAGCAGGTGATGCGGACAATTGTTACAATAACATCATTACAGCCAGGAAACAGCTCACCAGATTAATCGGTGTGACTGACGTATTGCACCGAGAATCCAGGCAATAGCATTATATTTCTGGTTCTAATTTACAAATTCATTAGCTATTCTCCACATGGGCAGTTAGCAAAATTGTCTCTAGTCAGCTTGATCTTGTCCTCGATCTTGTGTTTAAATGAATGTCCTCAACATTCTTCATAAAAATCCACGCCCTTCTTTCATGGTTGCAGTTTTCTACAGAAGCTTAAAACTGAAGCTCTGAACAAGATTTGTTATCTTAAATGCAAGGGCATTGGTACCTTGGGCGAAGAGAAGGCCCTCTAGCACCCCCTCCCATTCCCACAAGGACTATTCTAATATTTGATGAAATCATAGACATACATTATCTTAAATCCACCAACTGTGATTTCATATCCTTAATTTTCCCATCGAATAAAAAAAAAACAGAACAGAACTGACCTTACAAATGGTCCGTGAGTTGCAAACTTAGAGTGGGAGGGTAAATCTGTAAACTGCTGGTTTTATTCCTGTCGGAAACCCTTGGAGACCCTGCTAAACTGCCAATGGAAATATAATTCCCTCTCACCTACAAATCTTGTGTTTTATTGCTTTTATTTTTTGCTTGCAGGAGATTACATAACAACTACTTGTGCACGTAGACACACACAAGCACACACATGAACACACATCCCTAAATGCTCACTGTTCAGCAGCAAAAGACTGATTAAAGTATTATACATGATATAGTTCTGTGTTATAGCATCCAATCCGTACAAATATGAGTATTTATTACAATCTTCCTGAAGGGAAGTGCATTTATATAATTAATCTCATTACATTATTGATTTCTTGAAATGCCCTTTCAAGTCCCAGTTAGATGACTTAAATCTATCCCTTGGAATTTTAGCATTCATCTCATATGTATTTGTTTCTTTAAATTGATTCAAATGAAAAATAACACTCAATTAATGATCTGAGTACTTACCGGTGGGGATAGAATAATTTTTACACATTAAATAACATTCCATGCATTTTAATACTGTAAGTTATTAAATCTGGAATTCTAGTTTTGAAAATATTTTTGCTTGTTCTAGATCAAAAACTGAATTATGACGAGCCAGTTACTGTAATGCTGCATTTATTCTGCAGAGATTATTGTGCATTAGCTGATAGATTTTTTTTATTGTGTAGAATATTTCTCAATTGCTTAACTACTCCTCAAAACAGTGTGAAGATTGATTCTTCTTTGGCAACATTAATGTTCTTTACTACTCCAGCTCTGTTATAGTCATTCTCTTTTGTGTGAAAATTATTCACAGGATTGTCATATTATTATCTATCCAGTTATTGTGTTTTAAACAAGGAGGTATAATGTGTGGTGCTTTAGCACTGCTGGCTCACCATCTCAAGGGAGTCTTGATAATAAGCGGGCTGCAACTCCTGAAGACAGGTGGCAGATCAACTGATGATCTCACTGGTGATAGCACAGGACAGTTAACATCTTAGTCCACATGTATTTTTTTTAACTCTGCACTGTAGAGATTCAAATAGTCAAATACCAATGACCTTCTGTAGTTCTGTGCCCTTGATCTTTCACAACCTTATGAGTTTGCACAATCTGACTGTTAACACCCAAGATGTTGCAAAAATATTGTCCACCATATAGATCCATATGCAAAGCTAACAGTCCTGCTATGATCATGGTGTCTAATCCATGTGTGCAAGAATATTGAAATAGCTTGTGAATAACTTATTAAACTGTACAGATGAAGTGACACTAAATTTAATACGAAAATCATTTGTTATTATCTAATACGTAGCAACTAATACTATATATTTATCAGTTTTATGTACTTCAAATAAAATTTGAGTTTATCTCCTGTTATAAAGGCCATGCATATGCAGATTTTTAATGTACAAATAAGTAAAAATACTAATTTTAGTCATAGATATTTGAAAGCTGGTATAATTTTCCAGTTAAAGTCATGATTTGCAATGTATCAGTTAGTAAAATAATTTAACAGAACAATATGATACTGTGTATTTTCTTGATAGTAAGCAATCTGAATGCAAGTTCACGTAGCTCACAGCAACACATAACAAATATACCATTTAAGTTTTATTATTGTTATTACAATAAAAATTTTAATAGTAATTTAGTAGTACATTATATTCATTTGGATGATTTGTGTGAGGAAATCTACACTGAGCTACCAGTAATTGTTGAAGTTTGCTATGTGACGTTACAGAGAAAATGTGTTCTTACTTCATATGTCAATCTTGATCTGGCTGATCACAACAGAAGGAATACTGAATAGACTATGTTCATCCTGTTTGAAAAGCTTTCAGTTAATAAAATATTGAATTTAATAGTAATTAAATCCTACTGTTACTTTTGCCCAACTTATTTCCCCCTATATTCAACCTTTGAGCCCTTTGCAACATCTCACTCAAACTGAGGCCTTCAGTTACTCAGCAGTCAGGTCTACCAAGTGTGTGTCAAAAGCAAAGTCAAATTTGAGTTTGTTGTGAAATGCACAGGTGCAATGAAAAACTCAGTTGCAGCAGCATCGCAAGCATCTACTATCAGATAAGCAGTGTTCAGTCAGTCACTGTCACAAAGGCTGGAGCATATCATACTTCAGACAAACACTGAGTAATTGATTTCACCAGCAAATGAGGTGTCAGATGGTTACCGGCTCAGAAAACAGAAGTGACTACACTGATCTAAAGGAGGAAAACGTAGGAATTTTCTGAGTGTACGGGGTCTTTCTTTTGTTACATTTAAAATGGCGACTTTGTTATGTTAATCTGGGGAATGCGGCTTTGTTGTGCTTTAACGCTGAAGAGAGTTTGCGCTAGCAGTTTGTTTACTTTAAAATGAGATAACAGGGTTCTATTAGCCAATGGGTGGTTATGTATCGTTTTGTTTTTGGATGCCATGCTGTATGATATGACTGTGGACTGAGTTTTGGCGGGGAGTCGGAGGAGAGACGAGGAGGACCGCGGATGTGTGGAGAGGCTCCGGTCGATCACTCAGGGTGGTCCCGAGCCATGAGTCGACGGAATTCGAGTGGTCATCTGAAGTCGAATTGAGCTCCAATGTAGCACGCAAAGAACTTGGTAGCACGCAAAGAACTTGGACTTTGATAAGTGTTGGCGCCTTTTTTTTCATTACTTTCCTCTCTGTATCAAATGTATATTAATGTCATAGAATTAGTAATATCTATAAAGTGTATTTGTTAAAATTTACTGGGTGTGCTGGCTGATGATTGATGTTTATGATTGATTCGGGTGGCAACCGACCCTATGGGGAGTGTTGAGGCGGGTGCTGGGCTGGATTTCCCCTAGACATACACGAGCTAATATAACTGAACATTACATAAGTAATGGTGAAAGTTTTGGTCCATTATCTCTGTTGTTCATTTATAGATGCTGATTGTCCCGTTGACCATTTCTAACTGTTGCCGGCTTTCAGACGTCAACCTTTCAGCATCTCCTCTGTGACCCGCAATGCTATTTCTTCACTGTTTTCAATATAGGGTGTTTGCAATATATCATTTATTGGAACAACATTCTGTGCAGACAGTAATCAGAAGTTTACTGTGCTGAACATCAGCACAAAGTTGTAGGCTGTAGTATTACTGCAAACATGACTCAATGCAGTCAGAAATCATCAAGTAACCTTCCAATCTCTGTATCATTCCAGTGAACCTGTACTGCTAATATATCCTCCTCTGCTGTGGTACCGAGATGTGATTTTAACAGAGTTCAGTACTACCAACAAAACAATATTCAGCCTGTTTCAATAAAATAACTAAATGGAATTTACGATCATGATCCCTGTTTTGGTTCCTAACCACCTTTAGCAATAATTTCAATGTCAAACAATTGTCTACCCAGTCCAGATGAAGGATGTCAACCTAAAATGTTATTTCCCTTCACAGATGCTGCCTGACCCATTAAATTCCTCCTGCCTTTACTGTTTTGCTCTAGATTTCTGAACTGGCTGTCTCTTGAGTCTCAGCTTTTGGCAATGTTAGATAATTGGTTCGAATTTTTAGAAAATAGATTCTGGAAGAAAGCATTAACATTTATCATTTAGAATTGTTTCTTATTAAACTATCAGATGTATACGATTGTGAACTTAAAAGCACAACAAATTGGAGATAAAATGTATTTGTACTACTTTAGAAAGATATTTGCAATTCCAAAAGTGGTGTCTTTTCTTTGTCTCAACAGGGGATTGAGAAACCCAACCTCCATCAATATTGATGTCACTGCGACCATAACTATTTCCACAGTACAACTTCAATCCACTAATGTAAAATTAATGCTATTTTTAGCACTCTGTTTAAATTGTTTCTGTCAAGTTCTGTCTTTCATAGGTTAATGGAGACAGTAACACATTTAATATACATTAATCTTTGCAATTTAGTGATGGATTTGATCAGTATTTCTTGTAAGCTGCATAGCTTGACCTTGCAGAGGCTTTCTTACACTTCAAACACTGAAGTTGAAACCTTAAAATGTACATTGATTTCCTCTGATAGTAAAAATGCCTCTACATTTATAGGTAATTTAACATGTAGCTGATCAGATATAGTCTATGTATTCAATTATTTAATATTACAACCTGCACTCTGATTCTCGCACTAACAAACTTTTGAAACAGTTGACTAACAGTGAAGTGATAATTTCATAGACCATGGAATATTACACACAGGAACAGGCCATTGGGCCCAAAATGTTGTTCTAAACTAATTAAATTTGTAATTAAATGCCCAGCTAAATTAATCCCTTCTATCTTCACTTCGTCCATAGACCTCCATTCTTTGCACATTCATAAGTGCCTCTTAAATGCTTCTACCATATTTGCCTCAACTACTACAACTGGCAGTGCATTCTAGCCACCCACTACTCTCTGTGAAAAAAAGTGCTCCTCAAATTTTGTTTGAACTTATCCCTTCTTACCTTAAATGCATGCCCTCTAGTATTAGACATTTGATAATACAGCATATCTCATAAAATTCATTTTGAGCCATAAACTATCCTCACTGATGCAGATCTTTCCAGCAGCAGCAATGATGAAAGATTTATCAGGTTTATTAAGGGCCTTGTTTTTTTTATATCTCTAAGCACCACACTAAATAGATACAGAGGACTTAGCAGGGTTTAAATTTTGATAGTTGATTTCAAGTAAAACTGACCATAATTCACTAGTGAGCCCAGCATTTTTAGGTTCTTGGATATCCTCACTGAGAAATTTGTCATGCAGTGAGGAAGTTTACCTTTTAACTGAAGGTCAGGATGGAAAGGTTGCATTAGATGCTGATTAACTGCTACATAGAAAGAGACAGGAATTGCTTCATTAGCCAAGGCAATTTAGGTGAACTAACTACAGAATCTAACCCATTTTATTTCAGTAAGTGGTCTAACTCTCTTCACTCCCCTATCAATCTTATACAATTCATTTAGGTCTTATCATAGTACAGAGAACAAGCATTAAACAAAAAAAAACACTGATTTTCAAAAAAATAGAAAGTACAGTTGCTGAACTCAAGGCATTAAACAAGATTGTCAGGAGAGCCAACAGAAAAGTCTATCAAATGCAATTTTTACCAATGTATTAGCTGTAATGTAAGCTTGCTTCAGACCGCCATTTTTTAGGGATACTATAATTGCTCACACATTCAAAATTAATTATTTTCTTTGAGGCCACTGCAATGTTGTAATTTCCCACCTACAAGAAACAATCTGTTCAACAATCAACTAACTTTTCGTTTTTGAGTCATTATCGCATTATTCTCAGAGGGAAGGATATAGAATCAGAATCGTATTCAGGTTTATTATCACTAATATGTTATGAAATGTGTTGTTTTGTAGCAGCGGTACAGTACAAAACATAAAAAAAATTAGTAGAAGTTACAATAAGAATTATAAAGATAAGTAAGTAAGAGTAAGAAGCAAGTTAGTGTTCATGGACCATTCAGAAATCTGGCAGCAGAGGGGAAGAAACTGTTCCAAAAACACTGAGTATGTGTCCTCAGTCTCCAATTCCTCCTCCCTGTATGCAGCAGTACGAAGAGGGCAGGTCCTGAGTGATGGATGCCACATCCTTGAGGCATTGCTTACTGAAGTTGTCCTCAATAGTAGGGAGACTACTGTCCAAAACAGAGCTCACAGATTTTACAACCTCTGCAGACAGGGGTCCACAAATAAGGAAATCCAGGATCCAAATGCACAAGGAGGCATTTAGGCCAAGGTCCTGGAGCTTATTAATTAGCTTTGAGGGGATGATGGCATTAAGTGCCAAGCTGTAGTCGATAAAGAGCATTCCCGTGCATGCATTCCTGCCGTTCACATGTTCCAGGATTGAGTGAAGATCTAATGAGACAGCATATGTTGCAGACCTGCCATTCCAGCAGGCAACCTGAAGTGGTCCAAGTCACCTGCCGGGCAGGAGCCGATATTTCCCATTACCAGCCTCTCAAAACACTTCATCACTGTAGATGCAAAAACAGCTGTGGGACAGTCATTGAGGAAGATCACTGGAATAGTTGAAGCAGGTAGGTACCACACACTGCCAACGTGAGAGGTTGAAGATTCCAATGAATACATCAGCCAGTTGGCCAGAACAGGTCCTCAGTACGTGGCCAGGTACGCTCTCCTGTCCAGATGCTTCCTGTGGATTCACTCTCCTGAAGGCAGCCTGTACGTCAACTTCGGAGACTGAGATCATAGGATCATCGGGGGATGTGGCGGTCAGCGATGGTTTCTCCATGCTCCAATGGTCAAAGTGGAAACAGAAGGCATTGAACTCATCAGGAAGCAAAGCTGTGCTGTCTCCCATGTCACTTGATATAACATTATAGGTGGTGATCACATTCAAGCACTGTCAGGCTTTGTAATCTGCGGAGGACCTAATTGTATATCGAGTATGTCTACAACTTCAGGATCTTCAGGATGCTTGAGACATCTGCAATTCTACTTGGATTATAAGTCGATTAATGCTCATGCACAACTACCGTCTTCTACCTGACTGAACTGCTTCACCTTTGACTTCAGTAGCTTTTTCGAAATGCTATGAGAAACTGCTTAAATACTTGCAATGCTTGTCTTTCAAGATATATGTGCAGATTTCCTTGTTCCCGTCCTACTCAACTACCTCACCTCTAGCTCAATTCATTACATAGGAGTCCTCATACTGAAACTGGGGAATTCCATGCTATACAGTGGCCACTTTATTAGGTACACCTGTACACATGCTTGTTTAGCCAAATATATAATCAACCAATCGTGTGGCAGCAACTCAATACATAAAAGCATGCAGACATGGTCAAGAGGTTCAGTTGTTGCTCAGAATCCTGTCTGATGTTGTTCAAACATCATAATGGGGAAGTAATGTGATCTAAGTGGCTTTGATTGTTGGTGCCTGATGGGGTAGTTTGAGTATCTCAGAAACTGCTGATCTCCTGAGATTTTCAAAAATAATAGTATCTAGAGTTTACAGAGAATGGTGCAGAAAAAAGAAACATCCAGTGAGCAGCAGCACTGTGGACAAAGCTGCCTTGTTAATGAGAGAGATCAATGGCCAGACTGTTTCAAGCTGACTAGAAGGTGATAAAAAATCAAATAACCACGTATCACAACAGTGGTGTGCAGAAGAGCAGCTCTGAACGCACAACACATCGAACCTTGAAGTAGATGACCTACAGCAGCAGAGGAACACAAACGTACGCTCAATGGCCACTTCATTAGGTACAGAACATAGCTAATCTTCATCCTGGTCACACACAGCCATTCACCCAGTTCCATGCTGTACACACAGAGGACATGGAACAAATTTCTGAAACTGTATTAAAAGCACACAAAGAGTCTGATCATATTGATCAGTTAAGGCACAGCAGCATAGTGGTTAGCACCATGCTTTATAGTGCAGAAGATCAGCACTCAGGGTTCAATTCCCATTGTTTCTGTAAGGAGTCTGCACGTTCTCCTTGTGCTTGACTGTTTTCCTGCAGATCTTCTGGTTTCCTCCCACATTCCAGAGACTTATGGGTTAGAATGCGTAAATTTTGGGCATGTTATGTTGGCACCGGAAGCATTTCATTGTATGTTTTGATGTTTCAATGCACATGTAACAAATAAAGCTAATCTTCAAAAAAGTTTTTGATGATATACGGCACACACACTACCACATTACACTGAAGGATTTCTAGTCCAGTATTTAATCATTTAGCACTAGAGGGGATTAATTTGAAATTACCAACAATTCACGAGATATCGGCAAATAGTTGCTAACAATGTTTTGTCTAAATTACTTCAAAGACTAACAACTTCAGCATGGTCAAACAGTAGTGTACTGGGATAAAATAGTACAGTAATTTCAATGGATGGCATTATTACATGATCTATGTTATGAGTTAATCACCAAATGTCATTGATGTTAGTTCAAGACTTTCTTACCTCCAAGGTTTATAGTTCCACTGATAGGGCTATATTTTCAAGCTTTCCTCCAGAGAAGTTTAAAGGCAGGCTTGTGGAATTAATTGAAGCAAGCATTTCTTTGAGGATAGATTGTGTTTGAATCCTAAACTCAATACTTATTTCAATGTGTCAGCTTGAAAGAAAACTGACTTAGCTGAAGGCTTTGTTTCCCTTCTGACTTAACTTGAATAAGGTGATCATTAAAGAATTTAAATCTCAACAATTCCAGTTTAAAAAATTTTGCATGAATTCTCTGAAGGCAAAATCTATCCTTTGTGTCATTCCATTGTAGGATGACAAGCCACAAAGGGGAGATTTGTTGCCTTCAACAATGGTGAATGTTTACAAGGAGTTTAAGGCCTTGTATAATGCATGCTTATCAATCTTGGATAACAAACAGAAAATTGTAGTCTGTGCTGTTTGACACTCATACTGCTAATAAAGTACACGTGCATGTAGATGCAAAAAATCTCTAGCAACACACAAGCAGCTGGAGAACATTACAGGTCACTACTAGAGGGAAATGGACAGTCGATGTTTCTGGTTAAGATCTTTTATCAGGAGTGGAAAGAGAGGAGATTGCCAATATAAAAAGTGGTGGAAAAGAGCTGGCAGGCAATAGGTGGACCAACGAGTGTCGGATGGGTGGGGATAATGATAGGTAGATGAAAGAAATGCGAGAGTGGGAATGATGTGAGAAGCTGGAAAGTGACAAGTGGAAGTGATAAAGGGCTGAAGAAGATAGAATCTGGACAGGAGGGAACAGTGGATTATGGAATGAAGGGAGGAGTGAGGAGAGGAATCAGTGGAAAGAATGTATGGATGATGGAAGATGGAGAGGTGTCCCTGCTCTTGATGTTCAAGTGATCAAGATAGAACAGAAAGGAAATAACAATCAAAAGAAAAACTGCAAATACTGGAAATCTGAAATTAAAAGCAATTGCGAGGCTTGGCTGAGATATCTGCTCCTGATTAGGGTGTAGGAGAGAATGCTTTGGGCATCCCATCATTCATGGCAATTAACTGTTATTTCATCCAACCCTTTTGGCAAGAAGTAGCATGAAGCATTTCAATACTTGGTATTGATATAAAGCCAGCACTTCACAGGGGCTGCTTTTTAAACATTCTGTACAATTTTTATTTTCAATAGAATTCATTGCACCAGATTTCAGTTTTGCCTCGAGCGCTATGAGGTCATTAATATTGCTTGCTTTACTGCTGAAAATTAAAATGCTTTCACCCAGTGAACATTGAATGAGGTTCCATAAACATTGTGTCCAGTTTTGATCAGCCTGGTTTAGGAAAGAAGCCACGAAGCAGAAAAGAATGTAGAGGAACTATCCAAGGATATTGCCAAGATTTGAGGGACTGAATTATAGAGAAAGGCTGGGCAAACTGGGACATCTTACGTGGGAGTGTAGGCATTTGAGAGATGATTTTATAGAGGCATATAAAATCATGAGGGGCATAGATGGGGCGAATGTGCCCCAGGGTTTCTCAGGGCTGGGCTTGTTTAAGGTAGGAGGGGGAGAGATGTAAGGGCATTTTGAGTGGAATTTTTTTAACCCAGAGGATTGTCCCTATGTGGAATAAACTGCCAGAGGAAGTGTTAATAACAGTATATCAACAACTTTGAAAATACCTTTAAACATATTTGAGGATTGGAAAGGTTCAGAGGTTTATTGGTGAAATGAATATAAAAGCAAGGATCACACATCAAAGTTGCTGGTGAACGCAGCAGGCTAGGCAGCATCTCTAGGAAGAGGTACAGTCGACGTTTCAGGCCGAGACTCTTCGTCAGATCTGACGAAGGGTCTCGGCCTGAAACGTCGACTGTACCTCTTCCTAGAGATGCTGCTTGGCCTGCTGTGTTCACCAGCAACTTTGATGTGTGTTGCTTGAATTTCCAGCATCTGCAGAATTCCTGTGGTTTGCATTTTTAAAAGCAAGGATGTAATGTTGAGGCGCTTTATCTTAGAAAGGATGTGCTGACATTGGAGAGGGTCCAGAGGAGGTTCACAAGAATGATCCTGGGAATGAAATAGTTAATGCATGAGGACCACTTGATGGCTCTAGGCCTGTAATTACTGCAGTTCAGAAGAATGGTGGGGGGGGGGTGCGGAATCTCATTGAAACCTATCAAATATTGGATGGCCGAGATAGAGTGGATGTGGAGAGAATGTCTCCCAGAGTAGGGGTCGTCTAGAACCAGAAGACGCAGCCTCAGGATTAAAGGACATCCCTTCAGAAGAGAGATGAAGAGGAATTTCTTTAGCCAGACGGTTGTGAATCTGTGGAATTCATTACCACAGATGGCTGTGGAGGCCAAGTCATTGGGTATATTTAATGGAGGTTGATAGGTTCTTGATTAGTAAGAAGGTTATGGGGAGAAGGCAGAAAAATGGGACAGAGAGGGATAAAAAAAATAACCAGCCATGATGGAATGGTGAAGCAGACTCAATGGGCTAATTCTGGTCCAATGTCTTATAGTCTAAATGTGAATGAATGGGACTTGCTTAGACTGTAATATTGGTTGGCATTGGTCAGACCACATGTTGTTTGATTTCACCATTTTATTTTAAAGTTTATCTTTGACTTTCTTGCTGTTGTCATGACTTGGTGGCATCACTGGTGATATGACAGGAGAAGTAAGGTAACAGAGAACAGCTGGCATTTTTCAGAGGCCAAGCATGAATCCATGTTTGAAGTTGAGAATTAACTCTTAGGGGCTCAGGATGGGGCTGGGGAATGAAAAAAAAGAGAAATGATTGATCCTGCATTTAAAAAAAAGATATGTCAGTGTATGCCAGATCTTTCTTACACAAGTTCCATCACTACCCCAGCATCAGGACGCTATTGTATTTCATCCTGATGAGCTGAAGGAGTGGGTAAGTGGTGAGTGTCACTGGATTGGTGGTGCTGCTGAGCAACTCCAGTGACGCAGGTTTGATACTGACTTCTGTGTGGAGTTTGCACACGTTTTCTCTGTGACTATGTGGGTGTTCTCCTGGCGGTCTGATTTCTTCCCACATCCCTAAGACCTGCTGGTTGATAGGTTAATTGGCCACAGTAAATTGCTTTCAATGTAAGTGGGTAGGAACAGAATTAGAAAGTTGATGGGTGCATGAGAGAGAATGGTTTACTGGGGAGTAATGGGAATGTTCTGAGAGCCAACATAGATGACAGAGTCCAAATGTTCTCATCCTATCTCATTAAAAATCAAAGCATTATGATCCAGGATTGCAGTATTGTTAATCATTAGGCCTTCTCTCACTGGTAGCAATTGACTTTTTCAAAAGCTACAAATTGAGATCTACCTGATTGCTTCTCAGTTTCACTAAACAATTTCAAATAACAAGGTGTTATTTTCAGTACCTGCCATGAAACCTAAACAGCTTGATTCTTGTTTCATAAAGGTGTCATGAGGAATCAGAGGTGAATTTAACATCACTTGACAATAAACTTGAACTTAAACATTGCAAATTAGTCTTTGTATACAGGAGATCATTATTCAGCTCTGAATCATATTTCTGCAGTTCACAAGTTGACGCTTAATACATGATGATTCACAAACTGAGGTCACGGCTTTTAGTTTCAGGACACAACATAGGACTAAAGGTATGCTGTAATACGGAAGGAAAGGAAATACAGGGGTAAAATACATAGAGGTTATGATCATGCCATTAACTATTGGCCTTCTACAGATATCAAGCATTGCCCCACATGATGAGTAACTTAAAAGAAGACACTGTCTAAATAGTGCAAATAAAGACATTTTTATATCCTAAATTAAAATTTTCCTCACATGGTAATATTAATTTGAATAATTAAAATTGATATTTTAACATAAACTTTGATAGTAGAATATTAGTTTTGTGTGGTACACAAAAAAGACTGTGGAATGCTGAAGAAAATGTTTTAATAATCCGATAAACATCATTTATTCTCCATTTTGTTTTCAAAGTTCACTTCAAAGTATGCACCCTTCATATTTATTTAGTCACCTTATCTCCACTAATATTCAACTTGAAGCTAATAAATCATTTGTAAACCTCTTAACTAATCAACAGCAGACTGGCATGATCACTACATTTTTTGTCTTTGAATTTAATACTAAACTCACAACTGTTTCACTGACAGGCACTGTTACAAAGCCCAGCATGAAGAGAATGTGTCCTTCATTTAAACTGAACTTAATATTCCAGAGCGGGGCCTGATGGCAGAGTGGGACTGCAGGAATGCTCAAATCTAATTTCAATAGTGCTTTAAAGGAAATGAGGGCATGGCTCCTGTGTAGAATGGCTGCAGTCAGAGTATTGCAGAGCCATCGCTTATAGCTGGAGTGTGATTTTCTGCTGAATGTTAGTGATTTTTAATTTCTTGAGTCTTTTGGAAGACTTGGATGTTTCCACTTCCCTTTATGTTTTTATCTTACTGCTAAAACCTTGTTTCCTGTGATTTCCTTCCTTGGTCTCTTGGTAAACGAGGCTGCGATCAAGGAATGGAGCTGCTCCACCTGTTCTTCTGGTGATGAGTGCATTGCTGATGTTGTCAATTGACAAAGAAATCAGTTAACAAGAAATTTACAGATCATAAATGCCTTTTTGGAATTATAGATGGAAGTTCCTTTATTTAATAATAAAATTTAATTATAGAGGATAGGGTGAATGAGCTAAGGCTTTTATTTTTGGAGCAAAGGAAGATGAGAGCTAACTTGATAGAGCTGTGCAAGATGATGAAAGGGATAAATTGAGTGGATAGTCAGAGACATTTTTGCAGGGTGGAAATGGGTAATAATAATAGGGGAGATAATTTTAAGGTGAGTGCAGGACAGTCTAGGGGAGATGTTGGAAGTAAGTTTTTTACACAGAGTGGCGAGTGTGTAAAACACTTTACCAGGGATGGTGATAGAAGCAGATGCATTAAAGGCATTTAAGAAACTCTTAGATAGGCACATGGATGATAAAGAAATGGAGGACTATGTCGGAAGGAAGGGTTCGATTGATCTTAGAGTAGGATAAAAGGTCACACATCATTGTGGGCCGAAGGTACTGTGTTTTAGTGTTCTGTGTTAACGACAATTGTAGGGAAGTGCCTATGCATCCATTGCAGAATGATTTGCAGATGGAGCACTGCTCCTGCTCTAGCTTTGTTGAACAGTTGCAAAATCAAACAACAGTGCCACCTACACAACTGCACATAATTCACCCTCTAGCTCATTCTCAAAATGACTGATTGTTGTCACAATTTTAAGTATGAAGGAGCAACTGGCAAAAAGTACATCAAATCATCAAACTACATCTATTTCCTCAAGAACATTGTCCAAAATGTCCAAACCATCTCCTCAAACTCTATTTCAATGTGAGTTGGCAGCACCTCCCCTGATTATCACATGACGTATTGCAACAATCTGAGGCTTATAAGCAGAGCACATTATAAAAGTGATGCAAATCAAAACTACTCTTGTGTCCTGACAGTCACTTTCTGCACCTAAGTTTCTCACACGCTAGAAAAGCACCTAGATTATCAGTTTAAAATTGAAGTATTTTGAGTTTGGTTACCATTCTTCTTCATTAAAATGTTCCATGGGGCATTTACTGACAAAGAAAGTGCTGTGAGAAGGGTTCATCTTGTATCTTAAAGTTCAAATACAAGTCTATTGTTGTCAAAGGCATACATACATAGAATATAAATGCCATGAAAACTTGCTTCTGGAAACACCAGTCTAATATATTATAAGACAAGGACAAAAACAACATAAGATAAACTTAAAGTAACAGAAAATATACACAGTTTACAAAATAAACAGTGACATCAAAGCAAGTTTGAGAGAGAAAAAGAAAAACATGATCAGAGGTGGTGTTATATGAGGAAGTACGTCAGGATCTGGAAAGTGAACAGTGCCATCCATGTTTGAAAGAAGGGTAAATATGGAAAGGTGTAGACATGCAACTGGACATGTCCATTGTCATGGTTTTTTCCCCCGCACTGCTCTCCAGTGTCGTCAATTTTGGAGAATCAGAATCAGGTTTAATGTCACTGGCACATGTCATGGAACTTGTTTTGTGGCAGCAGTACATTGTGAAACAAAATAATAAAAACAACTATAAATCACACTAATAAGTCTATATGTAAAGATTTAATTAAATAAGTCTTGCAAATAGAGCAAAAAAAGATTAAAATATAATAGTGAAATAGTGTTCATGGGTTTATTGTCCATTCAGAAATCTGATGCCGAAGGGGGAGAAGCTGTTCCTGAAAAGTTGTGTGTGTGTGTGTGTGTGTGTGTGTGTGTGTGTCTTCAGGCTCCTGTACCTTCCCCTTAACTGTAGCAATGAGATGAGGTCATGTTCTGGTTGATGGGGGCTCTTAATGATGGATGACGCCTTTTTAAGGCATCAGCTTTTGGAGTTGTCCTTGATGCTGGGGAGGTTAGTGCCCAAGATGGCGATGGATGAGTTTACAACTTTCTGCAGATTTTCCCAGTCCTGTGCATTGACACCCCACCCCCAGACCAGATGTTGATACAACCAGTTAGAATGCTCTCCACAGTACATCTGTGGAAATTTGTGAGTGCCTTTGGTGACACACCAAGTCTCCTCAAACTAATGAAATACAGCCTCGGCCATGGCGCCTTTGTAAGTGCATCAATATATTGGTCCCAGGCTAGATCTGCAGTGATATTAACATCCAGGAACTTGCAACTGCCCACCGTTTCCACTGATGATCCCTTGAAGAGGATTGGTGGGTATGCCCTCAAATTCCCCTTCCTGGTCCACAATCAATTCCTTGGTCTTACTGACACTGAGTGCAAGGTTGTTGTAACACCACTCAAGCAGCTGATCTATCTCACTCCTGTACGCCTCCTTGTCGTTATCTGAAATTTTGCCAACAGTTGTGTCATTGGCAGATTTATAGATGGTGTTTGAGCTATGCCTAGCCACACAGTCATGGATGGACGAATGGGAGAGATAAGAGTATAGACCAATGGGCTAAGCATGCATCCTCGAAATGCACCAGTGTTGATTGTCAGCAAGGAGGAGTCTATTCATTCACTAATATTTCCAGCCATGTAATTTAGAATTTCATTACTGCATTACCCTGATATCAAGTACAGCCATTATCTTTACTGTTGTAAGCATTCAGAGAGAGAAAGAGAACAGAAGCAGGCCCTTCAGCCCAATGAATCTGTGCTGACAATCAACCACCTTTATACACTGATCCTATTATATTCTTCCCACATCACTCATCAGCTCTCCTGAGATTCTAACACTCACCCTCACAGTAAGGGGGTAATTTCCAACTGGCTGATTAACCACCTCTTCCCTTCCCCATTGGGCGAGGCAGGGGAGATCCGCAGGACTCAGGTAGAACGTCAGTGCCCAAGACTAGGATTGAACTTGGGCTCTGGCTCTGTGAGACAGCGGCTCTATCCACTCCACCATAGCCTTCCAATGATCGCGATATAGATTCTGGCAAGGAGTTCATGAAGGTAGAACATTGGAGCACTTTAGTTATGGGGAGGGATTGGCAGGCTGGGCTTATTTTCATTGAAGTGAAGGAGGCTGTGGAGTGACCTTATCAAACTGTATAAGATTAGGAGAAATAAAATAGATCATATAGTCAAATCTTTTTCCCGTGTTAGAGATATTGAAAATGACTGCATGGTTTTTAGGTAAGAAATGGTAGATTTAAAGGGATTTTAGGAGTGATTTCTTTTTGCAGCGAGAATAATTAATATCTGAAATGTGGTGCCAGAGGTGGTGATGAAATGAAATAAAATCACTACATTTAAGAGGCATTTAGACAGATGTTTAAATAGGTAAGGCATAGAAAGAACAGTCCAATGTTGACAAATGGGACTATTGTGGATGGGTAAAAAGGTCTGCATAGACGTGATGGGCCTGTTTAGGATCTGTACGACTCTGTAAAATGACTGACTACTGAAGACCTTCACTGTTGCCTCATGCACATAACACTTCCAGACCAGTTGTTCCTTCAGCAGAGCACTGAAGGTAGCTCTGCTGTGAGGGTGATTAGTCTCCCTCTAAGCACTGCAGTTTTGCAATTTGCAGTTAGACAGTTTCCACTGGTGTTATATCTGAGTAAGTACTCAGTAAAAACAACTGCTTTTATATGCAGACCCATTGAAATCTTCCTGTCAAAGAATAACAGAACTGATTGCTGACAAACCAATTAGTTGCTAGATACTGGCTGATATGAATGGGAAACCAAAGAAGAATTTCCAGTTTTATCACTGTTTGTCGTGCTACGACTGGCTATATGGGGGGTGGGGTGGGGTATAGAAAAGCTGGTAATACTTAACACACCAGTGAAAGACTAGTTTTGTGACTTGCTTAATGAGGTTTAATGATGTTGCTGCAAGTAAACCTCTCATTGTATGTATGCATATACTGTATGTACATGTGCATATGTAAATAAACTTGGCTTTGAATTTGGCTCATGGAGAATAAATCAACTGAGTTTGGGGTCATCCAATGTATGAATTATTATATTGTCTCCAGCTGGCCATAAGACTTTTATTCATAGCAACACTGATATAGATTACGATTTCTTTCAAAGTGCCCTAAAGAATGTTCACTCTGGAGTAATGTAATTTATTCAAATATCTGGGAGCAGTCTCCAGCTTAGGTGCTGTATTGAGAGCCTCAGCTGACATGAAACTGTCTGTGAACTGAGATGAGGCCTAAAGGTGGCAAGGGTTGATAACAGGCTGAGTTCAGGATCAGAGGGTGGAAGCTGACATCTGGAAGAATGTTTGGAGTCTGGGATCAGAGGCAAGCTCCTGCTTGGGAAATATTACTCCGCATTCAGATCAGTAAATGTCAAACAGCGTTTAGGGGGTTTGGAGCAATATACAAAATGCTGGAGGAATTCAATGGGTCAGGCAGCTTTTATGGAGGGAAATAGACAGTTGATGTTTTGGGTCGAGTGATTCATCACAACAGAGAGATAGAAAGGAGATAGGTATGTACACACCTGAAAGTGTGGGCCTGAAACAACAGTCAGCCTTTTAAAACACATTTAGAAAAGATCTTGCACCTAGTTAAGCATTGTCTCATTGTGGTGTCCTCATTGCAACAGCAGCATTGACAGGAATTTAAATCTGACTGCAGGTTAAGCAGACACAGGCCTTAAACCTAATATGTAGGGGTTGTGTTTCACCTTCTATGATGGGTCTCTGTCCTCGCTGGACACCTACAACTCCAGCACATCTCCTGCACATGCCACCATCTCTCCAAAATTAGAATTACTGTATGTGCACTGAAGTTCCATTCTAGAGCCACAGAATCAAGGCTGGCACATAGCAAGCAAGCAGCGCCAATCATGCTCTCTATCAGCGTGACTATTAAAACAGATCAGTGGAATCCTCTCCCGGCACCCTGACTATCATAAATTTGGTGAGGATGCTGGGAGAGAATAAATATTTTGTTTTATAGGGACTTTCAGTGTGTGATTGTACCATGTCCCCAGACTAGAACACTGGTTCCACTTTCAATGTATTTCACCATCTCTGAATCACTTTGGAACATCCTGAAGCTGTGAAAACTGTGCTATAAATGTACGCCATTGTTTTGCTCAGTCAGAATAAATGACACATTATCTTGCCCTTTCCTTTTAAGATGGGCCATGGTCTTTGGATTTTGTGCAGCTGCTTCCTGCAATCCCAGAAACAGAAGCAGTTATTTAAATGACTCCCAGTACACTGTCTCCTTCTTCAGGAGATTATTCTGATGTGGAAACTGGGAGGGAAGGGAGGGACAGGGGCAGGTGGGAGCCGGTGGAGTGAGGGGAGTTTGCCTTGCTCAGCATTGGAAGGAAAATCTGCCCTACACTGCACCTTAGCACTGGTCTGGTTTTATAGTGTGTAGAAATGTGATCCGTGGGCTCTCCAGACCAGGGGTGAATTGAATGATGTCATTGACTAATGCAAAACCATTAGCCCATGAAAAATACCAGATGAAGAAATATTGTTCAAATGCACCAAGTCTTCAGTTGTGGAAAGTATGAGTAATTACTGAAGTAAGAAGTGTTTTTTTTATTGTATTTGTTGCATTGCAGACATTTCTAATTCATCATTGTGGCTGTGATCTGAACAAGTGAACACTTCTGCTTAGATTTCTCAGAAGGATTTTTTTCCCGACGCAGTGGGATGCCCTGAACAGCAGGTGAGAGTTGATATACAAGCAGCTTAAAGGCATGCAGCTGAATGTTCCATTATTTTTATTATAAACCCTTTGTGTCAATTTACCTTTGATTGAAGACTATTTCCGATCTCTTTCTCCTTCATTTAAAAAGAGAAGAAAAATATATAATAGGGTTAACTGGATCAGAAATGCTGCAGGATATTACAGCAACTCTTACTGAAATGCACCTTCCAAAATAATGACCTAAAGTTCTTGTGAAATAATGAGGATGAGTCAGGTTCCAGCTCTAAGAGCAAACTGACAGCGCCACAGGAGATGATTTGCAGACAGCACCCGCAACACAGCAAACATATCATATCAGAGGAAACTCAATGTCAAAGAAGCATCTGATGCCTACACTAGCAATTGATGAGAAATTTGTATAACATTAAGCAGCCAGTAGGGACCCTAACGCAGCTAAGCATCTCAAACAGAATGATGTGAGCTGCATTAAAATATCACTTGTCTCTTTAATGGTTGACTTTGATGGCTGATAAATTCAGGATCCAGAAGTAGATTAGATAACATTTATATCTTGCATGGGAAAGTGACATTTACAACTCTCTTAAGACGATGCATTTTCATTAGACTCCAGATTTGATTACAGTCTATCAAATAAACAAGAATAGAGTATATATAAAAAACAAGCTAGTATTATTCACTTTCTTGAAATTATATTTTAAGACACAGTTTTGTTGTTCTTAAACCCATGTCAATCCTAAACTCAGATTTAGTCTGTTTCACATGTTAGGCTTGTTCTAATTTATTTCTGTTACTTATTGCCTGTGGAAAAATAATGCAGGAACTCTCAAATGTGAACATATTTCATGTCTTGTTCTCTTATTTTCAAGCAAAATTAAGTAGTCTTCTGTCATAAAGAATTTAATTAATTGCATTTATATGTTGTGAACAACCATTTGCTTACAGCTATTTTCATCGATCTGGAGATAACTGAAAATTTCTTCTCCAATCATTCGTAGTGGATGGAGCAACAGTTAACAGACACTTTTGAAGCCTGTACTTTATACTTGAGAAGGTTTTGGCTACAAAATTGGGTGCAGTGGCATCTTCAGTTTGCACAGAGGATATGCTCGCATTGGAGGCAAAAGACTACTTCCTGGGATAAGATAGTTGTCCAAAAAGCAAAATAAAACCATAGATCATAAGACCTGAGATCAGGTAGGTGGTCATTCTAGCCTGCTCACAAGTAGCTGAAGAATGTGGAGCTGTCTTTCATGGAATTAAGGAGGATGGACATTATCTTAAGAAGCATATAAAACCCTAAAGAGCTTGACAGGGTAGATTTTAAAATGCTTCCAAGAGGGGGAGTCTCAAAGCAGGAAACGTAGTTGCAAGATGAGGGGGCAGATAGTTAGAACTAAGGTGAATGGATATTTCCTTTTGCAGAGAGAGTGTTCTCCAAGAAAGTACATTGCAATATGAGCTCCTTGACTGACGAGAGCTGTGGGGAGTAAGCTGAAGCAGATAAAAAGGAAATGATGGTAAAATGTTGACAGTATGAGTAGGAGTCAGCCAAAGGTAGAAAGATTAATGTTGTATTTCACCAGACTTAGTGACCCCATTCATTAATGTGGGACCAATAGTCCTACATTATCTGACGCTGATGTAAAGCAGGGGGCAGATGTAAAATTCACCTGGAAACATTCGTCTCTGTATCACTACTCAGCACAGTCGGTTGTGAGCATACAGGATCCCAAGATATTCTGAACAAGATTATTCGGTTGCTGATGTTTCTCCTCCAATTACAAGCTATTGATAACCGTTACTTGAGGTCATTGACTTTGACTTGAGTGTACAGGGGACCACTTCAAAAGATAGTACGACTAACCGAGAAAGTAATTTTTTTAAAGAAAGCATTTGAGATCCTGAGCAGATAAGTAGAACATGGAGAACAGAACCAAACAGGTACTGTTGAATATTTAAAACGTCATTCTCAGGCACAGGTAGTGTATTGTATCTAGTTCTGGTCACTGCATTATGGTAAGGACATGAAGGCCCTGGAGAGGGTGCAGAAAAGATTTACTAGAATGCTTGCAAGGACGAAGGACTTATGTAGCTGGATTGGAGAAGCTGGGAATTGTCTGCCGTTAGAAAAAGTTATCAGATGATCTGACAGAAATGATTATCATCCTAATGATGTGAGAAAGTGAATGGAGGGGTACTGACCCCCTTGAATGAGAGTACAGAACCTGACGAGGTGGCAAAGATGACCCGAGGAGCAACATTTTCATAAAGTAAAAAGCTGTCAATGAGAATTTAGTTTCAAAAAAGATTCAGATAACTACTGAAGAGAGAAATTATTGCAGGTCTAAAACTGTAGAAAGGATGTTTCCTGCAACTGAAGATTCTGGGGTAAGGGGGCAGTGTCTGAGAATAAGAAGAAGACCATCTAGGACTGGGATAAGAGGAAATAAAAGAAGAGGGTGATGAATTTTTGGAATTCTGTACCCTGTAGGACTATTACGTGCAGTTATCCGTTTTTCATACAAGACAGAGATGGATAGATTTCCAGACATTAAGGAAATCTGGGGTTGCTGGGGAAGTAGCATTGAGAAAGATGATCTGCAATGATTCTGATCAATGGTGGAATAGATTTGAAGGGCCAAAACTACAACTCGCCTTCTATTCTCTAAGTTCTTACTGATCCGCGATTGCGCTGATCTTATAGAAAACTAGATGAGCCAAGCCATTTGACTTGATGGACCAAATGGCTTGCCATGATTTTTTCAATAATTCAATGACTTTATAATCCATTTGGTGCCATGCATTCAACTCACACTTAGCATCAGGACCACTCTCACCAGCTCTTTTATTTAGAAGGATTGGTGATTGCCTGTAGGTTTGTTGCTAAATAATTCATACTGACAGAGGTGGATTTTAGCTGTCACATATGCTGTGATAGACATGTGAGTTTATGCTTAGAAGATCATGAACTTCTGCAGTGCTCACCATTGTTCTCTGCAATCACATAACCAAGGACTAACAAAAGCTCAATTGTAAAGAGCAATTAGGCAGCTTTAGATCACAGCCTGAGGTGTGAAAATTTATCATAATAGCTTAATAAGAGTAGTTTTAGAAGTTTTGGCAAGGGAGGAGTGCAAGATTGCGATCGTAGATTTGACTCATGACAACTTTCATGCAATCTTGACGAGTTCTCTACAGCACACTGGGTAAATCCCTTAATGGACAAGACCATTTTTGACCAGTCTGAGTTATACAAAATAAATTTAATGCACCAGTTTGTTCACCCAATGTCTAAGTGCTTTTTCATTTTTCCAAATTAGCAATGGATAATTAATAAAGCATGGGATAAATATAACTGAAAATTAATTGAGTCCCAAAGGAAAAAGATGTACAGATCCTGACAGACAATAGAGAAAGCAACAAAGTTTGGATGAAGAGGTACACAGGGGAAGTATGAAAAGTATTTCAAGGGTTATCAAACAGTGCAAATATACTGTATAATATTTGAGCGACAAAGAGGTGCTCAGGAGCAATATGGGGCTTCTTAAAATGAATATGGCGATACTGTAAATGTAACAAATAAAATGATGGATTGTTGCACTGTTGGTGTAGAGAATAGATTTAAGGTGATTAATGGAGAGCGACATTGTTTTGTGTAGCTAAGCTTTATCGCAAGTTGTTTGAGCTGTACTTACCCATGCAGATGAGACTTATTCACCATATATCTGATTTATAGTTTGATGTTTCAAATCAAGATAAAAATGGCAATTGGAAATTCAAAGTAAGAACAAAATATACTGGGAAATCCTTGGACATCACTCACAAATGTAAACAGAACAATTCTGAGGGAAGAACCATGTCCCTTTATACTTTAGCACTTTAGCAAAGGTGCAAGGAAATTGGGAGAAGTACTGAGATATTGGTGGAAGTCTATGAGAAAGAACTCATAGACATTATTTGGCTCCTTGGCCAGGAATGTGATGAAAGAATCCATCTCATGGCAGAACCTTGTTCAATGACTGTTCGTTTTCTGAACTGTGAGTTTCCTCACGTGAACAAACAAAAACAAGGTGTAAATAAAACATGACAAACATAGACTGGGTGAATTCACGCAGTCTTTTTTTCTGAGGAAAGGGAATCAAAAGCTCGAGGACATAGGTTTAAGATGAGAGGGGAAAGATTTAAAAGGGTCC
The DNA here is from genome assembly GCF_030028105.1 of Mobula birostris. Classification (NCBI taxonomy): domain Eukaryota; kingdom Metazoa; phylum Chordata; class Chondrichthyes; order Myliobatiformes; family Myliobatidae; genus Mobula; species Mobula birostris. The sequence goes on along the minus strand of NC_092374.1, from coordinate 44,735,392 downwards.
TGAAGGGCAACTTTTTCTTTAAGATGATGATACATGTATAGAATGAGGTGCTAGAGTAGGAATTCCCAACCTTTTTTCAGGCCATTGACCCATACCATTAACCGATGTCTCCGTGGACCCTGAGGTTGGGAACCACTATGCTAAAGGACGTGGTTGAGACTACTTAAGTAAGAACATTTAAAAGGCACTTGGATAGGTGAATGGATAGGTATAGTTAAAGAGAAGGATCAGCTATGATAGAATGGCAGAGAAGATTCAATACCCAAATAGCCTAATTCTTTTCCTATGTCTTATGGCCTAATGGTTTAGAGGGATATGGGCCAATTCAATCAAAAGGGACTAGCTTAGATGGGAATCTTGGTCACCATGGATGAGTTAGACCAAAGGGTCTGTTTAACACTGTATTAATCTAGAACTCTATAACAAGCCCTCGCCACAAAAGAGTTAAAAAAAAACCTTTGACACCTAACTAAACCACACTTCCCACCATAGCTAATTACCAAAATTGAGAAAATATTGAATGTTCAAAGTTCAAAGTAAATTTTATTATCAAAGTACATGTATGTCACTGTATACAACTCTGAGATTCATTTTCCTGTGGGCATACTCTGCAAATCTACAGAATAGTAACTACAACAGAATCAATGAAAGATCAACTTGCGTGCAGAAGACAACAAACAGCGCAAATGAAAGTACTGATAATTAGCAATAAATAACAAGAACATGAGATAATCAGATAAAGAGTCCTTAAACTGAGATCATTGGTTGTGGGAATGTCTCAACGGATGGACAAGTGAGTGTTGTTATCCCTTTTGTTCAGGAACCTGATGGTTGTGGGGTAGTAACTGTTCTTGAATCTGGAGGTGGGTGTCCTGAGGTTCTTGTACCTTCTACCTGATGGCAACAATGAGGAAAGAGCATGGCTTGGGTGGTGAAGATCTCTGATGATGGATGCTGCTTTCCTACAACAGGGTTTCATGTAGATGTGCTCAATGGATGGGAAGGCTTTACCCATGATGTACTGGGTCAAATCCACTACATTTTGTAGGATTTTCCATTAAAAGTTATTGGTCTTTCCATACCAGGCCAGTCTGACACTAGGGATGGAGTTGCAACTGTTGATCTTAGGGGAAATGATTTGAGATGCTCATGGTTGGGGTTGATCATGGGAGTGGGACTAGAGCTAGTGGGAAGGATGTTATAATGAAAATAAATGAAGAAGGGCTATGTGGATCATTTGTAGATCTGAATGGAGTGGAGGCAATTGACAGTGGAGTGGGTTAGGTAGACAATAGCAGTTTGAGGAGAGGGTTATGAAGGGATCTTGGTAGAGAAGGAATTAGCCATTAAGGAGTAGGTATCTGAAAGGAGATAGATATTTGACACACCTAGCAGTGGCTCAGGTTGGATAAGGTTGGACTCTTTTTACAACATTGACACAGGTCTTCACTTAAAACAACAGAGCCATCTGGAAAAAGTCTTTTCAAGGAGTACTAAATTTTTTATAAGGTTACAGGACTTGCAGCACAGCCCTCATGTCTATAGATCCCATTCACACGAAGAACCAGGAAGTATTCCGCCATCAGACTACAAGCTCCTATTTAGCAATCCACACTTCTAAAACAATTCTACTTGTAGAAATGGCATGGAATGCAAAGAGACCTTGCTTTGTGGTCCAGAATTGACTTGCCCACAGAAGGCAAAGAGTGGTTGCAGACGGTTATTTTCAGCATGGAGGTCGGTGACCAGTGGTATGCCTCAGGGATCTTTACAGGGACCTCTTCTCTTCATGACCTGGATAAGGAAGTGGAGGGATGGGTTAGTAAACTTGCTGATGACACAAAGGTTGGGGGTGCTGTGGATAGTGTGGAGGTCAGAGGTTACAGCAGGACATCAGTAGGATGCAAAACTGGGCTGAGAAGTGGCAGATGGAGTTCAACCTAGATAAGTGTGAAATGGTTCATTTTGGTAAGTCAAATATGATGGCAGAATATAGGATTAATGGTAAGGCTCTTGGCAGTGTGGAGGATCAGAGGGATCTTGGGGTCCGAGTCCATAGAACACTCAAAGTTGCTGCACGGGTTGACTGTGTGTTAAGAAGGCATATGGTGCGTTGGCCGTCATCAACCATGGGATTAAGTTTAAGAGCTGAGAGGTAATATTACAGCTATATAGGGCCCTGGTCAGACCCCACTTGGAGTACTGTGCTCAGTTCTGGTTGCCTCACTACAGGAAGGATGTGGGAACTATATAAAGGGTGCAGAGGAGATATACAAGGATGTTGCCTGGATTGGGGAGCATGCCTTATGAGAATAGGTTGAGTGAATTTGGCCTTTTCTCCTTGGAGCGGCAGAGGATGAGAGGTGACCTGATAGAGCTGTATAAGATAATGAGAGGCATTGATTGTGTGGATAGTCAGAGGCTTTTTCCCAGGGCTGAAATGGCTAACACAAGAGGGCATAGTTTAAGGTGCCTGGAAGTAGCTACAGAGGAGATGCCAGGGATAAATTTTTTATGCAGAGATTGATGAGTGCATGGAATAGACTGCCGGTGATGGTGATGAAGGAGGATATGATAGGGTCTTTTAAGAGACTCCTGGATAGATACATGGAGCTTAGGAAAATAGAGGGCTATGGGTAACCCTAGGTAATTTCTAAGGTAAGGACATGTTCAGCTCAGCATTGTGGGCCAAAAGGCCTGTATTGAGCTGTAGATTTTCTATGTTTCTAAGTTTTCTATGTTTCTATACAAAAACGGAGTCTTGCATGCCAGAATTCAGAGCTCAATGTGATAGCTCACGAACTATTAGAATCAGTTGATTTTTGCAGTTCCCTCCATTTCCTTAATCACTTTTATCAACAAAGAATTGCATAGAAAGTACATTTGAAATGAAATCAGTTAGTTACATCGAGGACATAATATTGAGTAATATTTTATTAGCATGACTGTGAACTTTTTGTTTCATCCTGGATTACCTACTGAGGCAATTCAGTTCATTAAAATTGATAAACTACTTTTATTTTGTTCTTGTGGATTCATTCACATGCCTCTCCAGATACAAAAATAATTTTTGGACATTTCATTCTTTCAGTATGGTAAACCTGGACTTCATTGATCTGGCTAGATATTGTTCCCGATTCACACAATGTACTGACCTAAAAATTATTCCGAGAAACTGGCCATTAAATTGGTACTGCCCAGAAGACCATAAGAAACTGAAACAGGAGGAAATTATTTGTCACTTCAGCCGGCTTTGCCATTCAATGAGTTCTGGCTGATCTAGCTGTCTTCACTTACTTTCCCATCGAATCCACAGCACCTTTTGTTCTCTTATTGATTTGAAGGACTGAGGAATTGAGGACAATGGGGAACTGACACAGAGGAGAGTTTGGGAACAGCATAAATTAGCCATGATCATATTGAAATTCGGGGCAGTTTTGACATACCTGGTGAACTATATCTGCTCCTGTTCCCTTGTGTTCTTGATTATTTTTTTTTCTCTCTATCTGAGCTTTGAATATGTTCATGTATTCAACTTGTTTCACATTCTGGGGTGTGGAATTGTAAAGACTCTCAACCATCTTAGAGAATAAATTCTTTCTCATCCCATTTACTTGCCTATTTTGACACTGGGCTTTTGCATAGAGACAAATATTCTCCTAACATTTACACTGTTCATTTCCCTATGAACCAAATATGCATCTATGAACTGGTCTTGCATTCTTCTAAGTTCTGACATAGACCAATCCTTTTTAATGTTTCCTCATAGGCCAATCCCTCCATACTGGGGATCATCCTGGTGAATTTTCCCTGAACTGTCTCTGATGAGGACACCTTTCCCTTCAAATGACGGGATCAATACTGTTCATGGAGCTGTAGGCATAGTTTCAATTGCACCTGGTACACTTGTAGTGAGAATTCTCTTTTTCTCCAACCTTATTAAAATTTAACACAGGATTCCAGTAAGCTTTTCTAATTACCTTCCACCCCGTATGCTAGCCTTCCGCTTTCAAATCAATTTCTGCTGCAGCTCTCTGTAGTTTATTTCCACTTAAATAATAATTCATTTTTATCATTTTCTTTGCAAATTGAACAACTTCACATTTCTCCACATTATAGCTTAATTGCCAAATCATTATCCACTCAGTTAGCTCATCAACGTCTTTGCACAGAATGAAATTCTACCTTTGTATCATCTGCAAATTTGGTCGTAGTAAATGTGCTCCTTCCTCTGAACCGGTGCAGGTCAATGTGGTACCTTACTGACACCATCCTTAAAATGGCACCTCTTTCCTGCTTCCTTACCATGGCCAAGTCTCTATCCATGCTAACAGCTTACCTTCAACAGCTCGAGCAGTTACCTTGCAAAGTATTCTTCAGTGTGTGGCACCTTGTCAAAAGCTTTTGCTAAGTCTAAATAAATTACATCTGACAGTCCTCCTCTCTACATGCCACCTGAAATTTCCTCAACAAATTCTAATAAATTTTTCATTCCTCTTCATAAAGCCATGCTGATCTGTTTGATCAGATCAAGACTTTCCAAACAACACGCACAAAATGCTGGAGGAACTCCGCAGGTGAGGAAGCATAAGGCCGAGGCCATTCATCAGGTTTGGAAGGGAAGGGGTAGAAGTCAGAATAGGAAGGTGTAGTTGGGGTGAGGTGGGGATAAGGGAAAGGTGACAAGCTGACTTTCCAAACCTTCTGGCATCACCACTTTGAGAATTGAATTTAATGCTTTCCCAGGAATAGTCCTTAAGTTACCTAGACTATGGCTGATCACATCCTCTTTGAATAAAGATATCACTTGGCCACCCCTCTGGGACTCCTTAGGATTCCAGCGTGTTTAGAAAGTTACAGCAAACCATACACAATCTCTTTTGCCATTTCTTATGATCTCTTAAAATATGATCTGTGAGGTCCAGGAGGCTTATCAGCTTTATTTTTATTTCTTGTACAAATTTTCCTGTAATTCAAATAGTCTTTAAATTATCCGCTATATATATTTTAATATAAGTAGGATCATTGTAGTATTTTCTACCCTAAAGACTGATGCAACATATCAGTTTAACTGCTCTGCCATTTCCTTTATCCCCTTAACTATTTCCCCAACCTCATTCTCTGAAGATTCATTGTCACTTCAACTTGTCTTTTTCTTTAAGTATGTTTATAAAAGCTTCTACTAAGAGTTCTTTATATTCCCCAATAGCTAGCCCTTATAGTTTATCACCATCTTCTTGATTATTGCAACACTCTTTGTCGAATTCTCAATTTATTCTTGTCTTCTGGCTTACGTTTGGTCTCCTTATATGTTTTTCTCAGCATCTTAAAACTCTGCCTAGCTTAAATCGCTTTCTATCTTGAGGATAGGTCCCAGATACGAAACATTAAATGTGTTTTTCTCTCTCCACAGATGCTGCCTGATCTGCTGAGTCTTTCCAGCATTATCTGTTTACCTCAGTTTATTGATATTTTTACTGGGAGTCATGAATTATCTCCTGAAATGTCTGACACTTCTTTACGGATTTATCTGAAGATCTACCATCTTTAATCTATTCTCTCCTCATTCCTTTGTGATTACCCTTAATTAAGTTTCATACAATTGTTCAGGACCCAAGTTTCTCACTCTCAAATTGAGTGCTGAATTCTATCATGCTGTGATCACTACTTCCCAGGGGATCATTTATTCTGAGACTATTTATTAAATCTGTTTTACCAGATTTCTTACCTGGCTCCATTACGAAATACAACAGCAGACTACCTCTAATGTGTTCTATTAATTTATTCTTGAAGATACCATTTCTAATTTGATTAATCAATCTACATGAATATTAAATTTGTCCACTATTAATGTATTTCTTTTTTTACTCACCCTTATTATTTCTTGATATATATTTGTTGTTAAAGTGCGATAATTTTTTAGGAGTCTGTATACCATTCCTGCCAAAGTTTTCGTTGCTATTTTTAGTCTTCACCCAAATAGACTCTACATGTTCCAAACCAAGACTATCTCTCACAGATGCAGTTATTAATAAACCAACCCCACCATCTTTTTTAATATATAGAACATGGAATGATACAGCATAGGAACAGACTCCCATGTTTGCCAAACATGATAGAAAATTATACTAAATCCCTTCTGCCTGCACAGGATTTGATATTTCTTCATGCCTTTGTGTCTTTCCAAAACTCCTTAAATGCCAGTATCATATCTGAATCCACCAGTACTCTTGGAAGCTCATTCTAGGCCCTGCCATTCTCTGTGTAAAATAAAATCTACTCCAGATATTTCATTTTAACTTTCCCCTACTCATCAGAAACACATGTTCTCTAACCTTTGATATTTCCACAATGGGGAAAAAATCTAACTACCTATCCTATGGATACCCCTTTTAATTTCATAAACGTCTGTTAGGTCTCCCCTCAGCCTCTGACACTTCAGAAAAAAAAAACAACAACCCCAGTTTGTCCAGCCTTTCCGTATAGCTCAGCTGTCTTTTTCAAAGGTCAAGTATTCTGGATATTGATCTCCCAGCCTCATGGTTGTAAAATGCTTGCCTCAGGTGCTGACTTCTACAAAATATTACAGTGCGTAAGGCTCAAAATTGAAACCAGCAAGGTAGTGGCTATTGTGTGATCAAGTCATTAGCTCTTTGACAAATCTATGCATAAAAGGCAAAATCTAACTATGTCAAGAACAATTCTGTCATCTGCGTCTTAAAGCAGATATTAGTGTTCTCAAACAATGCTCTCTGAGGTGCTCCTGTGGAGTCTGGGAATGCAGAACTCTAAGTTCATAGTGGCCAGATGAACAATCTGGTGGTCATATAAACACCATCCTGGCTGGCAACTGGGCAATATTAGATAAGGAGTGGAATAAAAGGTAGATGATGCAAAGCAGAAGCATGAGGAAGTGGAGAACGAGGAGGACGAATAGGATGGAACAGTGGTGAAGCTGCTGTCTCACAGCTCTAGAGAAATGGATTCAACACTGATCTCTATGACATCTGTGTGGAGCTTGCATGTTTCCTGTGACCACATGGGGTTCCTTCATGTGCTCCAGCTTCATAGAAACATACAAAACCTACAAAGTTGTGCCGAACATATCCCTACTTTAGAAATTACTAGGGTTACCCGTAGCCCTCTATTTTTCTAAGCTCCATGTACCTATCCAAAAGTCTCATAAAAGACCCTATCGTATCTGCCTCCACCACAGTTGCTAGCAGCCCATTCCATGCACTCACCACTCTCCGCGTAAAAAACATACCCCTGACATCTCCTCCGTACCTACTCCCCAGCACCTTAAATCTGTGTCCTCTTGTGGCAACCCTTTCAGTCCTGGGAAAAAGCCTCTGACTATCTACATGATCAATGCGTCTCTTCATCTTATACACCTCTATCGGGTCACCTCTCATCCTCCATCGCTCCAAGGAGAAAAGGCCAAGTTCACTCAAGCTGTTGTCATAAGGCATGCTCCCCAATCCAGGCGACATCCTTGTAAATCTCCTCTGTACCCTTTCTATGGTTTCCACATCCTTCCTGTAGTGAGGCAACCAGAACTGAGCACAGTCCTCCAAATGAGGTCTGACCAGAGTCCTATATAACTGCAACATTACCTCCCAAATTTCAAAGTATTACAATCTGCTGGGTTAATATGCTTTTGTAAATTGTTCCTTGTCAAAAAGGGGAGTGGATGAGAAATTAGGGAAAATGAAAAGTAGTATTATAGAAGATTGTAATGGGATGGTTAATGGTTGCCACGGATTCAGTGGGCCAAAGAGCCTGTTTCCTGTATTTCTAAGTAACTGCGGATGAGAACTAAGATCAAAATAGGTTACAGTGCTGCACTCTTTACAGAGAGTGACTGATAGGATGCTTATAATCTCTCTTCAGTCTTCTCTCACATTCCTTCTGCAGCTAATTGATGTGAGCCGGAGTATTGAAGAAATCTTTTTGAAATATTGTCAATTTAATGAACTGACATTATATTAACAATGGATAGAGCTTTTGCTGTCAGAGTCAGGAAGCAGAGCAAAATGATTAATACTCCATTAGTTGATCCTCACTGATTCAAAAGAAGCAAACACCAGATAATTTAGTAGTAAGGCACTAGAAAAAATACAAACTCTGTTGGCTTGTTTTCACAGAATTCTTTCAAGCAATTTTAATAAATTTTAATAAATTTGCCTACAAATCCAGCATTAATTTACAGTAATGTTTCTAAAATATGGTTTTGTCTATGACAGCTGGTGTGAAAGGTTTTCACAGTTAAAGGCTGTTATTCATGTTCTAAGTTTTATATATCCATCTGAGCTTGGGTCCATCTGAATTAATGAAATCATATTCATGCCATAAAACTGAATAATTAGAAATTAGTTATTTCAAGATAAATATATCTTATGTTAAATTCTTGCCAACATATGTTCTTTGCATAAAAAGGATTAGTTTCAAGGTATCATTAGTGATATCATTAGATTGGTCTTCACAGCAAGATAATGTCAGCCAGCTTCTTAGTCACTGTGAATTAATGCCAACACAATGTGGGTTACTGTTGAGCTGATTTATTTCACTATAGCTGACTCCTTGCAGCAAAGGGAAAATTACTTCATCAGCAGTGTAGGTCAGGTTGGAGGAATCAAAACACCCCTTATTCTGCACCATTTTTATTACTTTTAACCATTCTTCCCACTTCCCTAAATAAACAGATTTAGATTTATTGTGGCTACTTACATTTTGTCATAGAGTCATATAGCATGGGAACAGCCCCTTCAGCCCAAGTGCTGCATGCTGGCGAATGTTCGCACCTAAATTAATCCGATTTACTTGCATTTGGCCCATAATCCTTAAACATTTCCTATCTTTGTACCTTTGAAATAACTTTTAAGTGTTGTTAGTATATCATTGACATGTGTATGATAATCAGATTGAGCATCCTTATTTCTTGATTACATATTTATACATTCAATTTTTTGATATATTGCAGCTTCCAGGATGTAACTTCCTAGAGTCCTGCTGAAGGGTTTCAGCCTGAAACATTGACTGTACTTTTTTTCCATAGATGCTGCCTGGCCTGCTGAGTTCCTCCAGCATTTTGTGTGCGTTGCTCGGTCTTCCAGCATCTGCATATTTTCTCTTGTTTGTAACTTCCTACTGCCAGTATTGGGGTGAAAAAGAGACAAAGGTTGATGCAACCACGCACTTGTGCTAACTCAAGGTACAAATTAATTTACTGCCAATCTGGATACTATTGTTCTGGGGTCTTTTCAAAGGATTACAACTTGGGACAGAATCATGCAGGAGAGAAACATGCTCTTTAGCTCACCATGTTTATGCTGACCTGTTTGCCTGCATAAAGTCTGCATCCTCTGTCTTGCCTATTTTTGCCTCTAGTTAAGACCTCAGCTGTGGAAATCATATCTGATTTCACACCTCCTCTGAGTGCAGGTTCAAGATTACCACCGTCCTCTGTGTAAGAACAAAATACTCTTCAGATCTCCTTTAAGACCTCTACCTCCTTCCTTTAAACTATGCCATCTTGCTTCTGATATCCCTACCATGGGAGTAAATGGTTTTGATTCTCTACTTTACCTTTGACACTCATGTTTATGTATATAAATCTATCAGGTCACCCCTCACCCTTCTTCACTATAGGGAAAAAAAAACCAAGCCCACCTAATCTCTCCCCATAACAACAATTATCCATTCCAGACAACATCGTTGTGCACCTCTGATCTTTCTTCACCATTACCACATCCTTCCTATATTGTGGCAACCAGACTGCACAGAGAGAATGTGCACTGGTGTTTCTCAAGATGCTTTGAATAAGTGAAACCATGGGCAGAATTGCATTGGTATTTCACAAGAAGCAGTTAAGGAGATCATTGTGGACTTCAGGCATGCCAGGAGTCACACTCACGTCCCCATCTACATCAATGGAACTGTAGTGGAGCATGTGTCAAACTTCAAATTCCTTGGTTTCTACATTTCCGAGGATCTCACCTGGTCCCTGAACTCCTCCATCATGATCAAAAAGGCACAACAGCGTCTTTATTTCCTGCGGAGCATGAAGAAAGCTCAACTTTGTCCCAGGATACTGACGGACTTTTACCGCCGTGCCATTGAGAACATACTCAGCAACTGCATCTCAGTGTGGTATGGCAATTGTCCCGTATTGGACTGCAAAGCACTCCAGCGTGTGGTGAAAACTGCCCAGTGGATTATTGGCACCCAATTGCCCACCATTGAGAACATCTACCATAAATGCTGCCTGGGCAGGGCGAAAGCATTATCAAGGATGCATCTCACCCTGACCATGGACTTTTTAACTCTCCTCCCATCTGGTAGACGCTACAGGAGCCTCCGCTCCCGCACCAGCAGACACAGGAAGAGCTTATTCCCTGAGGCTGTGACACTGCCACTGCTGAACCTCTCATCACAGCGCTAAGCAGTATTGCACCCATATTGTACTGTCTCAGTACACTTATATTTGTGTGCTGTAGCACTTTTTTCATTCACAGCTATTTTGTAACTAACATTATTCTTTGCATTTCTGGTCAGATGCTAAATGCATTTCATTGGCTTTGTATCTGTACTCGGCACAATGAAGTTGAATCTAATCTAATTTATAGTTTTTTAGAGATAAATGACAAGTCTAGGGTGATAGATGTCTGGAAAGTTCTCACATTTATACTGAGAATGATGATGAGAAAATATGAGAGGGTGTAACAGACAAGTTGCTGGAGGAACTTAATGAGTCAGGCAGTATTAATGGAGGAAACTGGACAGTTAATGACTCCGATGAGACCTTTCTCATCCAGACCAGGTGACCAGGGCCTGGGGAGAAATGATCTGACATCGGACTTTCAGCCCCCTGAGGCAGTGTATGCACCGCGGGAGGCAGAAATTCAAGAGGCTCGAAATACTGTAATAATGTTTACAGAGAGCAACTGTGAACTAGACTCCAGAACAAGGGCAGGCCACTGTAGACCTTGATGGGAATCCTGCCTCTTCATCCACACTCCCTGTCCCCCCATGGAGGAAGGAAGGCAACCAAACCAATGAGAAGTGTCCCTGCTTACCCAGCCAGTAAAGGCACAAGTCTCCTGGAGACTAAGATGAGCAGCTCACAACTGACCATGATGACACACAAGACCATTTTCCCATTCACATATCCACTGGCTTCTCATTGTGATTAAGTCTCTGAAAGGGAAATGAGTGTAATAACTATGTATCACTTGCCGCCTACAATGGTGGGGATCTTCTGCAATTACCCAGCCTGATCAAATGATCTTCTGAGCAACAATGCAATTGACTAGGAGGACACAGAGATGGACACTGAGACCATCTTGTAGGAATGGTATATGTTCATCAAATTTTGGTTAAGACTAAGCAGAGGCCTTAAGAGAACCCAAACACTTCTTCAGACAGACTTCATGATCAGAAAGAAGACAACTTTTATGCTCGAGGCTTTAAGACTCTCTTTTTAATGGCCTGTAGCCAATAACCTTTGGTCAATGATATTCTCTATGTTTTTGACACTGAGAAGAAAGCTTGAGAGAGATGGATACTCCTCCAAAACTGCTAGGGTGCAGGTTCAGAGCAATCTCGCCAATCCCATTTCCCGAAACCTTCCTATATCTCTGTGAACTTTTCTTCTTAACATGCCCATCACTTTCCTCTGATTCTCCTGTTACATACCTACGCCAAGGGATAATTTTCAAGAACAACTTAATCTTAAGTATCCCATTGTCAATCACTGAATTTTAATTCATTTTTAGGGTCATAGTGTCATACAGCATAGAAACTGGCCCTTCTGCCAACCATGTCTATGAAGACCATAATAACTACTGTATCCATACAAATCCTATTTGTCCACATCCGTCCAACACCCTCCACCTCTTTCTGATTAAGTATTTTTTCAAATGTTGTCTTTGCACTTGCATCCACCACTTCATTTGTCAGCTTATTCCATGCTCCCACCATTCTCTGCATTAAAAAATATTACTTAAGTCCTCTTTCAGCTTCTTTTCTTTTACCTTAAACCTATGCTTTCTAGTTTTTGACTTCCCTATTCTAGAGAAAAAAAACTCTTGAGTATCTACCCTATCAATGTCACTCATAATTTTATGAACATCTATAAGGTCAGCCCTCAGTTTCCTATCTCCCGGGAAGAATATCCAATCCCTTCTTATGTCTACAGCTTTCAAGTCATGGCAACACCATGGTGAATCTCCTTTGCACTCTCTCTATTGCTACCTTCCTGCAGTGTAGTGACCAGCACTTGGCAGAGTTCTCCAAGTGTGTCCATTTGCTTTTTAGCATTCCAGTAGATACACCGACTGTAGTTTGTAATCATACAGTGAAGGTAACTTCTCCGAGTTTAACTCATTTATTGCCAATTTATTTCTGGCTTGTCTGTATGTCTTAATTCTCTGTGGAAAACTAATTTTCTTGAGGCTTTTGCTGATGACAACAATTAAAAATCAATTCACAAAAATGGCATACAATTAAACATAGATGATAGTCCAAGCGTGCAATAAATGGAAGCTGTGTAAAACACAATGATGCATAATTAGAATCAGATATACAAATAATTAATAGTTCTCTGATTGTGGAAGATTTTTCAAGTTGTAATTATTTGCCTCCTGCTGAGTTTGAAGAAATTAAATCATGGGTTGCAATGGAATTCTCCAAATCAATTTGATCTCGGCAAACGTATTACTCAACACATTTCAGATAAGTGAATCTCGTATTTTTATAAGAGCATTAAGTTAACAATGAGTGATTGCAATGAAATGGTTTTACCTTACTTTGAGACTGTGTGCTGAATATGTTCAATAAGTGTCGCATTTCAATTAAAACATGTCAGTATGAACTCAACCAAAAGCCGCAATTTTCTTTGTTAGGAAAATTCATATCCTACTGATCTTTAAGTGCATAGAACAAAATTTTCTAAATGAAATGCTGGTTAACCATTTGTGTCTTTCTCTAGGCAAAGCATGACATCAGTTAGCTTCAGTGTTTTTCCTCCTGAAATATTTGCTTACATGCAAAGTTCGTCCAGCACTTTGCTGATCCAGATTCCAGCATCTACAGTCTCTTGCATTGTGTCATAGAGTTGTAAAACACTACAACACAGAAACAGGCCCTTCAGCCCATCTGGTCTGTGTTGAACTGTTAACCTGCCTAGTCCCATCAATCTGAATATGGACTATAGCATTCTATACCCACTCATCCATGTACCTATCCAATTTTTTCTTAAATGTTGAAATCAAACCCACACCCACCACTTGCACTGACAACTCATTCCACATTCTCACCACCCTTTGAGTGAAGAAGTTCCCCCTCATGTTCTCTTTAAGCATTTCACCTTTCACCCTTAACCTATGACCTCCAGTTCTAGTCTCATGCAACCCAGTCAAATGCCTGCTTGTCTTTACTTTATCCATATTCCTCATAATGTTATGTACCTTTATTTAATCTCCCCTCATTCTCCCACACGCTATGGAGTAAAGTCCTAACCGATAACTCAGGTCCTCAAATAAGTCCCAGCAACATTCTTGTAAATTTTCTCTACACTCTTTCAATTTTATTGACATCTTTCCTGTAGGTAGGTGACCAAAGCTACATACAATACTGTAATCTCACCAGCATCTCATACAACTTCAGCACCACTTTCAAGGAATTATGGATCTGTATTCCCAGATTCCTCTATTCTACCGCACTACTTTGTGCCCTACCACTCACCGTGTAAATCCTCTCCTGGTTTGTTTTCCCGAAGTGCAACAGCTCACACTTGTCTACGTTAAATTCATTCTACAATTTTTCAGCTGATCCAGATCCCCCTGCAAACTTTGATAGCCTTCCTTGATGTCCACCATATCTCCAATGCTGGTGTCATCCACAAATTTGCTGGTTCAGTTCACAACGTTATCATCTAAAACATTGACACAGATGACAAACAACAATGAACCCAGCACTGATCCCTGAGGCTAGACACAGGCCTTCAGTCACTGAGACAACCATCTACAGCCATTCTCTGGCTTCTCCTTCTTGAGTTTCTATTTGAATGCCTCTGTGTCTGCCTGTACTCTATCAGCATTGATCACCACGCTTTGGAGAATTCAGTTGATCCTAGTTGGGGTTTGCTCCAATTGTCTGCCTGCTTGCTTGGTCATCTATCTATTACTCAATTAACTACTTTCTTCCTAAGTGCAATTGATTGAAAGCATTCTAGCTATCTATTGTGCTTTAATATCATGGAACTGTAAGTGACGGTAGAGGTTTTCCCAGAAGGTCAGAAAAATTGCCAAAATTGAGAAGGGAAGCATAATCAGAGATTAGCTTGGCGCTGATATTTCACCCCTGTGGAAGGTGGATGAGTCAGTGATGGGTCTGTGTTTGTCCATTTGTGGGACGTGGCTGGTAGTGACCACTGGTGAGATTAACGAACCATACTCTTTATGTGGGAATTTACTGCCATTGTGAGTACATGTCCTAGAATTTATATTTCATTCCATTCCAGGTATGTTGATTTTACCAGTACACAGTACACACAAGCTTACTTTTCATTGGGTGATTACGTTAGGGACCTTGTTTCTTAAGCAGTTGATAATATTAGGAAAGGGAGTGGATTCAGGGTGGATATAAAGGGATTTGTAGACTATTGCTCAGTGTCTGTGCATTTGAGTCAAGTAATTTTGTTCTTTGTGCAGAAAACAAATTACAAAGCATCCAAATATTGAGGATTTCACCTGAAAAAAATCTACATTCCACTGTTTGCAATGTAGCAATATCATCAAGATTCATGATTCATATGTATGCACACTTTTTAAGAACTTGTGTGATTCAGAGTTGTGTTCAGAGGCTGCAGTATGCTGGGTGAGATGAGGTATTGTTTCCTGAGTTTACAATGAGCTTTATTGGAATAGTGCAGGAGTTTGAAGCAGAGAAGTCAGAGTGGAACGTGGAAGAGCATTAATTTGACAGATGGCTGGGAGTTTGCAATCACTTGAGAGAAATGAGGAAATAACTTGTGTTATACAACAGCATGGTGAGAACTTTGAGTTGTTTTCCCTACTGTTCCCCACTCGGAGTTAGTTTTTTGCAGTTGTTGAGGTGAACACACAGTGAGTTTGTGATGCCAGTAAATTCCACCTTCACCCTGAAAAAAACCAAATGAATCTCTGGAAGGCAAAGCGCATAAGGTAAGACAGAAGGTGGAAGATACATCACCTGAGCCTTCTATGGCCTGTGTCTGTATTTCTCCAATCATTTCAAAACTAAATTCAACAATTTTAGAAAATCTTTTACTGCAACCATCAATCTCATTTTTCCATCGTGCAAATTCTATTTTCCTCTCTTCTGGTCATTTCAGATTTTGCTTGTCTCCTCTTTTTGCACCTGCACAGCTATGTGCTTTGTTATTAATCAGCCCTCAAAACCCTCTCTTTAATCCACCATCACCATCACCTGTCCCAAAACTCACCTCTCTGCTGTTGTCCGTTTTCTTTGCAACAGTTTTGCATCTAACATTTCCCAATGCTGAATAAAGATCTCTCATATGAAATGCTGATTCTATCCCCAGAGGGACTGCCTGAAATGTTAGGTATTTTTGGACAATCAGTTTTACTTTGATCTTCAGCCACATTAGTATTTTGCCCTTGTATTGCTGAGGATAATCATTTTGATGCAGCCTGCAATCCCGTCTCCCCACAGGAGAGGAATAGGTTTTGTTTTTATTCTGAGCTTCTCCCCACTACACTTTCTCACTCACCATGACAAGCAGGGCTATCTGTGGGATTGCTAAAATCAAAATAGAATAATAAATCAAAAGAATATTCCCAACTCTTGCAGTTAGATCTTTTGTTATTAATAATTATGAAAAGTCCGTTGCAAATTTTTCAAACTTTGTTTTCTAATTGCAAAATGTTCACATGTTAAAGTTGAAACCTACTACTAATTTTAAACTGACTACTTCAACATCTGTTTAAAACTTGACATTGAATAGAAGTTCTACTATTTATTCTCACCAACCCCTATTTTCTTCAGAAGGTAAGGAATATTGGAGGACTGGCTTCCAAAACTAGCCCATTTCTGCAAAAGAAAGTCACCTTTAACAGACAAAATGTGCAAAGCTGTATCTAAGGAAGAAGTACAGTTGACGTTTTGGGCCGAGACCCTTTGTCAGGGCTAACTGAAAGAAGAGATATTAAGAGATTTGAAAGTGGGAGGGGGAGGGGAGATCTGCGATCATAGAGGAAGACAGGAGGGGGAGAGATGGAGCTAAGAGCTGGAAAGTTGATTGGCAAAAGGGATACGAGGCTGGAGAAGGGAGAGGATCATGGGACAGGAAGCCTAGGGACAGCCCCCTTTCTTTCTCCCTAGGCCTCCCGTCCCATGATCCTCTCCCTTTTTTTGTTGTTAGATTAGTAAATAATTTATTTAACTATCAGAAGAAAGACAATCAGAGAATGGATTTGGTCTGCTAATTTTTGCTGTTAATATTACCTTTTTATATTGATGTGTAGGCAGTAAACTGAATTATAAATCAATTAGAAAGTGAGCGAGCTGCTGCTAATTTTCAATTCAGAAAATTTTGTGTAGGAATACACAACTGAAAGAGGATCTTAAATTGCTGTTGCTTTCATGAATCAGCAAAGGGCACACCTGCATTTGGATAACTGAGACTAAATTTGAAGGATCCTTTGTCTCCAAACTCTTGTTGCAGCATCAATGAAAGTGACCTCTGTCTATGTCATTAGTTTTATCAACCAAACTTCACTTCCCTGAGCTGGAGGGTCTTCAAGCTAAGATGTTTAAGGCTTTTCCCAGGCAGAAAATGTTAGCTTTTCTTGACCAGGGCTTTCAGAGACTTAGATTGTTAAGTCTCCCCCACTAATAATAAACTGCTGCCTCGCGACCACACAATAACCGCAACTATGAAACCAATACTGTTGTCAAGTTTCTTCAGGAAAACACAGTGCTGTGTCCAGGGAATCCAGTGCAAACCTGATTAAGTTTTTTTTTTATTGTTGTGTTGGCAGTCAGCTGTTCAGTATGGGGACAATAACACTTGTAATTACCAAAGTCTGTTCCTGACTCAAAGGCTGACTCTATGTATGTGATATGCAGGAAGTAGCTGGAAGATGGAATATACCTCACAATTAGTTAAATTTGGAAAGCTATGGCATAAAGGAATTTGGAAATCTTCATAATTGAAAAGGTTAACATAGGTGAAACTACCAATTGGGAAGGTTAAAGAATATAGCTTGCGTGGGATCCCAAGCATGAAGGAGGGAAATGAGAGACTGGAAAGTGATGCAGAAGTTAGTGATAGTAAGTTGAACAGATTTGGCAGGCAAGAAAATAACTAGAGGTGAGGAAAACCCATTGGATCAAAATGCACTTATTTTAACATAAGCGGTCTGACAGGTAAGGTGGATGAATTTATGTTTTGGATAGTTATGTGGGCTGGAATATTATAGCCATTGCAGAAACATGGCTAAGGAAGGGACAAGACTAGCAGTTTAATATTCTGGGGTACAGGTGCTTTAAGTGGGATAGACATGGAAGAAAGAGAGGAGTGATGGATGCATTTCTGAATGAAGGGAAGTGTTTCAGCAGTTGTCAAAGATGAAATTATTGAAAGATAATCCAATGAGGCTTTACCGATAGACCCGTGAAAAAGAAGGGGATGGTCATACCGTTAGGATTGTATGATAGGCCCTGGAACAGTTACCAGGAAGTAGAAAAATAAATACACAGGGAGATATGCAGAACTTTTAAGAATAATAGGTTTCTCATAGTAGGGGATTTTAATTTTCCTAACATAGACTGGTACTGTTGTACAACTAAGAGTTCAGATGGGGTGGTATTTGTTAAGATTGTTAAGAAAGAAGAAAGTTTATTTGCACAATATATGGGGGACATAACTGGGAGAGGGGAAAGTTTGAAATAGGGTAAGTGACTGAGTTGACAGTGGAGGAGCACTTTGGGACTAATAAACATAGTTTTATTAGTTTTAAGATAGTTATAGAAAGGGATAGAACTGGTCCTTATTCATAATTGCATCAACACGTTTGGGCCAGATGTTCAGAGATGATGACACCCAGAAACTTGCTCACCTTTTCCACTACTGATACCTCAATGAGGACTGGTGTGTGTTGTGACACCACTCAATCAGTCAATCTATTTCACTTTTGTTTCCCTGCTCGTCACCATCAGCAAATTTATAGATGGCGTTTAAGCTATGCCCAGCCACACAGTCATGTGTGTAGAGAGCAGCAGGCTAAGCACCCATACCCATACTTGATAGTCTGTGAGGAGAAGTTGTCACTTCTGATCTGCACTGACTGTGGTAAAGAAGAAGGATGAGGTAGGATCAGATACGAGTAGCTGGGATCGAGTGAATCTTTGCAGGAATATAAGGATGCAGAAGTGTATTCAAGAAGAAAATCAGGAGGGAAATATAGTACATGATGTAACTTTGGCAGAGAAGATTAAGGAAAATCCAAAGAAATTTTATCAGTATATTCACGATAAAAGATTATCCAGAGAGATAATAGGGTCCTTCAAAGACCAAAGAAGACACTGCTGTTTGGAGCTGCAGAAAATGGGCAAGGCCCTTAGAAATATTTCTTCTTTGTTTTTACTGTGGAGAAAAACATGAAGACTTCAGAGCTAGAAAAGTAAATGGGGATGTTTTGCTGATAGTCTGCATTAAGGTAGAAAAGGTGCTGAATGTCTTCAAATGTATAAAGTTAGACAAATATCCACGGCGTGACCAAATATATTCAAGAACACTGGGATGTTATCGAAGAAATTTCAGGAGCTGAAGTATTTGCGTCATTGCTAGCAATTGATGAGGTGCCGGTAGACTGAAGAGTAGCGAATGTTGTGTCTACCTCATCTTTCTTCCTGGCCACAGTCAGTGCAGATCAGAAGTGACATCTTCTCCTCACAGACAATCAACACAGGTGCACCTCAAGGATGGGTACTTAGCCCACTGCTTTCCACACACATGACTGTGTGGCTGGACACAGCCTAAGCGCCATCTATAAATTTGCTGATGGTGACGAGCAGGGAAACAGAAGTGAAATAGAATGTTGTGTATCCCACCTGAGATTTGAAAGCATGGGGGCCCAGCAATACACATCAAACTCCATGAGTTCTTTGTCTGCTGCTGGGAACAAGGTAAACTACCACAGGGCCTCCGTGATGCAGTCATCATCGTCATGTATACGAACAAGGGAGAAAAGTCCGACTGCTCCAGCTACCGGAGGATAACTCTGCTTTCTATCGCAGGAAAAATCTTCGCAAGAGTACTCTTGAACAGATTGGTGCCCGTCATTGTAGACGAACACCTCCCAGAGAGCCAGTGTGGCTTCAGAGCCAACAGGAGCACCACCGACATGGTATTTGTTCTCAGGCAGCTCCACGAGAAATGTAGGGAACAGAACAAGGGATTGTATGTGATGTTTGACGATCTTACAAAAGCGTGCGACACTGTGAGCAGGGAAGGTCTGTGGCAAATCATGGAACAACTGGGATGCCCCCAAAGTTCCTCAGCATAGTCATCCAGCTACATAAAGATCAGCGTGGCCAAGTCAGACACAGCAACGACTTCTCAGAACCCTTTCCAATAGGCAACAGAGTAAAGCAAGGCTGCGTCCTTGCGCCGACTCTCTTCACCATCTTCTTCAGCATGATGCTCGAAAGGGCCACAGAAGACCTTGAAGACGAGGACAGTGTTTACATCCGATATCGCACTGATGGCAGCCTGTTCAACCTGAGGCGACTACAGTCCCACACCAAGACACTGGAGCAACTCATCCAAGAACTACTCTTCGCCAATGATGCTGCCCTTGTTGCCCACACAGAGACAGCCCTGCAGTGTATAACATCCTGCTTCGCAGAGGCTGCCAAGCTCTTCGGACTGGAAGTCAGCTTGAAGAAGACAGAAGTTCTCCATCAGCCCACACCTCAGGAAGATTACTACCCTCCCCGCATCACCATCGGTGAGGTAGAGCTGAAGACAGTCCACCAGTTCAGCTACCTGGGGTGCACCATCTCGTCAGATGCCAAGATCGACAAAGAGATTGACAACCGACCGGCAAAGGCAAACAGCGCATTCTGCAGGCTGTACAAAAGAGTCTGGAATAACAAGCATTTGAAGAAAGGCACAAAGATCAGTGTGTACAGAGCTGTTCTACTGACCACCCTCCTGTATGGCTCCAAGTCATGGGTCACCTACCGTCACCACCTACGACTCCTTAAGCGTTTCCACCAGCGCTGCATCTGCACCATCCTCAACATCCATTGGAGTGACTTTGTCACCAGCATTGAAGTCCTCGAACAGGCGGAGGTCACCAGCATTGAGGCCATGCTGTTGAAGACGCAGCTGCACTGGGCAGGGCACATCTCCAGGATGGAGGATCATCGCCTGCCCAAGACTGTGCTGTATGGTGAACTCTCTGTGACAGAGGGGCACTGAAGAAGAGGTACAAGGACCCTCTGGAGAAATCCCTTGGTGCCTGTCACATTGACCATCGCCAGTGGTCTAATCTAGCCTCCGATTGCAAGGCCTAGTGACACACCATTCATCAGTCTGTCTCCTCCTTCGAGAATGCACACAGGCTGGCATTGAGGACAAAAGGAGAAGGAGGAAGAATCGTGACACAGCAGCACCAAACCCAGAACAGAATTTCCCTTGCAGCCACCGTGGCTGGGCCTACCTGTCGCATATTGGCCTCGTCAGCCACCAGCGAGCCTGCAGAAGACGTGGGCAGCCGTCTTCCTAAATCTTCATTCACGAAGCCAAGCTATGAATTGAATTCAAGGATGACAAAGAAATATCTGGGAATGATAAGCCAGTAAGTCTAGCTAACCTACTGGAGAGGGTTCTGAGGGATAAGATAAACATATATTGGAAAGACAGGGATTCATTAGGGGTGGTCCACATTGCTTTTTGCATGGGAGATCATGTCCTTACAAAATTGATAAGAGTATTTTTGCTGAGGTGAATAAGAAAGTTGATGAGGGTAAGGTGGTAGGTGTTGTTTGAGCAAGGGATTTGATAAGGTTCCATGTGGCAGGTTGCTTTGGAAGGTTAGATTTCATGGAATTGAGAGAGCTGGCTAATTGAATACACAATTGGCTTGATTGTAGATAGCAAAGAGTGATGATTGATGTTTGTTTTTCAGACTGGAAATGTGTGAATACTGGCGTGCCTCACGGGTTGGTGCTGGGCCCATTTTTAATCAGCCTTTATATAAATAAATTAAATAAGAATGTACAAGGTATAGTTAGTAAGTTTGCAGATAGCACCAAAATAGGTATTATGGCAGATAATGAAGAAAATTATCCAAAATTCAAAACGATCTTGATCAACTGTGTAAGTGGAGCAAGGAATTGCAAGTGGAGTTTAATTCAATTCAATGTGAGATGCTGCACTTGGAAAGTCAAGTCCAGGCTGAACTTTCACAGTAGATGATAGAGTCCTGGAGAGTGTTGTAGAACAAAGGACCTTGGAGTACAAGTACATGATTCCCTGAAAGTGGAGTCACAGTTAGACATTTACTGCAAGTTGACCTTTTACCTTTTTTTTCTTCACTGTGCAGTCCATTTCTTTTTGTCTGCCTGACATAATCTTTGTCTATGTCCTACTTTGTTGCATTTTCTACAAGTTTCACCTTTAAACCTGCTTTGGTCTGGTGTGTCCCATCTCCTGCCTCAACAAAAATCAACTTGTTCGGCCAGGCAGGTTTCTGTTTAGATGTTGAAATTTTGTTCACGCTCACTTTCATTCCTGACTGCAATTCATTTTTGTCTATGTATACTGTTTTCATTGATACAACAATTTCAACTGCTCTTTTAAATGAAACCTGAAGTAAATGAGTACAGAAAAGATTTACAAGCACGGTGCCACGACTTGACGAATTGAGTTATAGGAAGAGGGTGGCAGGCTAAGACTTTATTCCTTAGAACAGTGGTCCCCAAACTCCGGGCTGTGGACCGATACATTGTCACGGAGAATGCAGCGGTGCAGCGGTAGCCAGAACGCACCCAGCAGGTTTTTAAGAAAAAAGCCAAAATAAACAAGCTAATTAATTAGGTGCTGCCCGGCACGTAAATGTCAGCCCAGATCAGAGGCAATTGCCGATTGCGTCGCCTCTGATCTGGGTCGATATTTACGTGCCGGTGGCACCTAATTAATTAGCTTGTATATTTCGGCTTTTTTCTTAAAGATGTGCTGGGTTCCTTCCAGCTACTGCTGCGCCCCTACTCTTTGCGGCCCGGTATGGGTCTGCAGCCTGGAGGTTGGGGACCACTGCCTTAGAACATAGTAGACTGAGAGGTGATCTATAGAGGTATATAAAATCATGAGGGGCATTGACAGGGTAAGCGTACTCAGTCTTTTTCCAAGTGTTAGGATATCAAGAACTAGAAGGGAAAGAGTTAACAGGATCTTAAGCAGAAAATATTTATATGAAGAGCGGTATCTACAGTATGTGGGAATCAGCTGCCAGGGAAGAGGTTAGGCAAGTGCAATAACATATCTTAAAAGACAGTGGATGGGTACATAGATTGGAAAGAAGGTTATAAATCAAATGCTGGCATATGTGACTCGCTTGGATGGGGCATTTGGAAACAGAAACCAGATATGCTGAGGTGCCTGTTTTCATACTGTATGACTCTATGACTCTATTATTTATATTTTTTTTTCAAGAAAGTTGAGTATAAAAGTAAGGAGATCCCACTACAACTGTACATTGCATTAGTGGGGTCACACCTAGAGTTCAAAAAACAGTATTGATATTATTGAAGGGAAGGTTTGTATTATCACTGGGGCAGTTCATAGAAGATTACCAAAGATGATTCCAAATATGGAGACATTTAGTTATGAGGAGTGATGGGACAGATTAAGTTGAACACTGGATTTGGATGCAATCTTAAACAAAATCAAGAACTATGGGGTAGAAGAGTGGACTTGAAGAAAATTGAATCTGCCTGTGATCTTATTGAATGGCAGAGTATGTGTAAGTGGCCAAATGACCTATTTTTCTTGCTTTTTATTCTAGTATGATGATGTTAATTCATTCATCCCTGCTCCACTAATCTTTTCAAAAGGTTATGCAGCTTCAAGTACTACTGTTTAAGTACTTTTGTTGAAATGCTAAAGAGTGGTGAGTGCGTGGAATGGGCTGCCGGCAAAGGTGGTGGAGATGGATACGATAGGGTCTTTTAAGAGACTTTTGGATAGGTACAAGGAGCTTAGAAAAATAGCGAGCTATAGGTAAGCCTAGTAATTTCTAAGGTAGGGACATGTTCGGCACAACTTTGAGGGCTGAAGGGCCTGTATTGTGCTGTAGGTTCTCTATGTTTCTATGTTTCTAAGCATATTACCAGCTTGACTTTATTCTTGGATTCACAAATTCTTTGGTCTGGAATTAAAAGCAAAATCAAATATTCTTAACAAGCAAAAAGCAGTGAGGGTAGTTGAATACTTGAACTAATTTGGTAAACGTTGGAGAAAAATTTCAACCAAAGCAGTTAGCCCCTTCTCTACTGTGGATTATTGTACATAGATATGTGGCAATAGCAATTACAGTCCAGAAATCAATCTTCAGTGACAGTAGAAGGGGCTACAGCACTGAAATAACTCACTTTAATATTGATATTCATTCTCCAAAAATTCTGGATGTTCTAAGTAAATATCAACCCACTAGTTTCAGGAAATTGTTAACTACGTTCTGAATTCTTTCTTTTAAACATACACACTCCATTAAGATGTATATTTGAGAATTAATGCATTCAATCATTTTTGAACCCGAACCCTCCATCGAAAGGCAATTCCTTTATAATAGCTTTCTTGGGTCACGGTAATACACACTTTTCAAATTTGTAAATCACTACATAAAATTCTGAGATATGAAAGAAAATATGCTCTCAGAGGATTTTTATGAAAAAAGTAAATACATCAGCACTCATTTTAAACTCATATTTTTATGCATTCACTGCTGACATGGCTTTGCTTTACAGAAAGTCATAATATAGTTTATCTATTTATTTTTTTAAGAACACATCTACCCCCTCTTCTGTATTTCTATATACAATAATTGTATTTAAATAAAATAGTAAATATATAGGTGGTTGTGTGTTTATTTACTATTATATATATATGGAAGTGAAAAGAATTGTAATGATCAGTTAAAATAAATAATTTCTAAGTCAAAGTGACAAAAATAATTGATGAAGCTAGAGCAATAGATGTGGTGGATATGGATTTTAGGAAGTTGTCCAACATGGTTCCCGTAGGTAGGCTCATCTAGAATGTCAGAAGGAATGGGACCAGGGAAAAGTGGTAGTTTAGATTCTGAATTTGTTTGGCCACAGAAGGCAGAGGATTGTGGTAGATGGAACTTATTCTGCCTGGAGGTTGGTGACCAGTGGTGTTCCATAGGGATCTGTTATTGGACCCCTGCTCTTTGTGACTCTTATAAATGTCTTGGATGAGCAAGTGGAAGGGTGGCTGAGGAACTTGGCAGATGAGACTCAGGTTGGTGGTGTAGTGGATAGTGTAGAAGGTTGTTGTATGTTACAATGGGATATTGATAAGGTACACACTTGGGCTGAGAAGTGGCAGATAGATTCCATCCAGTAAAGTGTGAAGTGAGACACATTGAAGGTCAGAATTGAAAGAGAGCACAGGGTTAATGGCATGGTGTGGAGGAACAGAGGGTTCTTGGGGTCCACTTCGATAGATCACTCAAAGTTGTCATGCAGCTAGATAGGGTGGTTAAGAAATCGTTCTGTGTGTTGACCTTCATTAGTTGGGGGATTGAGTTCAAGAGCTGCAAGGTAATGTTGCTGCTCTATAAGATTCTGGTTAGATCCCAGATGCCTTCAGACAACAAATTGGGCAACATCTAGCTTGGGCTCCTGTGTAGACCTCAGCCACCTGCACCTCCTGGCTGAGACTTTCCTTTCTGCTTCTGGGCCTCAATTTCTCCTTCCCCTACCACTACTCTCCAAGCCCAGGTGAGGCAGGCTGTACCATCACTTCTTGGGTCCCCGGAGCCTCCCTGAACACATCAACTCTCCCCTCTCCTCTGGCACCACCAAATCTCTTCCCCCTTCTGAGCCCAGCTCTAATTCTTACTGTGTATTCACCATTCACTCCAACCTTCTACTCTCTGAGGCAGAGCGTTCTGTTCTCAGCAAGGGTCTTACCTTTGTCTCCCTTTGCCTAAACTTCAGTGAGTTCCACACCTGTCATGATGCTGAGCGCTTCTTCCATTGCCTCCATCTACGAGCCCATTTCATTGGCAAGAATTCTACACCCTGCACTAATGACCTCTTTTCTCACCTCCACCCTTTGTGTTCTTCTTGGACACGCTGCTCTGGTTCTCTGCATGCTCTGAAATGTTTCATCTCAAATTTCTGATGTGAAATCAACCAGCTCAACTTCAGCACTCCTCTCTCCCCCTCAAATCCTCCCCCTCCAAATGCACTCCCTGGCACTCTCTCTGCACCAATCCCAACCTTACCATCAATGGCACTGACAAAGGTAGTATGGTGGACAGACCTCTACCTTGCTGAGGCATGTGGTAACTCTCAGACACCTCCTCATATCTACTCCTTGAAGAGGACCCCACTCCAGGCCATCACAAAACTGTTTCCGTCTTTATGACTGACTTCATCAACTTGAGAGAACTCTCATCCACTGCCAGCAAACTCATAATTCCCTTAACCCACATTGCTCGCTTCTAACTCCTACCTAAAATCTACAAACCTCACTATCCGGGCAGGCCCATTGTCTCTGCCTGCTCCTGCCCCATTGAACTCATGTCCTCTTACCTTGACTCCCTTGGTTCAGTCCCTTCGCACCTACATCCATAATACTTCTCATGCTCTTGATCTCCTCACCAATGTTCAATTCCCTGGCCCCAGCTGCCTCAATTTCACCATGGATGTCCAGTCCCTACTCACTTCTATCCACATTAAGAATGCTTTAAAACTCTTCATTCCTTTCTCAATAAGATTTAACCAGTTCCCTTCCATTACCACCCTCCTCCACCTGGCAGAACTAGCCCTCAACCTCAACAATTTTTTCCTTTGGACCCTCTCACTTTCTTCAGAGTCAAGGGGTAGTCATGGGCACCTGTGTGGGCCCCAGGTATGCCTGCTTTTTTGTGGGCTATATAGAACAGTCCATATACCACACCTTCCCCAGCAATTTTCCCGAACTCTTCCTCCCTACATTGATGATTGCATTTGTGCTGCTTCATACACCCATACTGAACTCGTCAATTTAATCAACTTTACCTCTAACTTCCACCCTGCCCTTAAATTCACTTGGTCTATTTCTGACACCTTACTCCCCCTTCATGATCTCTCTGCCTCTGTTTCTGGAGACAAACTGTTGACTGACATCCTTTATAAACCTACCGATTCCCACTGTTATCTTGACTTCCCGCCCCATCCCATGTAAAATGCTATTCCCTTTTCTGAGCTCCTTCATCTCCACAACATCCATTCCCAGGGTGTAACTTTCCTTTCCAGGGCATTAGAGACATCCTCCTTTTTCAAAGAAAAGGGTTTCCCTTCCAGCACAATTGATGCTGCCCTCATCCACATCTTCTCTATTTCCTGAACATTCACACTCAACCCATCTTCTTGCTGCCTT
The DNA here is from genome assembly GCF_030028105.1 of Mobula birostris. Classification (NCBI taxonomy): domain Eukaryota; kingdom Metazoa; phylum Chordata; class Chondrichthyes; order Myliobatiformes; family Myliobatidae; genus Mobula; species Mobula birostris. Next base: position 44,708,703 of record NC_092374.1, on the reverse strand, counting down.
AACAGTGATTGAGATCCTCTGGCTCTTAGCTACCACTCCACGAGCCTCTGCATCCATCACATCATTCTCCACAACCTCCACCATTTCCAAAGGGAACCTACTACCAAACATATCTTTACCTCCCCCCTCCACTTTATGCAGGGATTGCTTCCTCCATGATTCCCTTGTGCATTCATCTCTCCCCACTAACCTCCCTCTCAACACTCATCTCTGCAAGTAACCAAACTGTTACACCTGTCCATTCACCTTCTCCCACATCTCCATTCAGGGACCAAAACAGTCCTTCCAATTGAGGCAACATTTCACCTGCAAATCTGTTGGGGTCATCTATTGTGTCTGGCGCTCCCAATGTAGCCTCCTCTATTTTGGTGAGAACTGTCATAACTTGGGGACTGCTTCATTGAGCACTGCACTCCAACAACCAGAAGCAGAAGTTCCTAGTGGCCAAACATTTTAATTACAATTCCCATTCCCAGTTTGACATGCTGGTTCATGGACTCTAGTTGTGTCACAATGAGGCCACACTCAGGATGGAGGAGCAACACCTCATATTCCACTTGAGTAGCCTTCAACCTGATGGGATGAATATTGATTTCTTCTTCTGGTGAAAAAATGTTTGTTTCCTCCTCCTCTCTTCTTCTATTCCCCTCTCTGGCTTCTTACCTCTTCTCACCTGCCTATTACCTCCCCCAGGTCCTTTCTTCCTTCCCTCTGTCCTATGATCCAATCTCCTCTCCAATCAGATTCCTTCCTCTCAAGCCCTTCACCTTTCCTACTCACCTGGCTTCACCTATCACCTTTTAGCTTTCCTCCTTCCCCTCCTCCCACCTTTTTATTCTGGCGTCTTCCTCCTTCCTTTCCAGTCCTGAAGAAGGGTCTCGGCTCGAAACGTCAACAGTTTATTTATTTCCATAGATGCTGCCTGACCTGCTGAACTCCTCCTGCATTTTGAGTGTGTTGCTTTAGATATGTATTTATTTATTTAGAGATACAGCAAGCATTATGGCCTTCCCACCTTTTGAGCCACACTGCCCAGCAACACCTGACAACACCTGGTTTAACCACAACCTTTCATGGGACAATTTACAATGGCCAATTAACCTATTGACAACCGGTACATCTTTGGACTGTGGGAGGAAACCTGAGCACCCAGAGCAAACCCATACATGCCAGGGAGAGGGTATGCAAACACCTTATGAAGGGCACTGGAATTGAACTCTGAATTCCAAGGCTCCAAGTTCTAATAGTGTCATTCTTACCGCTATGCTACCATGTTAGTGAGTGACATTTAAGAGACTTAGATAGGCACATGAATGAAAGAAAAATTGATGGCTATGTGGGAAGGAAGGGTACGATTGATCTTGGTCTGAGTTAGGAAGTCCACACGGCATCATGGTCTGTGTTCAGAGGGACAGATGCTTGAAAAAAGTGGCCTTTTCCATTTCAGACCAAAGATTGAAATCTGTATTCTGTAAGTGCAAAAGGTGTATGCGTGGATGTCAATACTGAAACGAGCTGGAAGTACTCAGCAGGCCAGGTAGTGTTTGGAAATGGGAGAAAGAATAAACATTTCTGGTCTTAAATCCTACAAAGAATATATAAGGAGAGGGATGGAGAGGGATGGATCTCTTTCTGCAATTTAACACAAACTTATTGTCTCTCCTTCCGAACGTTGACAAAATATCTTTGCCTAAAACATTCGCTCAGTTTGTTTTTCTACAGATGCAGCCTGACCGTAAGACCGTAAGACAAAGGAGCATAACTACGCCATTCATTCTGCTCCACCATTCTATCATAGCTGATCCATTATGTTTCTGAAACCCATTCTCTTGCCTTCTCCCCATAACCTTTGATGTATTTACCAATCAAGACCTATCAGCTTCTGCCTCAAACATACCCAAATAACTCAGCCATCTGTGAGTGTTTATTAAGTGCTTCGGCATTTTTTGTTTTTATTTCAGATTACCAGTATCTGTTTTTTTTTAAACTGCCAGTTATCATTAAAAGAGTGCTTGGTAAAGACAATATAACTCATTTATCAAAATTCAGATGAATGAACTAAAAGGGGAAGCAGCCAGAATTCATCAAATGACTTATTTTCAGACTGAAGGAGGGATGAGGTCGGGTTCTACAGCATCAGGACTGGGACTGCTGTTTTGATTCATTACAATAATTTGGATTTTCTGGGCACAGAGTATATTTTACTACTATAAATAACACGCTATGTGGAAATGCAGGAAATTATAATGAAACAATAACTACAAGATAAATTTAGTCTAATAAAATGAGAAAGAATGTATATTGGTAGAAAAATTAGAAAAAAGTCAATAAATTAGTTTGTATTATTAAATGAAAATGAGTATGAGTGGTCTTTTCAACCAGTACCAAGCCAACACTGTTCCTGACCTGAGATTCTAATAGCATTTGTGAGCACAGGGCAGGCTATCTTTCTTCAGTAACCTTAAAGAACACAAGTATATGTCCTTCATTTTTGAAAAATCTTTTAATTTGCCGTGTCTGTGCTTTTCCAGCTGGAAGCTAGCCTTGCTTTGTTTATCAATATTGCCTTTACATTCAATTGAAATTATCATGCTACTAAATGGGAAATTAATAGAGAGAGTCTCTGTATTTATAGCCATGTAGCAGGTTTAAAAGCAGGATAGATTATTAAACTCCTTTGACGAGATCCAGCATTCAATTATATCAAGGTTGATTTGAAGCACCAGCCCTTTCACTTGATATCATTATTGAAACAAAATATTCTTCACCTTGAATTGTCACAGAATTAATATTGTTTTGGGCAAATGGTTCTAGATTTGGAACCATTTTGTGAGAGTGTCCTTCCTCATCTTTCTACTGAAATACCCCAGTTCTAATTAAATTGAGATCAGAGATCACTGCTAGATCCTTTGTTACTTGTCACATATAAAATTGACCTGATTGAAAATACCTCAGGTGTGATAAGTAGGTTGGCTGATGACATGATAATTGGTGGAATTGTAGATGGTTGCCTAAAGAGGGCCATAAATCAGCTGGAAAAGTTGCCCATTGTGGTGGAAAATGAAACTTAATTGAGACAAGCCTCAGGTAATCCACTTTAGGTCATTTGGGCAGCACAGTAGCATAGCACTTGTGTGGGTTAGGGTTAGTAAGTTGTAGACATACTATGTTGGCACCAGAAGCATGATGACACTTGCAGATGGACCCAGTACATCTTCGGGCTGTGTTGGTTGTTGACATAAATGACGCATTTCACTGTATATTTCAGTGTATGTACATTCAACGAATAAGGGTAATCTTTAATCTTTGATACTAGCTTCACATGCACAGTAAATGACAAAGAAATTAAAATCATTGATGTGCGTACATAAAAAAAACTTAGAATGCATGCTCATAGTTCCTTGATAATGGTGATACAGGTGGAGAGGGTAGTAAAAACATTAAGCTTGCTTGTCTTTATAGGCAAGGGTATTAAGTATAGGGGCAGGGACATCATGTTCCAGCTGTACAAGACATTGGGTAGACCACTCCTGGAATTTTGTGTACTGTTCTGGTCGGCACTCAGTGAAAAAGGATTTAGTAGTTCTCAAAAGAATACAGAAGAGATTCATTGGGATGTTGCCTAGAATGGAGGTCTTTAGTTACATAGGGAGACTGGATAGCCTAGTATTGTTTTCACAGGAGTGCAGGGATAACCTTATGGAGGTTTTTAATTTAATTATTAGGAGCATAGAAAGGGTGAATAGTTACAGTCTTTTTTGAAGGGTGGAAGAGTCTAAACCTAAAAGATATAGGTTTAACAGGAGATGGAAATAATTGAAATTGATCTGCAAGGCAATTTTTTCCAAACAAAGTGGTGAATACATGGAATTAGTTGTGAGAGGAAGTGGTAGAAGCAAGTTAAAAAGCATTGGGACAGCTACATGGACCAGAAAGGAATAGAGGGACTGCTGTGAAATACAGTGCAGTGGGATTAGGTTGATATGGACTAGTTGGGCTAAAGGGACTCTTTTCATACAGTATGATATGACTATAGTATTGTCCCTTTTTTGTTGAATCCTGCACTAAGAATTCTCCACAGTTAATCTTTCAATTCTTTGAAGAAATCAAGGAATTACCAGACATGAATATGAATCAAGAATATATAGGGTCATATGACAAAGTTACTGTATCAATCAATTTAATTATCTAATTAATTATCTAATTTAATTAGACCAATTAACAAGAGTATCCTTAAAATGACTTCATAGAACATACCTGAGATGGTTCCTTGGAACAAAATGTTACAAACATTGCGGTGATAATTTTTCAAAACTCTTTAGATTCTGGACAAGTTCCTGAGGATTGGAGGGTGGCTAACGTAACCCCGCTTTTTAAAAAAGGAGGGAGAGAGAAACCGGGGAATTATAGACCAGTTAGCCTAACATCGGTGGTGGGGAAAATGCTAGAGTCAGTTATCAAAGATGTGATAACAGCACATTCGGAAAGCGGTGAAATCATCGGACAAAGTCAGCATGGATTTGTGAAAGGAAAATCATGTCTGATGAATCGCATAGAATATTTTGAGGATGTAACTAGTAGAGTGGATAGGGAGAATCAGTGGATGTGGTATATTTGGATTTTCAAAAGGCTTTTGACAAGGTCCCACACAGGAGATTAGTGTGCAAACTTAAAGCACACGGTATTGGGGGTAAGGTATTGATGTGGATAGAGAATTGGTTGGCAGACAGGAAGCAAAGAGTGGGAATAAACGGGATCTTTTCAGAATGGCAGGCAGTGACTAGTGGGGTACCGCAAGGCTCAGTGCTGGGACCCCAGTTGTTTACAATATATGTTAATAACTTAGATGAGGGAATTAAATGCAGCATCTCCAAGTTTGCGGATGACGCGAAGCTGGGCGGCAGTGTTAGCTGTGAGGAGGATGCTAAGAGGGTGCAGGGTGACTTGGATAGGTTGGGTGAGTGGGCAAATTCATGGCAGATGCAATTTAATGTGGATAAATGTGAGGTTCTCCACTTTGGCGGCAAAAACAGGAAAACAGGTTATTATCTGAATGGTGGCCGATCAGGAAAAGGTGAGGTACAACGAGACCTGGTTGTCATTATACACCAGTCATTGAAAGTGGGTATGCAGGTACAGCAGGCGGTGAAAAAGGCGAATGATATGCTGGCATTCAGAGCAAGAGGATTCGAGTACAGGAGCAGGGAGGTACTACTGCAGTTGTACAAGGCCTTGGTGAGACCACACCTGGAGTATTGTGTGCAGTTTTTGTCCCCTAATCTGAGGAAAGACATTCTTGCCATAGAGGGAGTACAAAGAAGGTTCACCAGATTGATTCCTAGGATGGCAGGACTTTCATATGATGAAAGACCGGATCGACTAGGCTTATACTCGTTGGAATTTAGAAGATTGAGGGGGGATCTTACTGAAACGTATAAAATCCTAAAGGGATTGGACAGGCTAGATGCAGGAAGATTGTTCCCGATGTTGGGGAATTCCAGAACGAGGGGTCACAGTTTGAGAATAAAGGAGAAGCCTTTTAGGACCGAGATGAGGAAAAACTTCTTCACACAGAGAGTGGTGAATCTGTGGAATTCTCTGCTGCAGGAAACAGTTGAGGCCAGTTCATTGGCTATATTTAAGAGGGAGTTAGATATGGCCCTTGTGGCTAAAGGGATCAGGGGGTATGGAGGGAAGGCTGGTACAGGGTTCTGAGTTGGATGATCAGCCATGATCATACTGAATGGTGGTGCAGGCTTGAAGAGCCGAATAGCCTACTCCTGCATCTATTTTCTATGTTTCTATGTAAACTCATAAGGAACTTATAATTTACTCCTGGTATTGCGTGTTGAGTTAAGATTAATTATAGTAAAAGATCCTTTCAGAAATATAATAAAAGCACAACAGAATTTTAAATCGAGTAACACCCAGCATGTCAGACAACATCTATAAAAAAAGAAACAAGCTGTTTTAGGTCCAAGGTACTTAATTGAAACTGGCAAAGAGAAAACAAGTTTGTTTTCAGTAGCGGATAAGGTGGTGGAGGGTGGGTAGAACAAAGACAAAATATTGATAGGATGAAAACAAAACTTAATGCAACAATTAGGTAACAGTTAAGGTCAGATCATGCTTTGTTATCAGTGTTCTGTGCTACTGAGACAAAACAGCAGTGAGGTCATGTACGATACATATGAATTACATAAAAGGAGGAGCTTGCTGTCATGAGGTGAATTGAGGTGGATAAATTATCAGAGCCTGATGAGGCATCCCCTCCGATATTGTTGGAGGCTAGTGCAGAAACTGCAGGGTCTCTGGCAGAGATATTTACTGGTGAGGTGATGGAGGACTGGATGATAGCTTATATTGTTCAGCTGTTTAAGAAAGGTTCTAAAAATAAGATGGGAAATTATAGGCTGGTGAGCTTGAAATCAGTTATTGGAATTTATTATAAGGTACACGATATACAGGTATTTGAATGGACTGAGCCTGATTTGAAATAGTTAACATGGTTTTGTGCATTGCAGCTCATGTCAAACTAATTTTAAAGTTTTTTGATGAAGTTACTCAGAAGGTTGATCAGGGAAAGCTATGGACATTGTCTACATGGACTTCACTAAGTTTTTTGACATGCAAGGCTGTTCAAGAAGGTTCAGTGGCTTGGCATTCAGTATGAGGTAGTAAGTTGGATTCAACATTTGTTTTTCAGGAGAAGCCAGGGAGTGGTATACTGTAGATGTTTCCCTCTCTGGTTGGATGCCTGTGACGGGTGGTGTGCTGCAGGGATCGGTGTTGGGTCCATTGTTGTTTGCCATCTTTATCAACGATCTAGAAGATAATATGGTAAACTGGAATAGAAAATTTGCACATGACACCAAAATTGGGGTGCAGTAGACAGCAAGGAAGGCTATCAAAGTTTGCAGCAGGATCTGGACCCGCTGTAAAAATGGGCTGAAAAATGGCACATGGAATTTAATGTAAGATGTTGCACTCTGTGAGGACAAACCAGAGTAGGACATACACAGTGAACAGTAGGGAACTGAGGATTGTGGTAAAACAAAGGGAAATGGGAATACAGGTCGATAATTCCTTGAAAGTGTCATAACAGATAGATAGCATCATAAAGAAAGCTTTTGGCACATTAACCTTTATAAATCAAAGTATTGAATACAGGAGCTGGTATGTTATGTTGAAGTTATATAAGATGGTAGGCCAAATCTGGAGCGCTTTGTGCAGTCAGTCACCTTCCTGCAGAAGATATCAATAAGAGATTGGTTGAGACTAGAACTAGAGGTCATGGTTAAGGGTGAAAGGTAAAAGTTAAGGTGTGTCTGAGGGGAACTTCTTCATTCAAAGGGTAGTATGAGTGTGGAATGGAGCTGTCAATGGAAATGGTGGATGCAACATGTAAAGGAGGTTTGGGTGAGTACATGGATGGGAGGGCTATGGAGGGCGGTGTCCAGCTGTGGGTGAATGGAACTAGGCAGAATCTCAGTTCAGGACACGCTAGGTAGGTTGACATGCCTGTTTCTGTGGAGTAGTGCTCTGTGACTCTACTCGTAGCAAGACTGTGGGGTGTGCCTTCCAGACCAGAAAGAGGAAATCTGAGCCAAATTAGTAACAGGCATCAGTGCTGGGTCCGGTAGAAGCAGAAAGCATTAATTATTTAAAACTGGAGGATTTCATGTCATACAGGAAGAGATCTTTCAGCTCAGCTTGTCCATGCTGACTAAGATGCCCCATAAATGTCCCATTTATCAGCATTTGGCCCATAACTTTCTAAACGTTTCCCATTCATGACCAAATGTCTTTTAAAAGTTGTTATTGTGCCTGCCACAATCATTTTTTTTCTGACTGCTGATCAGAATCAGAATCATTGGTATATATTGTGAAATTTGTTGTCTTTGCAGCAGCAATACAATGTAATATGTAATAATAGAAAAAAAAACAATTGAATTACAGTGAGTATACAGTACATTCATGTTCATGGATTCAATGTCCATTCATACATTGGATGGCAGAGGGGAAGAAGTTGTCTTGAATCGTTGAGTACTATATTTGCCTCCAGGCTCCTGTACCTCCTTCCTAATGGTAGCAATGACAACAAGGCATGTCCTAGGTGCTGGGGGTCCTTAATGATGGATGCCACATTTTTGTGGATTGCTCCTTGAAAATGTCCTGGATACTACACAGGCTAGTGCCCATGGTGGAGCTAACTAAGCTTACAGCAGTGGATCCTATGCAGTAGACCCTGTCCCCATACCAGATGGCGATGCAGCCAGTTAGAATACACATAGAATGCACAATTTCAGATAGGTGGCACACTTCGTGTTTAAAAAAAAAGTTGCCAGTAAGTTCCTCTTAATTCTTTTCCCTCTCACTTTAAGCTTATGCCCCAACACTGGGAAAAAGTCTGAGTGCATTCACCCTATGCTCCTCATGATCAAAACACTTCTATAAGATCATCTGTCAGTCTCCTACGCTCAAAGGAATAAAGTCTGAGCCTGTCTAACCTCTTCTGATAACTCAGTCCCAGCAGCTTTCTTGTAAGCATTTCCGTCAGTCCTTTGTAGATGCAAAACATTAACTGTTTCTCCGTCCGTAGATGCTACTTGACCTGTTTCCACCATTTTTTAAATTTTTTATATTGGTTCTCCAATACTTGCAGGGTTTATTTTTCCTGAAATTAGGTCAAAGGTTAGAATGGTACATATACAGGATAGGACATTTAGAATTCTTCATAACTCTCACCAGTGGTAGATTGCAATGAATATGGAAGAAGTACATCCATCACCATCTTTAGCTAATTCAGTGTCTATCAGACTAGGAAGAGAAGGTGTTAGTGTTGTGGAAAATGGTGGCTGGTCAGAGCACTGAGATTTTTTTGTAACTGGGATTGGAGAGGTAACATGATATTGAGGCCAAGACTAGATCAGGTGTTGATTTCTTTCACATGACTGAGAAAGCTTAAGGAACTATCAAGCCTTCTCTTGCTTTTTATGTTCATTTTTGAGCTAGCTTTTCTTATAATGTAATGGACTATTATTAATATTTTGGGAAAGTTGATTTGTGCCTCCCCTCAATATGTTTTCCAAGGGCTTCAGTAACCCAAGATGAAATTTTCAACAGGATTTGAACAATGCTGTCTGGGACTGGAGCATAACTTCATCTCCCTTTCCTTAATAGTATCTCGGGATAACGGGCACCATTCATTATCCTCTGTCTTGAAGTCTCTGTAGCTCATACAATAATCAATCGCCTCAGAATGGAGAGGCTGCCTGTAGGGGCAGGTGTCCGATGGTCTGTAGTGTATGATGTTGTTGGTCAGTGTTGAGATGTGGGGGCTGCCAGCACCTGCTGCGGAGTTGAAAGACTATCTGGGTCTGATGTTACTCTCTCATCACCTCCTTTTGGACGTGACACAGTCTACTGTCTCCTCCACTCTCAGTTTGAGCTCAAACACGTAAGGCCTAGGACCATCATTAAGCTTGTTAACATGGAGAAACCTCTGGACTAGGACTGACTCTCTGGTATTTTCCGGCGTATCAATGTTTCTTCTGTTTGCTGCTATCTCTCTGGCAGACTACCATCCATTTGTCAGGTAAAGATATCCAGCTTCCTATTGCAAGTGTATCTTCCTCTCTGTTTCAATTTCACACAAGACCCAAAGAGCCTTTGGAGAAATTCCAGCGCTTTAAGTCTCTTCCTCAGCTGCTATGACAATCAATATATCGTCTTGATTGTTGTTCGTCTTTCGTAGTCGAAGTTGACCATGGCTTCAAAGTCAAATGGGAGATTGGTGGCTATGGGTCCGGAGGTGACTGATGAGGCCAATCCAGGCCCTGAAGGCTCGCTCACATGTGGGACACAAGTGGGTGGGTGCTGTCGTGGCAGTGGGTGCTGCTCGGGCCTTGCGCACAGCACGCTTTCGTTGTGCCTCGATGGTGCGCCTGACTTCAGCTGCACGGGCTCCTGTGGTGATCTTGCTGCACCAAGCTGGACGGTCGAGGGCAAGCATCTCCCACGTGTTGATGTCGACACCCAGGCCTTTGAGGGACGCTTTGAGGCAGTCTTTGAAACGTTTCTTCTGCCCCCCGACTGAGCACTTGCCCTGACACAATTCTCCGTACAGCAGCTGCTTAGGCAATCGGCTGTCTGGCATTCTGACCACATGTCCAGCCCACCTGGCTTGGGCTTTCAGCAGGAGGGTGTAGACGCTGCAGAGCCCAGCTCGTTCCAGGATTTCTGTGTCGGGGACTTTGTCCTGCCACCTGATGTGGAGGAGTCTGCGGAGACAGCTCAGGTGAAAGTGGTTGAGCTGTTTGTCGTGTCTGCTGTAGACAGTCCAGGTCTCACTGGCGTAAAGGAGGGTGGTAAGGACCACTGCACAGTAGACCTTCAGCTTGGTGGTAAGGCCGAGTCCTCTCTGCTCCCAGATGTTCTCACGGAGTCTCCCAAAGACAGCGCTGGCTTTGGCAATCCTGTTGTTGACCTCAGTGTCTATGTTTGCTGCGCAAGAGAGTATGCTGCCCAGGTAGGTGAAGTTGTCGACTGCTTGGAGGTTCTGGTCCTTCACCATGATGCGCGGCTCCTGGTATGGATTTCCTGGGGCAGGCTGGTACATAACTTCGGTCCTTTTGGTGCTGATAGTGAGTCCGAAGTTGTTGCAGGCTTGTGAGAAGCAGTCCATTTCACGCTGCATCTCCTGCTCTGTGCTGGCATTGAGTGCGCAGTCATCAGCAAACAACAAGTCTCTGATGACAGTCTCTCGCACCTTTGTAACTGCCTGCAGGTGCCTAAGATTGAACAACCTGCCGTCAGTCCTGTACCTGACGTGGATTCCTTATTCGTAGTTACGGAAGGCATCTGTCAGCATGGCAGAGAATACCATACTGAACAGAGTCGGGGCAAGAACGCAGCCTTGTTTGACGCCATTTGTCACTGGGAAGGCCTCCAACTCGTCGCCATCATCCAGAACTTTCACCATCATACCGTCGTGGAACTGCCGGACGATTGTGATGAACTTGCTGGGGCAGCCAAACTTCTCCATGATCTTCCACAGGCCTTCTCTGCTGACCGTATCGAAAACCTTGGTTAGATCGACAAAGATCATGAAGAGGTCTCTGTGTTGCTCCTGGCATTTTTCCTGGAGTTGGCGCGCAGCAAAAATCATGTCCGCGGTCCCACGTTCAGCACGGAAGCCGTACTGGCTTTCTGGGAGCAGACATTGCTCAAGATGTTGGAGAAAGCGGTTGAGCAGGACGCGGACCAGAATCTTCTCCGCAATGGACAAGACGGAGATGCCTCGGTGGTCGTCGCAAGACTGGCGGTTGCCCTTCCTCTTGTAGCTGTGGACTATGCTGGCATCTTTCAGCTGTTGTGGGACCTGTCCCTTTTTCCACATGGACTGGAAGAGTACAGTCAGCTTCTGCATCATGACATCGTCTTGGTTACAGAGACAATGAAGAATGAATGCTTGCTCTTCAGATCTGCAACAGTGTGGAAGATCTCAGGGGTCGATTTTACCTTGCATGGTAATTTTGCTCATGTACCTAAGCCTTAATGAGTGTTTGCTGTCAATATTGAACTTAAAGCTCCAGAAACAATCTCAGTATTGCTCAATTCCAGGCTTATTTTCAATTATGTCATGTTTCAACTTCATGAGAAAAAAATATTTTGTCTGTTACATCCAGCTACAACAAGTTTAAGGAATATCTGAAGTAATAAACTACAGTAACATTTAGAAACAGAATCAGAATCAGGTTTTTTATCACTGGCATATATTGTGAAATGTGTTGCTCTGCAGCAGTAGTACATCACAATACATGAATTACAATAATAAATATACTTAAAAAAATAAGTGGTTCAGAAAGAGAGCACAAATTAGTGATATAGTGTTCACAGGATTGACATTCAAAAACCTGATGGCGAAAAGGAAGTAGCTGTTCCTAAAATTTGAGTGTTTGTCTTCAGGGTCCTGTACCCACTCCCTGATGGTAATAATGAGAAAAGGTCATGTCCTGAGTGATAGAGGTCCTTAATGATGGATAGCACTTTTGAAGCATCGTCTATTGAAGATGTCTTTGAGGGCAGGGAGGCTAGTGCCCATAATGGAACTGGCTGAGTTTACAACCCTCTGCAAATTTTCTTTTGGATCCTCTGCAGTGACTCCTCCATATCAGATGATAATGCAACCAGCCTGAATGGACTTCTCGATACATCTGTAGAAATTTGCTAGTCTTTGGTATCACACCAGATGTAGTGGTCAAACTCCAACTGAAGTATAGCCTCTGGTACGTCTTAATGTTTTGAGCTGGTGATGAGATGAATCTCTATTAAGTGAGTCCAACCATCACACTATTGCATTTCTACCTACAATAAGTAAGGAATGGGGAGAGTTTCTGAATTTTGTTGAAGCAAACTGTGGGAACATCTCCTATCTTACCATACATCAGCTGACATGTCATGTACAGCAAGCATAACTGCAGTTGCGGTGATTTCATAATTGCATTTATGAAGCTATTTCTCACAATACACCATGTTCCAAGTTGCCTCTGGTATATTTATAATCAGAACTGTATGCATCACCAGAGGGTTGTTTCTTTCTTTCTTTCTCCTTGCCCGTCTAGGGAGAGGGACATGAACTCCAGAATCCACCCCATTCCTTCATCTCCCCCACTCCTTTTGCACTGTCCCTGATAGTAACTATTCTAACCTGTACTTTTGAACAGGCAAGATGTGTTATAGTTCTCCTATTTAAATGTACCGTGGGTTAACAGTAAAGAACAAGCTAAAGTAGGAGGAGATCTCAGTGTCACCCTACCAGGGCAGCTTAGGCATGATATAAAGCTAACTGCTACACTGCATGAAATATCAGTGTGAAGCCTGGCTTTATATTTATCATATTAAACTATAATTACTTTGAAAGCAGATAAATAATTATCCCTCGTAGGAACCCGTCAGGCAGATTATCCTTTGATTTTGAGTCTAAGTACTGCTTTTATAATTCATTAGTCAAACAATTTGCAATATGATTCAGAAAAACTGAGGTGATCAGTTGTCAATTATTAATGTTTGGGATGGGTCTAGCTGCAGCTCCTTACATCCTGTTTGAGTCAAAATAAACCTTCCTGTTGCTCTGCCTTAGTGACATGGTTACAGATGCAGGTAAACCATTCTGAGTACTTTGCTTTTTTTTTGTTCTAATTGGATTCTTTCTTCCTGTAAAAAGTGTGTGTAATTTGCATTGAATTCACACTCAGTGGCCACTTTATTAGCTACAGGAGGTACATGGCCTTCTGTTGCTATAGCCCAATTCAATAATCGACATGTTGTGCATTTAGAGATACTGTTCTGCACACCACAGTTACAGCATGTGGTTACTGTCACCTTCCTGACAGCTTGAACCATTCTGGTCATTTTTTTCTGTGACCTCTGTCAATAACAAGGCATTTTCACCCACAGAACTGCTGCTCACTTGATATTTTTATTTATTTTTCACACCATTCTCTGTAAACTCCAGACGACGCCATTGCCATCACCCTCCACCTGGCCCTAACCCACCTGGACAAAAAAGACACGTATGTTTGAATGTTGTGCATAGACGTCAGTTCAGCATTCAACACAATCATTCCTCAGAAACTGATTGGAAAGCTGAGCCTACTGGGCCTGAACACCTCCCTCTGCAACTGGACCCTAGACTTCCTGACTGGGAGATCTCAGTCAGTCTGGATTGGAAGCAGCATCTCCAACACCATCACACTGAGCATGGGGGCCCCCCAGGGCTGTGTGCTCAGTGCACTGCTGTTCACCGTGCTGACCCACGACTGTGCTACAACACACAGCTCGAACCACATCATCAAGTTCGCCGACGACACGACTGTGGTGGGTTTCATCAGCAAGAATGATGAGTCAGCATACAGAAAGGAGGTGCAGCGGCTAACGGACTGGTGCAAAGCCAATAACCTGTTTCTGAATGTCAACAAAACAAAAGAGATGGTTGCTGACTTCAGGAAGACATGGAATAACCACTCTCCACTGAACATCGATGTCTCCTTCATTGAGATCGTTAAGAGCACCAAATTTCTTGGTGTTCACCTGGTGGAGAATCTCACCTGATGCCTCAACACCAGCTCCATAGCAAAGAAACCCCAGCAGCATCTCTACTTTCTGTGAAGGCTGAGAAAAGTCCATCTCCCACCCCCCCATCCTCACCACATTCTACAGAGGTTGTATTGAGAGCATCCTGAGCAACTGCATCACTGCCTGGTTCAGAAATTGCACCATCTCAGATCACAAGACCCTGCAGCGGATAGTGAGGTCAGCTGAGAAGATCACTGGGGTCTCTCTTCCTGCCATTGCAGACATTTACACCACACGCTGCATCCGTAAAGCAAACAGCATTATGAAGGACCCCACGCACCCTTCATACAAACTCTTCTCCCTCCTGCCATCTGGCAAAAGGCACCGAAGTATTTAGGCTCTCATGACCAGACTATGTAACAGTTTCTTCCCCCAAGCTATCAGACTCCTCAATACCCAGAGCCTGGACTGACACCAACCTACTGCCCTCTACTGTGCCTATTGTCTTGTTTATTATTTATTGTAATACCTGCACTGTTTTGTGCACTTTATGCAGTCCTAGGGAGGTCTGTAGTCTAGTGTAGTTTCTGTGTTGTTTTTACGTAGTTCAGTATAGTTTTTGTATTGTTTCATGTAGCACCATGGTCCTGAAAAACATTGTCTCATTTTTACTGTGTACTGTACCAGCAGTTAGGGTCGAAATGACAATAAAAAGTGATGACTTGACTTGAAACTGGTGTGCATGAAAATCCAAGATGATTAGCAGTTTCTGAGATAATCTACACACTATTTCACCAACAATCATGGTGAAAGACATTTGGATCACAGTTCTTCCCTATTCTGATGTTTGATCTGAACAACGACTGAATCTCTTTGTATTGTTGTCAGGATACTGGGGCAGGGATCCAATCGTGGACCGAGTATTGTGCACACAGTGATATTAATTGAGTAACAAATCCCGAAGTGCAAACAAAGTTGGCGTTAAAGTTCAGGCAGAGATCAAAACATCCAGAGAAATCCAAAAACTAGAATGGGGAAACAGACAGAGTCGATATTCAGAGTACAGATACGAATGCTGGAAAAGCTCAAGAAAATTCGCTGGCACAATCTGGCAACAAACAGGTCAAAACACAGGACTGAAACACACTGAGCAATAAACAGAGAGGCAGATGATAGGTGGAGCACAATGAGACACAGGTGGCAGCAATACAGGTAATAATGAGAAACAGATGAGAGACAGAGTACTCAGTAATACAGAGGCTGGAGTAGAGCAGGAGTGGAGGCAGGAGCACATGGCAATACAAAGCCACAGATTGACAGCTAGGGGGAAACACACAAAATGACAGACTTCAAGTGGAGGTACTGACAGTGCCCCCTTCCCTACGGATGCCTCTTGGTGTCACGGCAGGTAGAGCTGGGTGTTGGCGATGAAAGTCCCTGATGAGAGAGGGGTCCAGTGTGTTACGGGCGGGAACCCAGCACCTCTCCTCAAGACTGTACCGCTCCCAGTCCACAAGGTACAGGAGGCCACGGACCCGGCGACGAATGTCCAGCAGTTGACGCACCCTGAAGGCATCTGACCCATCGAAGAGCCATGGGGGAGGGTGGGGTTTGGGGACAGGACACAGGGGGCTGCTCATGAAAGGCATGATGCGGGACACATAGAAGCTGGGATGAATGCAGCGGAGAGTGGAGGGGAGCTTGAAACGGATGGCAGCAGGGCTGGTTACTTCAGCAATGGGAAAGGGGCAGATGAAGTGAGGGGCGAGCTTGCAGGAATCCACCTTGAGGGGTGGGTCTTGGGTTGAAAGCCACACACTATCCCTGTCGGTAATGTGGGGCCTTGGATCTATAGCAGTTAGCTTGATGCTTCATCCTAGTAGAGGCATGGAGAAGGGCAGAGCGAGTGCTCCTCCACATCTGCTGACAATGGCAGATGGAATGCCAACCTCCTCCTACTGAGCAGGAAACAGTGGAGGTCAATAGCCAAGGCAGCACGCGAAAGGGGACAGACCGGTGGATGAGAGCAGATGAGAGTTTATGATTTACTCGACCCAGGGTAGCTGATGACTCCATGCAGAGGGGTTCTGGGAGACCAGACACTGCAATACAGTCTCTAGCTGTTGCTTGGCCCACTCGGTCTGGCTGTTGGTCTGTGGGTGGGATCCTGAAGACAGACTCAGAGGCACCCAGACGATTACAGAATGCCCTCCAGAAGCTGGATGTGAATTGACAGCCCCTGTCTGACACAACATCTACAGGTAAACCATATAATTTAAAAACATGCAGTACTAGTAATTTGGCTGTTTCTTTGGGTGAGGGAAGTTTAGGTAAAGGAATGAAGTGCACAGACTTGGGAAATGATCAACTTCTGTGAGAATGATTGTATAACCATCTGATGGGGAAAGACCAGTGACAAAATCCAGGGCAATGTGAGACCAGGGTCTCTTGGGGATAGACAGGGGTTATAACAGACTAGCAGGTGACTAGTTAGTTCTTGCTTTGAGCACAGATCGAGCAGGCTGAGACGAAGTTGTGGATGTCTTCTCCCATGGAGGGTCATCAGAACCGCTGACTGATGAAGGCCTGAGTTACGCCTGGTTCCAGAGTGACAGGATAACCAGGAAGAATGACCCCACTACAATACCTGTGAGCGGACAGAGCTGGGGACATAAACACGGTTAGTGGGGCATTGACTAGGAGCTGCATTGCTCTATTGAGCAGCTTGCACAATGGATTCAATGTCCCATTGCACTGCACCCATGAGACAGTGAGCAGGGAGGATGACATCAGGTACCTCAGGGGTCTCAGAGGAAGGAAATCTTTGGGAGAGTGCATCAGGTTTTCCATTCTTGGAACTGGGGCAGAAGGACGGAGTAAAATTGAATCTTCAGAAAAACAGGGACCAATGAGCTTGACGGGAGTTGAGAAGCTTGGCTGTGCAGATATATTCCAGATCCTTGGGATCAGTCCAGACTAAGAATGGCACCTTTGCTCCCTCCAGCCAATGCGTCCACTTGTCTAGAGCTAGCTTCACAGCCAACAGCTCCCAGTTTCCGACATCGTAATTGCATTCTGTGGGAGTGAGGCAGTGAGAGAAGGAGGCACTCCTCATCCTTGGCCGAGTGCTGAGAAAGAACTCCTACACCAATGTCAGACGTGTCCACCTCCACAATGAACTGCCGGTTGGTGTCGGGTTGAATCAGGATGGGGGTGGAGGTGAAACGTTCCTTCATGTCAGAGAATGCTTTTTCAGCAGCAGGGGACCGGGAGAATCTGACAGCAGGTGAGGTAAGAGCAGTGAGTAGTGCAGCCAGTGTACTGTAATTTCTGATGAAGTGGCAATAGAAGTTGGGGAAGACCAAGAAGCATTGCAATTCCCGACGAGTCGAGGGTTGGACCATTCGACCACTGCCTTGACCTTCTGTTGGCCCATCTGAATGCAACTGCCTGAAATTACATACCCCAGGAAGGAGACTGTATTGCGATGCAACCCATTTCTCAGCCTTCTCAAAGAACTGGTTCTCTAGTAGGCACTGGAGAACTCTGCAGATGTGACATGTGTGTTGAGCAAGGGACTTAGAAAAAAAAATCAAAATGTCATCGAGATAAACAAAAACAAATTGGTTCAGCATGTCCCTGACAACGTCATTTACCAAGGCTTGGAAGACGGCGGGAACATTGGTGAGATCAAATCGCATGACCAGATACTTGTAATGGCCGGAGGTAGTGTTGAAGGCCGTCTTCCACTCGTCCCCTTTGCGGATGCAGACAAGATGATAAGCATTACAGAGATCAAGCTTGGTGAAAACTGAGGCTCCTTTGTAATAGTTCAAATGCCGAGGTCATGAGCGGAAGAGGGCAATGGTGCTTAACAGTGACTTCATTCAGTCCCCGGTAATCAATGCATGGATGCAAGGAGCCATCCTTCTTTCAACAAAGAAAAGACCAGCACCAGCAGGGGAGGAAGATGGCCAGATGATGCCTGCAGCCAGAGACTCTTGAATATACTTATTCATGGCTTCTGTTTCAGGTACGGACAGGGAATACAGGCGGCTCCTTGGGGAAGATGTGCCAGGCAAGAGGTCAATGGCACAATCATATGGACAATGAGGCAGCAGGGAAGTGGCCCGGGACTTGCTGAACACAGCCTTGAGGTCCATGTATTCAAGAGGGATGGCACTAAGGTCTTGAAGTTCCTTGGGGGGATCTGGGCTTGGAGACAAGGGGATTTGAGCATGGCGGAGGCAGTGGGAGTGACAAAATGGGCTCCAGCCTACAATCTTGTGACTGAGCCAGTCAATGTAGGGGTTGTGTCTGACTAACCAGGGATGCCCCAGGACGATGGTAGCTTGAGGAGAGTCAATAACATAAAGGGTTAACTGTTCACGACGGTTGCCGGATAAACTGAGACTCACCGGTGCAGTGACATGGGTGATGTTAGCCAGTCTCTGACCATTCAAGATGTTGGCCATTAATGATGACTGGAGAGCAGATGTGGCTAGCCCCCACTAGGCAGCCAAGACAGAATCAATAAAACACCCCTCTGCACCAGAATCGACCAAGACGGAGACTGCTCGGCATTGGACACCCCACTCCAGAGAAGCAGGTATTAAGGTGAGTGCTGGCTTTTACTGGGCAAGTGGAGAGCAGGAGCAGAGACAGGAGCACATGGCAGTACAAAACCACAGACTGACAGCTGGGGGGAACACACAAAAAGACAAGAAGACACAACTGGAGGTACTGACAGTTGTTCTGCATGATTCTTTTGTATTGAGTTGCTGCCACTGGATTGGTTAATTAGATATTTACATTAATGAGCAGGTGTACGAGTGTACCTAATAAAGCAGTCACTGAGTGTATGTATTTTTGCTGTGACTGATGCTGTGTTTCTGTAATGACTTTTCACCTGTGCATATGACTATAAACTCCATGTTGACTTTGAGCACCTTTTTGCAAATGTTGTAGATCACAATAGATGAATGCTATCTGGGAGGATTTCTGTATTTGCTTTTGTACAAAATAAATTGAATTGCTCCTTATTTTACGCATGTGGCCTCATATGGTGAAAGACCTTACATGCAAGTTTAGTCAGAAACAGAGTCAAGTGTATTATATTACCACATGCACAAGTGCAATGAAAAACGTTCAGCAAAATTATAGGCACAATATTGGAATCACTCCTTTCACAACAAAAACATAAATTATAGAAAAAAGCACAAAAGCACAAAATTAATGTCCATTACAGTAGAAAGTAGTGATAGTTTAGTTATACTGCGGCTATGATTAAGTTCAAGAACTGAAGGGATGAAGAGAAGTCACTGTTTGTGAACCTGGTGATGTGGGACTTCAAGCTTCTGTACCTCCTGCCTGATGGTGGATGTGAGAAGATAGTTCAGACCTTTGATAATAGATGTTGCCTCCAGAACATATCAACATTGTTGCAATTACAAAGAAGGTGTAACAGCAGCTATATTTCGTCAAGAGTATGAGGAGACTTGGTATGACATTAAAGACGCTCTCAAATTTCTACAGATGTAATGTTTCAATTCAATAGGTATATTTAATGTCAAAGAGATGTAAATGTAAACAATATACATCCTGAAATTATTTTCCTTCATAAACATCCATGTAAACAAAGGAGTGCCCCAAAGAATGAATGCCCCCCAAGATCCCCCTCCCATGCATAAGCAGCAGTAAAGCAGTGACCCCCCCATCCCCCATCCTCACCAGCAAAGAAGCATTGCTGCCTGCCCCCCCCACCAAGCACTCAAGTGTGCAGGAAAGACTCAATAAAGACACAGACTTGCAGTACCCCAAAGACTACTTGTTCACCCAGGCTCTCTCTCTCTCGACATACCACAGGCTCTCTCTCTCTCCCTAATAAGGGAAAAAAGAGGTACCCCCATTTCACAGTGAGAGGGGAGACACAACAAAATAACTCGCCGATTTATGGTGTTAAAAGTCTGTTGCATCACTTTTTCTGGGCTCTGTGCCCAAAGAACCTGGGTCTCTGGGCGCACAGCCAGCAGCCAGCTCACTGCTTACAATCTTCCACCTCCCATGCTGCATCAGACGACAGCACCCTTGAGTCCGCTCGCTCCCGGAGCCGCAGAGATCCGGCACCCTGAAGGTGTGCTAGTCTTCCAGGCCACGTCCTTGGCATATCAAAAAGTGGCCGGTTGTAAGGCTCCGAGAGCGGGTCCCATTTCCACAAAAAACCAAAGTCACCATGTAACTCCAGGTCAGGGTCTTCAAAATGTGGAGAGAATTCTAACTGGTTGCATCCCCATCTGGTATGGATGAACAGCTGCACAGGATCAGAAAGTGGCAAATTCAGCCAGCTCCATCATGGGCACCAGCCTCTCCAGCATCGAGGTCACCTTCAAAACGCAATGCCTCAAAAAAAGTGGCATCAATCATTAATGGCCCCCATTACATAAGACACGCTCTCTTCTCATTGCTACTACCAAGGAGGAAGTACGGGAGCTTGAAGAAACACATTCAACATTTCAGGAACAGCTTCTTGCCTTCTTCCATCAGATTTCTGAATGGACAATGAACCCATATACACTACCTCACTATTTTGTTTTAACTCTCTTTTTGACTATTTATTTAATAGAATTTTTAAAAATTCATATTTCTTAATATAATTTATAGATTTTTATTATTAAGTATGGAATGTACTGCTGCCACAAAACAAGAAATTTCATGACATATGGCAGTAAAAAAGGATCTAGTGATATCCCAGCATATATGATGAAAAAACTCTTCTTGGGCTTCCAGCTGGATACAAGTATCAAATATGCCTGACGTTTTGTTGACAAATTCCACCACCTTTATCAGGGATGATGCCCAGCCATGACTAGTTGGTGGTATTTTCCACCAGTAATAGTAAACCAGATTCTGATTCTGATCCTTGAGGTAACATTTCAAGTAGGTATGATTGGTGGTGGGGAGTGTAGTTTATTCAATCTTTCAAAGATGTTTGAGTAATATTGTAAATATATTGTTTTATTAAGCATTCTTTGTTTACATAATTCAGTACAAAGTGCATGAATGGCATACATCATTATGCCACCACATTTCATTTGAATGCCTCACTAAAGAGAGACAATATCCTTGAGCTTCCATGTCTTTCTTTTGATTAGTTTTTGGAGTTACAAAACATAATGATGATGATGAGGTAGTTTTAAAATGAACCAGAGATGACTACCTACCTGTTAAAGTGCAGCATGTTTCTTCACAAGGGGAGAGGAACTGTGGAGTTAAAAACAAAGTGGAAAATAGACAAAATTAACAAGCCACGGGTTCATAAACAATGAGTCCTATGTAATAATAATAATAATACAACAAGCAGACATTACTGGCTACATTGGAAAGATAGAGGTGTTTGATTGCATATGGGATAACTGGATAATGTATACTTAACAAATTGAACAGTATTTTTAAGCAAATGAAATAGCCATGCAAAATGTAGTCCAGTTTTGCTCAGTTATAGGGGAAATGCATGTAGTTTGCTGAAAATTTTAACTGCTCCAACAAAACCAGCTGAAATGAGTTTTGTTGATATCATAAAAGTAATGCAGAAACATTTATAACTGAAACCATTGTTGATTGCAAAATTCTTTAGATTTTATGAGCATAATCAAAAGGAAGGGGAGTCATTTTTAGCTTACATGGATGTATTGTAGAAATTGACCTAGTGTTGTCAGCTTGGTAATAGGCTTAATGATGCACTGGGAGATTGTTAGTTTTTGGAATCTTACAAAAAAGCATTCACAAAGATTCCTAACTGAAGAACAACTTGCATTTAAAAGAGCAGTTGAAATAGCTGTATCAGTGGAAACAGCAGTCAAGGATGCTGCTATGTTGCAGTTAGGAATGAAAGTGAGTGTGAACAAAATTGCAACTTTTAAAGAGAAACCAGCCTGGCCAAACAAATTGTCTTATCCTTGTGTCAGAAGCTCATATATACCAGACTAATGCAGGTTTGAAGGCAGAACATAGAACAAAGTAGGTCACATACAAAGAAAATGTTGTCATACAAAAAATAAATCAACTGCCCCGGAAAGAGATAAAGATAAAAAGTCAAGTTGCAGTTTCAAAAAGAGCACTAATCTGCATGCTGTCAATGAAAAATCGAATGATGAGGGTGATACAGGACTGAGAAGCTTTAAGATTTATAATGTAAAAAGTAACAATAGACAAGCAATATGACTTATGCAGGAAGCAAACAACAAATTAATTGAAATGCATTTGGACACGGGCTCAGCTGTTTCAATCATTCCACAAAATGTGTGTTGAATGTCATTTCAAAGATACTGAATTGAAGCCTGCAGATATAATAAGCTAGACTAGAGAAAAAATAACTCATATAGGAATGATATTTGTCACAGTGAAATACAACAATCAACAAGCCACATTGAGCTTGTATGTGGTAAAAACAGGAGGACCAGCATTTTGGGACTGTGAATTAAGAATTAAGTATTGGATAATGCCACAGCAGTATTCAAAGATTGCATTGGAAAACTCAAAAGGATCAATGGTAAAATAATATTGAATGAAAATGCCACACACAAGTTTTACAAAGCCTGCCAAGTTCCTGATACCATCTGTGATAAAATAGCCATTGAACTAGATTGCATGGAGGGTGAACAGATTCTTTCTAAGATTGAGTGGAGCCTATCTGTAATACTGGTGGCCCCAGTAGCCAGAAAAATGGGTCTGTCAAGATCTGTGGTAATTTTAAGGTTACCATCAACCCAGTATTGAAAGAAGATCGATACCTCCTGCACAGGATCGAGGATTGCAAACCCTTCGGAGGAAAACACTTCAGCAAAGTGGGCTTATCTGCGGCCTACATATAGATGGAGATGGAAGTAGAGTCCAACATGTTTCTCACCATGAATACTTACAAATGGTTTTATCACTGTGATAAGTTTATTTTTGGAGTAGCATTTGCATTTGCACTCTGGTAGATTGTTATTGACCAGGTGTTACCCAGGCACCCAGTGTTACCTGGATGACATCATTGTCACCACTGAGGATGACAAGGAACATCTCCAATATCTCAAGACAGTATCAAAAAAGATTAGATAGTTATATGCTCAGAGCATGATGCACCATTGTCAAACAAGGATTACAGAAGTGTGCTGAGAAAATTCAAGCTGTGGTGGATACCCTAAGGCCAAAGACATGTCACAATTGTGGTCCTTTTTAGGATCTCTCAATTATTATAAGAGGTTCCTGCTAGGCCTGGCTACTCCGCTCCACTCCTTCAACTTATTACTATAGATCTGGAAGACATGATAATGGACAAAACATTGTGAGGTGACTTTCCAAAATGCAAAGGAAATGGTGACATAGACACTGTATTCACACCTTATAATCCAAGTCAGAAACATTTACATTCAAAACTGTACTCCACATTATGATCCACATTATCCAAAGTGAAGCTTGCTGTGACGGCTCGCCATGGTATAGGTGCAGTCAGGTCATATGTTATAAGTGATGGGAATGAACGCCCAGAGCCTTTGCATCACATTCTCTTACTGCTACAGAGAAAAATTATGCACAGATTGACAGAGGAGCTCTGAGTCACATTTGGTGTGTAAAACATTTCATCTAGTACTTGTATTGGAGAGAGTTTACCATCATTATCAAGGACTAGTGACCATTTTCGATGCAGAGAAGGGTGTTCCACTAACAACAGCAGCACAAGAGCAGAGATTCGATTGAATTCTAGAAGGACACAATTACAAGATTGAATTCAAGAGGACAACTAACCATGGAAGTGCTGATAGATTGTTATGTTTATTCTTGGAAAAGGAATTATCTGAAAAATTCACAGAAGAGGAGGCTCTTCTTGATATATTCTTCCTAATGCAAATTGGAATTCTCCCTATTACAGCAGACATGATCCAATAGGAAACCAGAAAGGACCCCACACTGTCTCAGGTTTACATGGCCAAACTAAATGGCTGGAATGTGCAGCAAAATCACCAGTTCCCCCATTTTCGCCGATGTATTCCTGAAGACTTAGTCAGTGACAATAGACCATAGTTCATTGTGGAACATTTCCGGTCATTCCTGAAAATTAATGGAAGAAAACTTATTACATCTATACCATAGCACCCAGCTACTAATGGCTTGGCAGAAAGGTTTGTCCAGAATCGAAAGAATACAATGCAAGCAATGTCAGCAGAACAAACTACACTGACACTGACTTAGAAACTCGCCGATTTCCTCTTTGCATATCACAATGCAGCAACTCCACAACCAACAACTCACCAGCTAGGCTGTTATTGGGTCATCTCTTGCACTCACCCTTTGATCTCCTAAATCCAATCTCAGAAGCAGTATGCAGGACAAAGAGCTGAGCCAAATTGAGGGCTCCTCAAACAAAAAGGTTTGATGGTTCACTCCTGGAGAAGCCCCCCAGGCAAGGGACTACAAAGAAGATCAAAGGTGGGTACCTGGAAAGATTAAGGACAGAAGTGAATCACTCTCCCTCACAGTGCAGATTTGCATTTGATGTCATCTGGAGATGACACATCGATCACTTGAGGAAAGCAGAGTCAACTGTTAAAGAAGAAATGCGTCCAGAGCTGTCAGAACAACTTCCTGCCATCCCAGAGTCAACTCTTACAACCACCACTGAGGAGGCCCTTGGGCCTGAGATAGTTTCACAACCATAAGTCTCACCTATGAAGCAGAGATACTCTCCTCTCTTGTCAGGAATGATGTTATCCCACAAGAGTAAGAAACTCTCCACAGCGATTAAATGTTTAGGCCTGAATGAGACAATCTAAACTTTATAATGCTGTGGATGTCAATATAATGGTTGTAAGATACCAGTTACTGTGTATCCAGTTGAGAAGCAGCTTATATTGAGTTGGAGTTTATACCTAAGCAGGGAGGAGTGTAGTGTATTCAATTTCTTAGTAATATTGTACATATAAAGTGGCGGAGCTAAAGATATCACCAGAGGGTGACTTCTCCCAGCTTATCAGTGAAACTGATAAATTCTTCCTATTCTAATGTCTTTAATTACATTTTCAGGGTTGCTGCATCCTTTCAGAATCGTTGATCTGCAGCAGCACTCAAAGACTGCGGCTCTGCACAACAGTGTGTTGCTGTTTTTAGAGCTTGCTGATTGGCCAGGTTTTAGTATATCCAGGTCCAGCCTGGAGCTGGGCACCTTCAGGGCCTGCACGGCACCGTGGACATGAATTCTCACCAGTATTGCGTGCTGAAGCGTAGCAGGAGCCGAAGCATCAAAGACAGCAAGAGTGGCTGTCGGAGGACTCTGCACTTGGTAATCGATCCATCAATTCTCGAGTCCGGGAACTCAGAATGAAAAAGCAATGCTTCAGACTGACTGTAACATCAAAATGGTGTGTGTTGTCTCTCCTGTCACTGTGGAAGTAACGATATCTGTCTCTTCCTTGTTAGTGGGAGAGAGAGCCTGTGGGATGTCGAAATATTGGAGTGAACAGATAGTTTTAGATGGACTGTATGAGAAATTTGTAATGGACATGCCCTCTGGTTCCTCACAGTGGTTTGGTCTTTAAAACGGGTATCTAAGACCATGGAAGACACAGAAACCCAGCATATATATATGGATGGGAGTTGTGACCACCTATTTATCCACTTACCTACACTGTCCAGCATCTTCTGTTCCTATTGATCCGGAACAGTAGCCTACAATGGTCGTACAATGGCCTGACCAGAGTAGAAATAACTTACCCCTTTAATTGCCAAACAAATTGATTTCTAGCACGTATCTTTGATAGGGTATTTGAGCTAATTTGCTAAAAAATCAGGAATCATGTTCCTTTTAATAAAAATATTTTCTCACAATTGCTAAGTTTCTAAAATTTTTAGACAGGTAGTATGATCTATGAGGTAGATCCTAATCCAAAATATTACTGGATATCTTCATGGTTATTTCTATGTCCAGCTATGCCTAGTTTGCCTACAGAACCAAGGGTACAACCTTCCTTTAAAACTAGTATTTTAGTCAAAGAGCTTGCATTTATATTGCATACTTATCAGTGTAAGATGCCCTGAAGTCCGTCAAAGGAGTTGTATTTGGTATTGTAGTCACTCCTGCGCTGCGGGAAGTGTAGCAGCCAATTTGAAAACTGCAAAGCCTTGCAAGCAACAACAGGATAAATGATGAGCAAAACTATTTCTGATGATGTTGGTTCTCATCCAGACAGTGGACTGAAAACTAGGAAGATTTCTTGGCTGTTCAAAGTACACAGCTGGCTGATGGCGTAGTGGCATCAGCGCCGGACTTTGGAGCGAAGGCGCCTGAGTTTGAATCCAGCGGGCTCCCTTGCACGCTTTCCATCTGTGCTTGGTTGAGCGTTGAGCTAGCAACTCGGCCTCATAAAAATAAGAAAGTCTGCTAAAAAAACGCCGTTACGACGGCGTCCCAATGACTCCACTCAGAGTTAAGGGCGTTCTTCTTCTTCAAAGTACATGAGATTGTTTGACCAGAACAAGTAGGCAAGGTACAGTCACACTTTAATATCTCACAGAAATAATGGGGTCACAAATAGTACAACCAGTGAAGTATAAGTTTAATGTTAAAAGCTTGTGAAGACCTATGCACCAAGTCCCTGATAGGTGAATGACGGAAACATGAATCTCAAGCTGAGAGGGAGGAATAAAATGTGCAGATCTATTCAGTCAACACATCATCTTCCAGCTGAGTAGCTTTTTCCATTGACTTGTTTGGTGTTCTGTATAATCTAAGTACTTGAGCATTTTAACATTGTGAAGGAAGTCTAGGTCATTGAGATTGCTGTTATTTTGTTATTTTTTTCTGCTTTGATCATCAAAGCTGATAGTTTTCTCCTCAGTAATAATACATTTTTGAGACAAGTTTAAATTAACTTGGCAGAAAAAAAATTGCAAGTGATCCCTGGAAATTCATTTTGAATAAATTTTGAAAGGTTTCGAATAAATGTATACATTTGGATTCCATGAGACACCTCTTCCTTTGCTGAAAATCGAGAAAATAGTGCATCATCCAGCACCTTTCCTCACCCAAATGCATGCAAACATCTTGGGTACAGTATTATTTTATAGTTATGTGATTTCATTTGCCAAGATATTAAAAGCCACACGTTGCAAAAAGTGTGACAGCTTAATGTATCTGCATGAATTATGACTTAATTCCTTTATTAGTTGAGTAGAATGTTTAACAGGAAGTACTTCCTAATCCTATTAATAATATTGATCTTGAAGTCCCTGAAAACTTGTACTCATGACAAACTGGACAGATTGTCAATTGAAGAATAAATATATTAATTATTTAGATTGCTGTATTTCATATCTTTGACCTGTCAGTATGTTTGGAAAAAACAATGGGCGTTTCAGTGCTCTTGGTGTTTTAACACATTCCAAGCAAATATACCTGAATGTTTAAAATATTAAGGATGTGATCACCTTCATCTTACAGGAAGAATTTATTTCCAACATTGTAAAGACCACCCACCACTGATGTTGATTTACGTTGTTCATGGAGGCCCCAGAATCACAGACCTCAGGGTCAGCAGCACAGCAATTATGAGGACAGGATGACCACCCACAAAAAGTTCTAACTATTTACCGCTGGCGTATTTGCAGAGGAATAATTATCATCCTGGACTAACATGTAGCAAAGTGAATACTTATTATGATCAGCTGCTTTGCTTTGTAGGAAAAGGCATGTGTACCAGTATAACATTTGTGGAGGTTATGTAACCCGTGTGACTTATGGATTCTAACCCATAGATTTGGTTCTGGAAGATAGTGTTGAACACATTGATTTTGCCTTTGACTGACAAGACTAAGTGCACATCGTAGTAATTTCTCCATGACTTCAGAGCAATTGAATTTGAGAACTAACTGGAACAATGCAGACACAGCTCAGTGTGGTTAAGGCTCCCAATCCAGGAACTAGTATTTCCTGCTTTAAAATAATTTGAGAAATTGTATCACAGCATGAGCCAAGCAAAATTTACAGAAGGTGAATTAGAATCAGAATCATATTCATTATCTCTGAAATTTGTTGTTTTGCAGCAGTAGTGTGGTTTTATGGTCAGTACAGTGCAAGACCGAAAATTGTTATATAAGTCAGAAATAATTATAAATAAATAAATAAAAATAAAAACAGAAGACTGCTGATCAAGAATAATGTGTTCAAAGCTATGAATCACACTTTAAAAAAGACATCAAGGTCTTGGAGAAGATGCGGAGGGGATTCACCATAATGTTATCAGCAATGATTGACTTGATTTATGTGGAAGGACTGGATAAGCTTATAATGGTTTTCATACAACAGAGGAAGTGAAGGAATGATTCAGTAGAAGACAACACTGCAGAGCAAGATGATGGAAGAAGTAAGGTCTTTCCACTGACAAGGAATCAGGATAAATAATAAAGGAGCCAAAGTGTAGATTCAAAATATCTTTAATGCAGCAAGTTATTATGGTCTATCATGCCTACAGAGATTATGGAAGTTGATCCAATAGTAACTTGCAAAAGGAAATCAGATATATATTTATAGAAGAGCGGATGAGTGGGACTAATTGGAGAATTTTCACAAATAATCGGAAAATATAGGGAGAACAGTCTGCTGCTGTTTCAGTTATAAATAAAGCACAACGTTAATCATGATCCACATGCTGTTCAGGTTTTTTATTTTTATTGAGTTGCAGCAACATGCAAAACATCACACAACTGGGCATGTATTAAAAAAAATGTATATATCTTTCAATTTCTCTCCAACATTTCGGCAGAAAACAAACTAACATAATCCCAGTTGGCTTCTCAAATAGCCATAACATAAAGATCACAAGAAGTGCTTCTTGAGCATTTTCAAGGATACCTGCCTCAGATGTTCAAGAGAGGACCCGGCTTTCTAATTGAAGCTACCTAACTAATCATTTTGCTGTGGGTCTTCTATTGATTGCTTAATGAAATAATCTTTCTCAAGGTGGCTCCGAGGGAGGACAGGAGACCTTATCTATCACACTAATAGCTTGACAGAGTTGTAAATACTTAGAGATCTTGGCTTAAGCGATTAAATTCCCTCTTTAATTTGTTAATAGATTTGACTCTACACCTCAATCATCCATTGATCACCCCTTGCAATAAATAAGCCACAACAAAGAATTAACTGTCTGGATCAGAGAGTATTTATTTTAGCAAATTGTTAATGGTTGTTATTCAATCCTGTGGAAGATTGTTCACCTGTATTTTGCTAGACATCGCTGCAAGCTCTTTATTTAAATATAATCAGTATACATGAATATTTCTGTGTTGTATCGCTAAATAAATAAATAAATAAATGTGCCAGAAAGTATTATTTTCCTATTTTATTATTAACAGGATGTGGTTCCATAAGGTTTTTATAGCCAGGGGTAGTAATAGGGATAAGCTCCCACTACCTATCACATGCTCCAAATGGCATGCAACTCGAATAGCCTCTGACAGCCAAGTCCAGCTCCTGGCCTTCACTTGTGGCTTAGCTATTAAGCCTGGCAGAACAGGTCCTACTGACAGGAGAAGGGGCAAAGGCAGGTTACTGCCACCTTAAAGCCAGTTGTTTTCGGCAGATAGGGTTCGACAGCCATGGTTGACAGCTCATCTATAAGACCATAAGATATAGGAGCAGAATTAGGTCATTTGCCCCATCGAGTCTACTCTACCATTCAATCATGGCTGATCCTTTTCTTCCCCTCCTCAGACCCACACCTTGGCTGATTCCCAGTAGGCTCAGTGACAAACTGCTCTAAAAAGCCATCTCATAGGCTTTCAATAAATTTACTCTCATAAGATCTTTACCAACCTGATTTTCCCAACTGACCTGCATATTGAAATCCCCCATGACCATCATAATATTGCCCTTTTGTCATGCCTATATTTAACTGTCATCAAGGTCTTTTTACCCTTGCAGTTTCTTAGCTCAACTCACAAGGATTCAAGATCTTCTGACCCTATATGACATGTTTCTATTGATTCGATGCCATTCTTTGCCAGCAGAGCCACACCACCCCCTCTGTCTCCCTTCCTATCCCTCCAATACAACGTGTAACCTCGGACATTCAGCTCCCAACTACAACCATCCTTCAACCACAATTCAGTGATGGCCACAACATCCTACCTGACAATCTGTAATAGTGCAACAAGACCATCCACCTTATTTCTTATACTCTGTGCGTTGAGAAATAATACTTTCCATGTTGTATTTGCTGCCCTTTTTGACTCTGCATCCCTAATGCATTGATACTCACCCTACTGGCTGCAATTTTGTCCTGTCACCTGTCTACCCCTCCTGACAGTCTGACTCCATGCTATTTTTGCTTTTTTTTAAACCATCCACTATATCCTGAATCCCCTCTCTCAAATTCCCACTCCTTTGCCAAATTAGTTTGAATGCTCCCCAACAGCTCTAACAAATCTGCTCACGTGAAGGAATCTTGGAGAAGGAAAACACTGATCTCAAACCTCTGATGCCTTGCAGATATACCCAT
This sequence comes from Mobula birostris, assembly GCF_030028105.1. Taxonomy (NCBI): domain Eukaryota; kingdom Metazoa; phylum Chordata; class Chondrichthyes; order Myliobatiformes; family Myliobatidae; genus Mobula; species Mobula birostris. Next base: position 44,678,089 of record NC_092374.1, on the reverse strand, counting down.
GGGGAAGGCTTAAGGAGTAAACTCCAAGGGAAAAATCTGGAGCTGGAGTCCCTAAGGCAGTCCTACACTGAGATCAACATTGACTGACAACTCCTGTGACGCTGCTTGTGCCAAACTATATAGGTCCCTGTCGTTCCTTTGGGAGCATCAGATGCATGAAGAGGGTTAGCTTGCTACATGGGAAACAACATGCTCTCCATATTGTACTTCCCTGGCTAGCATATAGAACATAGAAATCTACAGCACATTACAAGCCCTTCGGCTCACAATGTTGTGCCGACCATGTAGTCTATTTTACAAGCTGCCTTGAATTTCCCTACCACATAACCCTCTATTTTTCTAAGCTCCATGTGGCTATATAAGAGTCTCTTTAAAGACCCTATTGTATCTGCCTCTTCCACCATTGCTGGCAGTGCATTCTATGCAACCACCATTCTCTGTGTGAAAAACTTACCTCTGACATCCCTCTTGTACCTACTTCTAAACACCTTAAAACTATGCCTTTTCATGTTAACCTTTTCAGCCCTGGGAAAAAGCCTCTCACATAATCCACACGATCAATGCCTCATCTTACACACCACTATCAGGCCACCGCTCATCCTCTGTCGCTCCAAGGAGAAAAGGCCAAGTTCACTCCACCTATTCTCATAAGCCATGCTCTCCAATTCAGGCAACATCCTTGCAAATCTTCTCTGCCCCCTTTCTACAGCATCCAAATCCTTCATGTAGTGAAGTGACCAGAACTGAACATAGTACTCCAAGTGGGGTCTAACGAAGGTTTTATGTAGCTGTAACAATACCTCACGGCTCTTGAACAAGATATCTAGGACACAACATTGTGGAGTCTGACCAACAGAGGCATCCAATTAACAGTTGCTTGTGTGTTGCTAGTGACCAATATTTCTAACCCATCCTTAATTGTCCTTGGGAGGTCTTTTTGAGCTGTTTCAGCTTAGCACTGTTTCATTATGAAGTCCAGATTTTTTTGTACCAGCAAAAGTGTGAGAATGCCAATATACTTCCAGGTTGGATATTTTGTGACTTGAAAGTGGTAAAACTTACAAGTCCTTCCTACTCCTGTCCTTTTAAGGCTGAAGGAGATCTTCTGTTCTGTTGTTTCTGGACTATTGAATATGGTATGATGGCCACGACCTCACAACCTACCGCATCATGGGCTTGCATCTTATTATCAAACTGCACTGTACTTTCTCTGCAACTGTAACACTACATTCTGCATTCTGCTATTGCTTTATCCTTCTCCTACTTTGACATATTTACACTTGGAATGATCTGTCTGGGTGGCATGCAAATGGAAGTTTTTCACTGCACACAGTATATGTGACAATATTAAACTAACTTAACAATTTAAGTCGTGGAATTGAAAAAGACTTGGTGAGTTGGTCTAGTAGAATTTATAACCAGTACAAGTAGTGTCAATGCCATGCTGCAAATGGAAAAAGAAGTGACAGAGGGCTGACAATCACCAGTTTGTTCCTGTTGAACTTCTTGAGTGATTTAGCAGTCATATTCTTCCAGGCAGGTGGAGAAAGTTGAATCGCACTACAGAAGTGGCAAGGTTAACTTTCCTGCCCAACGTGATCCACTGATGGAATTCTAATGATGATAATTTCATTGGACATAATGAAGAATTATCTAACTCTCTCTTGATTAATATGGTGGTCCATTTGCATAGATTTAATTTGCCACTTAATCTACCTGTTTCTCAGTACTGGGCAAATCATACTGTATGCAAATGTGGACTGGTTCATTATCTGTGGGTTTAAAATGGAACAGAATACTATGTTATCAACATAATGAACATTCCCACTTGTGAACACAGATGGATATAATGTGGTCAAAGAGTCTGTCAGCCATTGTGGAATGGAAGACAAGGAAAATGGAAGGTATCTCTTCGGACATGTGTGAATTATTCATATTATCCAGAGCATATATAATGGAGATGGAGAGACTGGGGGAAGAAACAGGATGGAGAGAAGTCCTATTGAGATAGCTGTGGGGCTATGGGACCCTGCGGATTTGTAATGGATATTGATTACTGATCTATCCCTCGATAAAGCAGCAGAGGAATTCAAGCTAATATTATTGCCTTTGTTGCACATGTAAAAGCAAATCCAAGCTCTTTGTGGATAATGCTTTTAATGGACCTTCAGTTTAGACAATATTTGTGTATAATACTGTCTGAAAAATACCCGAGTCTTTGAAGTTTTAAAGAATTAAATCAGGCTTGAAGATACAGTAAAGTAAATAAGAGAATCAATCATTGCAATCCTTTGCTGAATTTGCAGACAAGTTTCAGGAAAAGAATGGCATGTTCAAATACATTGATATGGAAATGTGATTACACCAAACTTGGACTTATAACGAGCAGGACCTACAAATAATGAGTGTCCATTCACGTTGACTCATTTGCCACATGATGATATGCAACCAACACAAATATTGTTACTCAGTTGTCTAATCGCCAATATTCTTTGACAGCTTGCCTGTTTGTGAGACAGACATTTATCAGTCTGATGCTAGTTATAGGATGCAGGCACCAAAAAAAAACACCTGATTGATGCAAAATAGAATGCCTGGTGATCACATGAATCTGCAAAGCACATCTCTTGAGTATTTTGTCCTCTGTAGACAGCACAGTTTATTTACAAAGCTGTTCTTTTAATTTCAAACTGATTAATGTTTTCAATTTACTTCAACACAGTTTTTTCCCCTAAAGACTACTCTTAATGTTTGCTATGTCCACAAAATTCCATAACTCCTGACTCCAGAACATTATCTTCCCCCTCTACTCTCTTTCCCCTTGATGTTCTTTTCATCCAAAGACAGTCATGAGTTTATATGTTTCATGCTGTGTAATGTCATGTGCAAGGAAGCACACCATTATCATTCAGGATGGATAAAGTCAGTGAATACTGAAATGTGGTACTTCTGATCTGTTGTTCCACTTGAACGGTATCTTGAGCAGTTCAGTCACCACACACCAGGTGGTCATATAACTTTTGTTTTAGCAATTTTGCACCTTATACACAGGGCTCCTGTCAGGTGGAACAAGACTATAGTTTCTTCTGGCAATGTTCCCCAACTCAGCATTCTGAATTGAGAAGAGTCTAGAAGGCAGTTATGCTTCAGAAATGTGATATTTCCCAGGGAATCCTACAAAGATATACTTCTTTTATTTTTGCATACTTACTGTGCCTGAATTCATTTATATAAATTTAATTTTGATTATTTATAAAACAGCATTTCAATAAGTAAGGCATAGAAGGATATGGTCCTAACTTAGGCAAATGAGGTTAGTGTGGATGAGCAAGAAGATCGCCATGGAAGTGGTGAGTCAGACGGCCTGTTTCTCTATGACTATGATTCTATGGTTCTCTTGTGATGATACCCAGCCTCTGTTATGTGCGTGATCAATTGGGTCCTATCAATGAAAAAATCTAGAGATGATGAGTACTCTCTTGTTCTGACCACTACTATCGTATTACATACAGTCGGCCCTCTTATCCACAGGGGTTTGGTTCCGGGACCCTCCGTGGATACCAAATTCCGTGGATGCTCAAGTCCCATATATAAAATGGTGTAGTATTTGCATACAAACAACACACATCCTCCCGTATACACCCTATCCTCGTTACATGTGTCTTCAGACTGTGCGGATTCACAGTTATGCGAGGAACCTATTTCTACCAATGTCTCGTTATATGCGTCCAAAATTCAGAGTTATGCGAGGAGTTCTGCCTTCCCGCCAATTCAAGTCACGTGCGCACGCTTCACACTCTCACTGTTGGAATGAGAAGCACTGCTTTCCTGCCAATACAAGTCAGGTACGCGCACTTCACCATCTCTCTCCTGCCACTCTCACATTGGTTTTGGCAAGGTGTGAATGTGCAATCTTAAACTTTTGTTGGTTTTACCTATGGTGCAGTGATTTTGTGCTTGAAATATTTAGCTATGCCTCCTAAGTGTCCGATGTCATGTCTTGGGCCGTTAGCCGAGCGGCAGAGAACTGCTTTAACACTTGAAAAAAAGTTGGAAATTATAAACAGCACGGCAGCAGCTGAAGGTAACAGCTCTGGGACGCTACTGTCGGGAACAGAATCTTGCTTTAAGTTCTTTTGTTGCTTGACAATGTGCCAGCCCATCCTAAACATTTGGACAGCATTCATCCTAACATAACAGTGTGTTTCCCATCGCCTAACACAACATTGCTGATTCAACCACTCGACTGGTGTGATCCACATTCAAGGCATACGTATTTTTTTACGGTGAACTATCTCCAGATACTGCAAGCAACAGACGATTTTGAAAATCCCAGGAGTTTACCAACGGTGAGGGAATGGTGGAAGTCAGAACACTTGGCACAAATGGCAATGGACATGGACCCAAGTTTAGAACAGAAGTCAGCATTTCAGTCATTCCCTGCCATCAACCCTTCTTCCCTGCAAACAAATTTAAAACAAAAAGCTGCCAAGCAAACAACCCTCACCACTTTATGCAAATCGCTGTAATCTTTCTGCTGCTGGCAGTTCTAAGAATTCTGTGGGTCTTCCTTCACCCCTTGCTGTGTTTGATGTGATCCTGATGACCACAACCATCCACCTTATCTGTGTAAAGCTGCCCGACACCACAACAACCACTCATCTCCCAGAGCGAACACACCTGCCACTGTTAGTGAGTACTGTACACCAGAGGATGTTAACTTTCTATGATTTATTACATTGAATATTACCTTAAATTGATTAAATATAATACAAATGTTGTCTTGTAGTACTGCTTTTGTGTCGTATTGGTATAAAAATGTGAGTAAGTTACAGATAAAACATATTTAGGAAGCCCTCTGGAACACATCCCTATTTTTTCCATTTAAATAATTATTCACATTATGTGATTTCACATTATGCGTAAACTTCGAGGAACGTATCCCTCGCATATAACAAGGATAGAGTGTACTTAAAATCATATCTAGATTACTTATAATACCTAATACAATGTAAATACTATGTAACTAGTTGTTATACTGTATTGTTTAGGGAATAATGACAGGAAAAGAAAGTCCGTACATGCTCAGTACAGACACAACCATCGTAGTTCTTCTGGGAACACTGATGCTGCCTCGGCATCAGCCGATGCTGATTCTCTCGTGATCTTTAAGTTCTTGCGGCTGTAGCGCTTTACACAGCTAGCCAGCCATCCCTTATTAGCCTTAAACTACTTCCTGTCGCTCACAACACAAGTAGCGAACGAACGAGACGCTCAATGCTCAATTCTCAATGAACAATGCTCAAACAACGTGATACTTTTAATCATCTCTAGATTACAGTACTTATAATACCTAATACAATGGAAATGCTATGTAAATAGTTGTTACACCGTACTGTTTAGGGAATAAGGACGCTTTGGAGGAGGCTCAATAATACTAATGTCAGGATCTGGGCTCAAACAACAAGTGCTGGAGAGAGAACTTCCGTTTTTCTTTCGATCCCTTTCTGCGGTTGGAAGCCACGGATACGGAGGTCCAACTGTACTTGATGACCTGTAACAACTTATATTATTTCTTTCCAGCTGAGATATTATCATCAACAAAATACTGAAAACACATCAATTTTCAATACAGCAAGCTATCAAGATTATTCAAGATTCAAAATTTAAGATTGTTCAGTGTCATTTCCTGTACACAAGTGTAAAGGAGAATGAAATAACTGTTACTTTGTATGCAATGGAAGACAAAAATAACTCAATAAGATAAAGGACACAGTAATAAAAACACAATGAAATTAAATATGTAAGGTAGCTTTCTATACATGCCCATAAAGTGATGCTAGGCACAGGAGTGCCTCTACATAAGGTGACTGACAGAAAATGATAAAGTTGTGGTGGTTGGGGTTGTGGAAGGGTGGGTTAGTAGGTGGAGGTGTTGATCAGCCTTACTGCTTGAGGAAAGTCATTGATTTTGAGTCTGGTAGTCCTGGTGAGGACTACGTAGCCTGCTTCCTGATGGGAGAGGGATAAATTGATCAAGGTCAGTGGGATCATTCATGATGTTACTGACCCTTTTCTGGCACCCTTCTGTGTATATGTCCTTGATGATTGGTAGGGTGGTGCCAATGATACCTTGGGAAATTCTGACTACCCGTTGTAGAGCCTTCCTGTCTGCTGTAATGCAGTTTCTGTACTATTTAGAAATGCAGTTTTTTTTTATGATGCTCTCTATTGCGCATTTGTAGAATGACAAAGTATGGATAAGCAAAGTCAAACTCGCTTCAGCTTCCTTGAAGCATTGCTGAGCTTTTATGATTGTGTAGCATGTGTTCTGGAACCATGTGAGGTTGTATGAGCAGTTTCCACTTCTGTCTTGTCAATATAAAAAGGGGTGTGAGTAGTTTGAGTTTTCCTGAAGTTGATAACCTTCTGGTTTGTTTTGCTGACATTAAGGAAGAGATTGTTTGACTGGCACCAGACCTCAAGCTCATCCACCTCTCCTCTGTAGGCCATCTCATCATTGTTGGCGATGAAATCGACACAGCCGCCATGTTGAGGAAGATGGGGATGCAGGAGCGGTTGTGCAACCTGAGTATCTTGGGCCTGTTGGTTAGGAAGTCCAAGACTCGATTACACAGTATTACTCAGTATTACTCAGTATTTAGACTGAGGAGCAGGAGTTTGTTCACCAAGATTGTGTAAAACATAACATTGACACCGTGATGAGTCACAATGTTCCAACTCTTGCAGATACTGAATGTTAATGTTTCAAACAGGTCCTATCAGAATACAGTATATATATATATATATAAAACAATCTGCCATCCTCTTCCAGATGATCATTAACTTCTTTCAAACCAGAAACCATGAATGAATCGGAAGATTTGCAGTCTGTTGAAGGCTAGATCAGTGGTACTTAAGGGTGGCTATCCAGAAGTCTATAAGGAGTCCAGATACGACCTATTGAAGGCCATTATGCAGGTAAAAAGTCAATTTATTGTGAAGTTAGAGACACAATTGGATGTACATCAGCTGTAACAGGGTTTTCATGTTATAACTTCCTATAAGGTGAAACTTAACATCACCATTAGCAGTGATGCTTCATTCTCTGCTGAGCTCAATACATTTTATGCATGCCTTGAAAAGGAGAATAAAACTATACCCATGTGAATTCCCATAGTGCCTCGTGACCCCATGATCTCTGTTTTGCAGGCCAATGCCAGAATATACTTCAGAAGGGTGAATCCTTGCAAGGTGTCAAGCCTTGATGGTGTACCTTCCAGAGTGCTGAAAACTTTTGCAACCAACAGGCAAGAGTATTCAAGGACATCTTCAGTCTCTCACTGCTGTAGTTGGAGTTTCTCACCTGATTCAAAAGGGCACCAATCGTACCAGTGTCAAGGAACAACAAAATGAGGTGTCGCAATGACTATTGCCCAGTAGAATTCATACCTACCGTGATGAAATGCTGCGAGAATTTAGCTATTGCTGAAATTAACTCTGGCCTGTGTAAGGACCTAGACTCCCTGCAATTTGCCTACTGCTACAATCGCACTGCAGATGCAATTTGACTGGTTCTCCACTGGGCCTTGGAGCACCTGAATTACAGCAATAGCTACAGTATGTCAGGTTGCTGTTTATCAATTACAGCTCGGCATTCAACACCATCAGTACCAACCAATAAGATTTGAAACGTTGGCCTCTGTACATCTCTCTGCAGCTGGACTCTTGACATCCACATTAGGAGATCACAGTTAGTAGAGATTGGTGATAGCATCTCTTCCTTGCTGGCTGTCAATGTAGACACACCTCAAGGATGCATGCTTCACCTGCTGCTCTACTCACTCTACACACATGACCACTTGGCTGCATGCTCAAGTGCCATCTACGTGTAAATTGGCCGATGATGCAAGTGTTAGCAGACCCTCTGATGGTAACAAGGAGATGTACAGGAGCGAAACAGTCCAGCTGGTTAAGTGGTGTCACAATAATAATATTGCACTCAATGTTAGCATGACCAAAAAATTGATTGTGGACTTTAGGTAGGGGATGTTGGGAGAACATGCACCAATTCTCATTGAGTGGTCAGTGGTACAATAGGTGAGTAATTTTCTAGATCTTGGGCATCAACGTTTCAGCGGATCTGTCCTTGTACCAACAAAGACTCCAGCAAATTTCAACAAAGGTACCATGGAAACAATTCTGACTGGTTACATCTCCTTCTGGTATGGAGGAGCCAATGCAAAGGATCATAAGTGGCTTCAGAGGGTTGATGATTCAGCCAGCTCTATCATGGGCACCAGAATCCACACCATCACCAGCATCTTTAAAAGATGGTGCCTCAGGAAGGCAACATCTATCATTAAGGACCCTCACAATCCAAGTCATGCACTCTTCTCATTACTACCATCAGGAAGGAGAAACAGCACCCGGAGACCCACTCTAACTATTTTAAGAACAGCTTCTTCCTCTCAGCCATCAGATTTCTGTACGGGCCATGAACGCATGAACATTGGCCTGCTATTTCTCTTTCGTGGTATTTACTCATACTATTGCACGTTATTTATTCTGCCTGCACCGTACTTCTGCCATAAATCAGCAAATTTCATGATTTATGTTAGTAACATTAAACCTGATTCTCGTTCTGATATTTTTATTTGAAGAATCAGAAATGTGAGGCTAAAAACTAGATTTTTGTTCCATACGTAGGACTTAAGTACTTGTAAAATTGCAAGTATACCAATTTAGTTTATAAACATAAATGTGGCTATTGAGGCCATAAATATTTTTACTGGAGCAATTGATCTGAAACTTACTTATGTGACCAATTGTGATATTTGAGCAGTTTTATGAAAAATGAGATTTTTTTGATATAAAGGAGTGAAAATGTTCTCTTATAATGGAAGGAGGAGGAGTGCTTTGTGGTTCTAATATTTTTCTGTCATTTATTCTGGTTTTTGTTTTCTCTCTGTTTTGTGGATGTCTGCAAAGTGTAAGGATTTCAGGTTGTATACTGTATATCTTCTGTGACATTAAATTGAACCATTGAAGTTAAGGCTCCAATCTAGGAAGATCATGGCAAGGTGAAAAAAATGAAAATTGACCTGGTCACATTAACGATGAAATTACAGATCTTGGCATGATTTTTTAAGAATTCCACACATTATGCTTTAATGGTTGGTCAAACTTTAGCTAGGAGTTAGCTAGAATCAGGAGTGTAAAGGGATTTATGAAGATTAACTAAGCAAGGATTGGGGAGGATTCATAACCTATGTGTGTGGGATTACCATTCCAGAGAGAGACACTGAGTGAAGCCTTGGCCAGAACAGGTAGGAGATCTCCTGCCTTCTAACATTGTAGTGGGTAGCAACTGTCAATACTACCTCGTATGCATCTGATCATAAACATAGGAGATTCTGCAGATGCTGGAAATCCAGAGCAACACACACAAAACGCTAGAGGAAACTCAGCAGGTCAGGAGGGGTCCTGGCCTGATTTGTCGACTGCTTATTCATTTCCTAGATGCTGTCTAACCTGCTAAGTTCCTCCAACGTTTTGTGCATGCTGTACGCAGCTGTGCTTGCTCCATCTCTGCACATTACTCTATACATTGAATCAGATTTAGATTAGAACACGGCAATGTTAGCCTTCTCTGCATATGCATACACTGTTCAGTCAAAAATTCAAGGGAAAACGGTTAAACTCTCTCCTGTTAATGCAAGTTCAAGCTACTAAAGGAACGCAATGAGTCAAGCAGCATCTGTGGAGGTAAATGGACAGCCAAGGTTTTGAGTTGAGACCTACATCCAGATTCAATGCCTGTATGTGTCACAACCACGGATTTGGCAGTGCAGCAGATATAGTAATTGCACTCGTGAATATGCACATGTCGCTAATTATTATATCATTGTGATAGTATTTAACTCCATTCATTCAGTCGTAGTGTTCGACGAGACTTGGACACAGCACAGCAATGCTTTGCTGCCGTTTGCGTTCAGCCTTGCCTGAGAAATTGGACTGTTGAGTCAACTGACTCTGAAGACTAGTGGTATTCATTTTATATTTAGTTATCCTTTTCAGCCACAGTGGAGGCTGAAGTGTTTATTGTTTTCTTTTCCCTTTTAATTCCATTTGCATTAAAGTCTGTGACCTATCAACCAGCTTCAGTGTCTCTCGTTCTGCACTTGCCACATCCGAACCTGATGACAGTATGAAGGACTATGAGCCAACACATCGACAGTCCATTTCGTTCTACCAATGCTTTCTGATTATTTGACTTCCTCCATCAGTTCATTTGTTGCAGTCTCTTATGCATGGCATGGGCTGCTGAATGGATGTGACCTGTACCCAAGCTTCGACAACAGATGAAAGGGAGGCCATTGTCAAGTTCACTGCAAGCTTTGTTTTATCATTTTATTCACCAACTGAATATTGATAATTCTACTTTCAATTAAGTTTATTAAATGTGTTTAGGAAAGTTTCCTTAATCAATACATAGAAATCCCAATGACAATATTGTGCGATACTTGACCTGCTATTAGTGAGTGAGACAGGGCAGGTGACTGAAGTTTGTGATCATAATGCCTTTAGTTTCAAAGTAAATATGGGAAAAGACAGGTCTGGTCCATGGGTTGAGATTCTAAATTGGAGAAAGGCCAATTTTGATGGTATCAGAAAGAATCTGACTAGTGTGGACTGGGACAGGCTGCTTTCTGGCAAAGGGGTACTTGGTAAGTGGGTGCATTCAAAAATAAAATGTTGACAGTACAAAGCTTATATGTGCCTTTCAGAATAAAAAGTAAACACAACAGATTTAAAGAACCTTGGTTTTCAAGAGATATTGAGGCCCTGGTAGAGAGAAAAAGGAGGTGCATAGATAGGAACAAATTAGGTACTTTTGGAGTATAAGACATGCAGGAGACCACTTAAGAAAGATTTCTGGAGGGCTTAAAGAAGGCATGAGATTGCCCTAGGAGAAAAGGTGATGGAGAATTTTATAGGATTCTTCAGCTATGTTAAGAGCAAAAGAATTGCAAGGATCAAGTGGATCCTCTAGAAGATCAGAATGGTAATCCATGCATGGAGGCAAAAGAGATGGGGAAGATCTTAAATGGATACCCCTCATAATCTTATATACCTCTATCAATACCTCAACAATCTATTTCAAGCATTTGTTACTCTCTTTGTAAAAAAAAACCTGCCCCACACATCTCCCTTAAGCTCCCCCGTTCATAATAAATGTATGCCCTCTAGATACGAGTTCTGAAATTTAACTTCAGATCTGTAGAATTCCTCATCTTCCCAGAGTACACAAGCAGAAACAAAATGCAAGTACAGGGTTAGTTGAGGGAGCTAATCTTTGACTGGGAAGAATACCAGTAAATAATCAGAATTTATAGCCATTTTCCTATCAGCTTGTTCATTGTGCTGTTAGGCAACTTGAACTATTTTGAAATTCTCATCTACAGTGAGCAGAAACAAAGGTCTGCTCTGCGCCTCAGAGCTCTCATTGTGGGAGTTACTTTGGATTTCAGCTGGATCTACAAACATCAACAAGAGCACCAGAAGAGAAGGACCTGCAGCAGTGATGGACTGCTGTTCACTCATCTGCGGCTTCACAGGAGGCGGGTATTCACAGGGGGCCATACACAGCAGACACCAAGTTAGTTAATCTTATCTGCTTGCTAGAAGCCCAGGGGGGTTCATGTTGCTGATTCATATATAACAAACCTGCTCCCCGGAGTATTTGGTCACCTTGCTTTACAAACTGGATGATGAAGAATGTAACACTACTCGGTACATCTCTCTCTAACACAACATCAGTTGAGGCCTAAGGCTCAAACCCCTTGGTTCATCATGTCCAGAAGATGGAGACCCAATGGACTTTTCAGAATTTATACACCCGATATCTGCGAGATTGCAAGTCTGGGCTAGGGACATAGGTTGGAAGTCCCAGGGCAGCCTGTCATAGGGGTGGGGGCTTGTCATTGTCTGTCAATGGGTGGGCAGGTGGGTAGATGAGAGGAAGGATAAGAGTCTGTTTTGCTGCTGTCGTTATTGTTTGTATTGTTCTGCAGAGTATTTTGGGTATGCTATGTTGATGCTCGAATATATAGTGACCCTTGCGGGCTGCCATTAACATACCCTTAGACAGTGTTGGTTATTAACACAAACGACACATTCTACTGCATGTTTCAATGTATATGTGATAAATAAATGAAGCTGAATTTTAATCTGGGCTAAAAGAGTGGAGAGTAGAAGGCCATTATGAAGAGTTGGGGGGAATGGGTGGTGCAAGAGCTGGAAGGTGATAGGTGGATCTGGGTGAGGACAGATGATAGGCAGATGTGGGAGGGAAGAGGGAAATATCAACAGTGAATGGGAAGTGATGGGTGGAGGCAACAAAGGGCTGCAGATTATGGACCTGAGATGAATTCAATTAAGGGAGATGGAGAGAGCAGATGGGAACCGTAGGGAGAGAGTGGCTCAGTGGGAGGAGTGTGTAGGTGATGGGCAGATAGAGTGGTGGAGGAGAGGAAGAGAGGGAAGAGAAACAAGATGATGAGGTGGACATTTGGAGAATCTGGGTAGATCAGGAAGAGACAGAAAAGGGAAGGGGGGAAGCAGGCTATCGGAAGTTGGTTTGCAGGTTGTACACAGGTTAGCAGAGTGTGGATTGAGACAGAGAACTGTGTGAGGGAAGTCCTCAGCTACCTATCATTCATCTTAATAACAACTGAAAAGGCAGCAGGTAATGAAGTCATGACAAGCCTTCATAAAACAGCAGTTCAACCATTGCCGGAATAAATGGAAGCAAGTCCTTTGGCCCACCAGCTCTGTGTTAACCATCACAATCCATTTTCACTAATACCATTTGAAACCTTAGACCGAACACAGCATCTTGACTGGAAACTTGAGCTTTCCATCTGCCTCCATAAATGCTGCCTGATCCGATGAGTTTCAATAGCAGTTTGTTTTGTTGCTCCAGTTTCTAAGCATCTGCAGTCTCTTATGTCCTTTTTTATCTTCTGCCCAATCCCATCTTCTCCTTTGAGATTTTAACTCTCCCCTATGCACTAGTAACAATTTACAGTTAACATACCGACTCAAAACTGGAGCACCCAGACAAAACACAGGCAGTCTGAGGAGGAATGAGCAAATTCCACGCATTAGCATTGGAGATCAGGATAAAGTATGACTGAAGTAGCAGCTCTGCCAACTGGGCCATCATTAAAACTACTGTTTCTGTTAACTGCTCAAGCAGATATCTTGGAGCCAGATTGGCGCTAAGTTTTAAAGTTTTACCATTTTGCCTGATTATTTATCCACCTCCTTTGAATTCCATCTTATGACTCTCTGGGACTTCAGCTGTTCTAGTCCATATTCAGTATAGTCGCAATTTATGCAAAACCTTATCCTTGTAAGCCCAGTTTTCAAATTAGTGACATGTACTAATAGGCTGTTAAATCACCATGATTGTACAGTATGCCGCAGAAGTCGATGCGAAGAACTAGAAATGCCTATTTAATTCTGCATCAGTCCTTTAACTTAGAATGCAACACATAGAAAGCTGGAGGAGCGCAGCAGGTCAGGCAGCATCTTTGCAGGGAAATGGACAGTGATGTTTTGATAAAGTAACTTCATCTGGGCTGGAAAAATAAAGGGGAGATAGCCAGTATTGGCAGGTGGGGAAGGGTTAAGTCAAGAGGTGGTGAGTGTCTATGAAGTGGGTAGTAGACAGGTGAGAGAGAAGAGGAGTGTGTGTTGCTCTTGATTGGCATCAACCGCAATCCCTTCTGTAATCGCTCTTTAATTTAGAAGGTTTGATATCCCTATCATTTTGCCTTGTCCGTAGTAAAATCTAACTTACATTCAAGGTTGACATTGACAGTTATTCCCTCACGGCCAGAAATTTTTCTCTAGTCTCAAACTCAGACCAGTTACCAAGGTCATCTTTCCCCTAAGACTCGAGATTTGTTATGCTGATCCTGGATACTGTGAAGATCCACAACAACATTGTTCAGATGGACAGAAAAAGGAAATGGAACAAATACTCAGCTGATCTGTTGATGAGAAAGGCAAGCTAACTGCTGAAGGGCTTACTGATGAAAGGTTTCAAAATAAAGTGACAAGAGTTTCCCGATGGCTCATTTGATAAATAAAATGTATCAATCATATTTTCAAAATCCAACTTCTAAGGCTGACATTCTTCTCTTTGTTGACTTTGCTGATCTTAGTAAGCATGACAGAAGAGGGTTGTTATTAACCTCATTAAGACTAAGCTCGGGAGAGGAATATCCCACTCCTGGTTATTTTACATAGAAATATAGAAAACAAACAGTACAATACAGGCCCTTCGGCCCACAAAGCTGTGCCAAACATGTCCCTACCTTAGAACCACCTAGGCTTTACCCATAGCCCTCTATTTTTCGAAGCTTCACGTAGCCATCCAGAAGCCTCTTAAAAGACCCGATCGTTTCCACCTCCATCACAACCACCGGCAGCCCACTCCACTCACCCACCACTCTCTGCGTAAAAAACTCACCCCTGACATCTCCCCTGTACTTACTCCCAAAAGCCTTAAAATTATGCCCTCTTGTGCTAGCCATTTCAGCCCTGGGGAAAAAAACCACTGACTATTTTGTTATGTAACCGGCAACAATGAATATTAATCGAGACCAGTTTTATAAAAACAACCAAACATTTATTAAACACATATAAACGATAAGGAAAAAAAAACAAAGGAAAACTTTAACCTGAGGTTAACAGGTATGCAGTTGTTCACCAGCTCCCCACTCGGCTCTGGTTCTTAAAGCGTTAAATGCTGAAAACAGTTCTTAAAGCAATACAGTCAGATACAGTTCTTAAAGCGATAACTTCGAAAATCCAACAGTTTTACACATTCAATCGGGAGAGACTTCTCTGGAGAACGATTTCTTCACCGACGCACCTTTACTGCCGGTTCTGTCCACAGGATTCCCGATGCCGAAAATAAACAGTTTAAATCGACTGACCTTAAATTCCTTTTAGAGACAGAGCCTTTTTGCATGAACTCATTGCGCTTTTACAAGAGTTATCTCAATGCAGGTTCTCTTCAACGAAGACTTAATAAGGTCGATCCTTTATTAAACTGCCAAACGATGCCGACTTCTCTCGATTCTTCACTTCAACGAATTCTTCACTCTCCCTTCAAAACTGTCGGAATTGAGTAAATTGGCACTTCCAGCCACAAATTTCCAGTTCAATAATACAAATCTTGTAAGAGAACACACCTTCCGTTTTAAAAATGAAACTGCGTCACAAAAACAAACACGCAACAGAAACGGAGGTACAACACGTTCTACCTGGAAATCTACAAACTCAAAATCCTACTGCGTCACCTGAGTCGACCCTTATATATTCGCGGGGCACATGTTATCAGGTGACCTCACAATGGCAGGAAAATCACATCAGGTGACCACCAAAAGACCATTACAGCATTCTCAAAAAAAAACAGATCTCCTTGAGCATATAACACTATCCACACGATCAATGCCTCTCATTATCTTGTACACCTCTTTCAAGTCACCTCTCATCCTCCGTCGTTCCAAGGAGAAAAGGCCGAGTTTACTCAACCTACTCTCATAAGGCATGTTCCCAAATCCAGGCAACATCCTTGTAAATCTCCTCTGCACCATTTCTATAATTTCCACGTCCTTCCTATAGTGAGAATTCCTATTCTCCTATTCCTATTTTAATTTTATTTTATTTAGGGATACAGTGCAGACAGGACCTCTGGCCCAGTGACCAACACCACCCAGCAACCCACTTAACTTCTAGCCTAATCACCAGATAATTTACACTGACCAATTAACCCACTAACTGGTGTGTCTTTGGATTGTGGGAGTAAACTGAAGCACTTGGAGGAAACCCATGCACTCATGGGGAGGACGTACAAACTTCTTACAGAGGACACCAGAATTGAACTCCAAGCTCCAACACCCCAAGATGTAATAGAATCATGCCAACTGCAATGTTTCCATGGTGCCCTATTGATTGCTGCTTTATTATGGACAAGCACAGAATCAGCATAGATGTGAAACTGGAAAATTGATTAGAAAATAAACGCACAATTTTCTGTACATAGGGTCTGATTTTGAGCAACAAACAGTCTGTTGGAGGTACTCAGCAGTTCAGCAGCAACAATGGGAGAAAGAGAATTTCAAAAGGAAGTACATAGAGAGATTTCCCAAACTGTCTTCAATTTAAGAGACAAAGCAAATTTTTGAGCTGGCTTTGCAGAGTCAGTCCCTCTTCAGGTTGGGACTTGACTATATCAATGAGGAGTGATCTACAGAAATGAATAAAATGATGAGGGTCAGAGATAGAGTGAATGTGCACAGTATTTTCCCAGTGTAGGGGAATCAAGAACTGGAGGGAATAGGTGTAAAATGAGAGTGGACTGAATAGGAACCCGAATGGCAATTTCTTCACCCAGAGAATGGTCAGCATATGGAATGAGCTACCAGAAGAAGTTGATAGGACACGTGCATTAAAGGTGGTTGGACAGGTGTTTGCATAGGAAACATTTAAAAAGATATGGTCCAAAATCAGGCAAATGGGATTAGCTTAGATGGGAGTTGTGACTGGTATGGACAAGTTGGGTTGAAGGGCCTGTTGCCATGTTGTATGGCTCTGTTGTGGGAACACAGTAGATTGCAGATGCTGCAATCCTGAGCAAGAAACAAGGTGCTGGAGGAACTCAGTGGGCCGTGCAGTACCTGTGGGATGATATGGATAGTCAACATTCTGGTTGAGACCCTGCATCTGGACTGGACCAGTCTACGTAAAAGATCTTGACGTGAAATATCGACTGTTCACTTCCCTGCAGATATGCTGCCAGATCTGCTGCGTCCCTTGAATTGTGACCTGATATCACTATTATATTCATGCTTGGAGATGGTTTTTCCCTCAGGACAACTATGGGCCATTAGCCCTCTACCCTAACACAGGAACTTCTTCCATCTCCATTTTGTTCAGTGAATTTGTCCACAATCTCCATCAAAGAATCATGAGTCACCATACAAATGGCAAAGCAGCTTCAAGCTCAACAGTGTTTGTAAAATGCACAGGTTGGGTTTGAATACTTCTCTATGCCACAAATTAGCAATATTTTGAATATTTCCAGTTTACCATGTGTAGTACATATTTAGAAAACCTGATATAGAGGATAGTCCAACAAGCAGCAATGGTTTCAGCTATTTCATGTCATTGTAGAATCAGTGGCAGCGAAGCACCATTTCTGTAAGGTGTTGAAAAGTACCAGGCACAGTGCAGTAGGAGTCAGTGAGGTAGGGGGTAATAAATCTTTTTAAAAACCTGATGAATTAGAGTGTCATTTTAATACAATTTTGAACATGTTCCTCCTATGACCTTTCTCTGAAGCAAACTCCATGCATGGTATTAAAACAGAAAATGCAAGTAACACACAACAAAGCAGTCGCTGTCTGTGGGAAGTAAAACAGAGGTAACATTCCAATGTCGCAAAGGGAACAATGTAATCTTTCATCAGAATTGATTCTGCTTCCACAGATGCTGCCTGACCAGTGGAAATCTTCCAACATTTTCTGTGCTTATTTCAAATTTCTGTAGATTTTTGTTTCACGTTCAGCAATCCAAGGTAGTTATAAAAGGGTACAGATATGAATTTATAGATATATAAATTATGTAACTTTCAGTATACTTTCACTGACATGAATTTGCATTGGAAGATCAGGGAAATTTATTAGAAGGCAAGTAATTCCTCAGGGAATATGAATTCCTGACAATTTTGATGAGGCAACTTTCTACGTATCCTGCAGCAATGGTTGAAGGGGTGCATCCTGATCTGCACATGTCATCCATCACCTTCTTTTACTTTATTTTATCAGTAACAGGGTAAGTCAACTTAGAGGCAAGAGGATTATGTTTAATGTCCTTTGTTGTTATAATTGCATAAATAATCGAAGTGGATAACCTAAATAAGGATTGTATGGGTCATGTCCATATTAAAAGGTGAAGGAGGGACAGATGCTGATCATCCATTGAGTGTCCTCCAGCTTTTAGTGTGTTGCTCCAGATTCCAGAATCTGCAGTCTTTTGTGACTCCTGTATGTGAACTGTCTGGAGGCATGACCAGACTAGTGCTAATCTTGTACACCGATATTGGTTGTTAATGGTTTATCATGTCTCTAATTGCTTTTGATGGCAGCTTCTCCCTATCAATGCATGTGTTTTAAGGCAGTACTGCTACTGAGCTTGTTTCTATCAATTATATTGGTGTAACCTGTTCCACCTACCTATCCTGATACCACACCCACTGAATAGAATCTAGCTGGTCTTGGTTGCTAATTGGATGGTGTAACTCACCTACTGACCACTCAACTCACCCTTTGTCAGCTCAGACTGCCAATGGCCCACTCAGCCAACTATAGACCTGTTTAATCTATCCATGGCCCACTCAGCTATCTGTCCACTCAGACCATGGTTCACTTAAACCATCCACATCACTCAGGAGACACAGGCGACAACAGATGCTGGAATCTGGAGGTACAAACAACGTAATGCAGAAACTCAGCAGCTTGAGCAGCCTCAGGGGGGCTGGAGGAGGAGGGAAGGAATTGTTCATGCTTCAGTTTGAAAGCCAGCATCAGGGCCTGAAACATGGCACTAGACTCCCCACCATTGAGAACATCTTCAAAAGGGTGGTGCCTCAAGAAAGTGGCATTTATCATGAAGGATCACACCATCCAGGCCCTCTTCTCCTTATTACCATAAGATAAGAGGTACAGGAGACTGAAGATCCACACTCGGTGTTTTAGGAACAGCTTTTTCCCCTCTGCCATTAGATTTCTGAAAGGTCCATAAGCTGATTAATATTAACTCACTACTTACCTTCTTGCTTATAT
This sequence comes from Mobula birostris, assembly GCF_030028105.1. NCBI lineage: Eukaryota > Metazoa > Chordata > Chondrichthyes > Myliobatiformes > Myliobatidae > Mobula > Mobula birostris. The sequence continues at coordinate 44,659,163 of NC_092374.1, read as the reverse complement.
TTAATTTATTATGTCTGCACTGTACTGCTGCCACAAAACAATACTTTTCAAGACTTACATGAGTGACAATAAGCATGATTCTAACTCCCCTTGAGATGCTGTTGGATTTACTGAAATCTTCCAGCACATTGTTTGTTTCTCTAGGTTTCACTCACCCTGTTCTTTGCTCACACAGGCTCACATGGCCTATTCAGTGCTCCAATGACAACTCAGTGGACTTGGCCCACGTAATCCACTCATTGCTCATTCAGCTCATCCACAGTTTAGTCTGCCACTCAATCTGCCCATTGTTCACTCAAGTGACCTACACCTCCTGTGTTCCTCTGACTCCCATATTTCCACCCAAGTACTCTCACCTGCTTTGTTCATCTTTCCACTCACTACTCTGCACCTGCTTGTTTCCATCTGCCCATCATTCCTCTCCCTGTTTTGTGTCACCCATTTCCTATCATGTCTTGTCTTATCCTTCTTCCACACATCTATAGATGGCCATCTTTCCCCTTCTCCCCCAGTCCTGATACAGAACTCGACCCAACGCATCAGCACGTCCCTTTTGCCTTCACAGCTGCTGCCTGATCCGCAGAATACTTCCAGCAGTTTATTGCAGTATCCAAACTGTCTTGTTTCTCCATTGTTCACTCAGATTGTCATAGAGTGATCACCCTTCCAGTGTCTCACTCCCATCAGGGAGGAGGCTGTGGAGCATCCACACCAGGAATATCAGACTCAAAAACAGTTAGGCTGATAAACACCTCCACCCACTAACACACCCCACCACCACTACTATATAATTTTCTGTCTGTCACCTTATATACAGACACTTCTGTACCTTTCGTCACTTTATGTACATATAATTGATCTATATATATATAAGCTATCTGATGTATTTATATTTATTGTGTTTTTTATTACAATGGATTCTGGTTAATAGGGTCAATCAGAGTAACTGTGTACTGGGGACAACTCTTAAAGAATAAAACTCATCAAGAAAGTAGCTGGGATTCCCTTTGATAATTTAGGATACTAGGCCAATTAATTGGGACAGACTGTTGCCAAACAGTTTCTAACTAGTGTCAGTCTCGTGCACTTGTGCAGCAGTTAGACATTACACCTTGCTTAGTGAGCACTTTCTAAGTAACAATTGTTGCATATGCTTGTGTTAAAAAACAGTGATTTGTGTCATTGATAGTTTGTGAAAAATAAGCAATAACGCATTTCAGAACTGTCTTACTCACTGCTTGGGGATGTCAGAAGCAGCTGGCTGTGAAAATGAAACAATTTCACTTCTTCAACAAGTTAGGAACTGTGAAGAATATGAAGGTATCAACAATTATCTTGAATGTTACAATGAAAATGAAGATTTGGAGGATACAATTGTCAAAGGGAATATATGAAGATGGTCCATTATCAACAATGATTTTGTTCATTTGGTGGATGTCCATCATATACAATGATGACAGGAAACCTGTGCGGGATATTTTTTAAAGCAGAAAAAGCCATTGTACTGAGACAGTTCCACTCTTTCTACCTCTGAAATCCAGGTCCATTGGTACGAGAAGTCATACGACTGGAATCTTCTGTTGTTGCAGTGGATGCTTCATGGAGCATTTTAGAACCACCTTCCTGGCTGTTGGATCTCATCCACCCAGTCCACTAGAGCTGGCTTTGCGTGTTAGGACAGGCATGTCCCTGCCTCACCAGGGTATGAGGTCCGCTGGCAACCCTCACCGGGCATCGTCTACCCGTCAAAGCAGTGTTCCAGGGTGTGGCCACTGTCACATGTCACAGGTGAGAGATGAATGTCCAGGAGGGATCAAAAGTGAGTGAGCTGTCCCAAGCTGTACATGACAAGCAACTTTGCCAGAGGTGCTATCCCTCCCTTGACATCTTATACACACTTATACTAATTTACAGCCATCAAAAAGAAAATAATTGCAGCGTACACTGGTCGAATTCCTCTACCGGTAATTATTAGAATCCTATACATAGTTTTACAGTACTGTAGTAATATTTGCAGTGTTGTAATTTTTTCTGTATTCATTTAAATACATAATTTCTTACTCAATTAAATGGTAGCTTATCCTTATTATAACTTTTATACTATTTTCATGAAACTTCAGCTAATTGGGGCACTGGCTTAGTTTGGCCAAAATATACCTGTCTCTTTATGTCCTAATTAACCAGTAAACACTGTATTGTATTCTTTATTTTATTGTGTTTTTTTGCACTGCATTGGATCTGAAGTAATAATTATTTTGTTCTCCCCTACACTTGTGTACTAGAAACGACATGAATCAATCTTGAATTGTGAATGGCCATTTAGGCCGCACCCCCTGAAATGAAGCAGGAAAAGAATTAATTATCAAATTAAATTGAAACCAAGAAGGAGTTAAAGCTGTGAGCTAATGTAATGTTCCAGCTAAAAGGATAACAGCTGAGAACAGAAATCACTGGAGGTGAGGAAAGAAGTGCTCCTTGATCAGGTTGCTAAGTGTTATGCCACAGAATCTCCAACACTCTCCCTTGTGTGCATGGTCAATGGCTTTCAATGTTACCCCTGCTCTCTGATTCAATCTCCATTTAACTTCCAGAACTGGTAAACAGACAAAGGGGAAGAAATAATGGCTCTTTTGAGTGCAGTTAACAGACTGAAAGAGAAATTATTCAGAAGTTTCCAAACACATAAGGTGCAATCTTATTATAATTTTTGCAGCATATATTATAGATTTAGTTTACCAGATTGCAAATACATGAGATTAATATCATCTAATAAACATGGATGCAGGTAATGTATGAGTCCACCTCTGGCCAAATCCTGAATACCAGACCCTGAAAAAATCTTTCACTACTACATCAATGCCTACCACATCTCTTCATCTCCATATTATTGGTCAGTTTAGTGAGTATTTTTGTTCCTAACATTCACATCCTTCATATCATTAACATATTCAATAGTCACCATTCAAAGCTTCAATCTTATCTAGTTTGTGCAGGACTGTTGCACAGAAGATTTCAAGAATGTTGCCACAACCCAAAAGCCTAAGTCATAGGGAGGGATGGGCTAGAAAAGACTTTATTCCTTGGAGCAGAGGAGCATGAGGTGTGACCTTGTAGAGGGGCTATCATAAGGGTCACAGATAAGGTGATTGTACATGACTTTTCCAGTGTAAGGGAACTAAAAATAAGTGGGCATCGCCTGAAGGTGAGAGAGGAAAGCCTTAAAAATGATTTGTGGGAAGGGGCAACTACAAGCAGCACCAGTGTGCAAATGGAATAAGCTGCCAGAGGAAGTGGTTGAGGCAGATACAAATGCAACACTTTCAGGACATTGGCAGGTTCATGGATAGTAAATGTTCAGAGAGAGATTAGCCAAAGGCACACAAGCGTCTGCAGGGGGCTGGAGTTCAGATTTCTGGATCACTGGGAACCCCTCTACGGAAGGAACAACCTGTACAACAGGGATGGGTTACACCTGAACACAAGGGGAACCAATATCCTTGCAGGGAAGTTTGCAAGAGCTGTTTGGGAGGGTTTCAACTAATTTGGCAGGGTGATGGGAACTGGTGTGTTAGGACTGAGGATGAGGCTGTTGGTTTGCAAACAGAAGCAGTGTGTAATTAGACTGCTAGCAAGGACAGGCTGATGATGCAGTCAACGGGGTGAGCTATATTGTAAAAGGGGGACAACATAAAAAGGGTGATGAATACAGGACTGAAGATTTAATATTTGATTGCACACAGTGTATGAAATAAGATAGATAAACAGTTATAGACTGGTATGTATAATGTGGGCATCACGGAATCATGGCTAAAAGAAAATTATAGCTGGGAGCTTAACATTCAAAGATACACACTATCAAAAGGACAGGCAGGTAGACAGAGGGGGTGGAGTGGCTCTGTTGGTATAACTGAAATCAAATATTTAGAAACGGGTGACATAGGATCAGAAGGAAAATTCTTGTGGGTAGGTCTAAGGAAGTGCCAGAGTAAAAAGACCCAGATGAGAGTCATATACAGGTTTCCAAACATAAACAGATATGCACAAATGGTAAATTACAAATTACAATGGGAGAAAGAAAATGCATGTCAAAGGGGCAATGTTACGATAGGCATGGGAGATTTCAATATGCAGGTAAATTGGGAAAAACTTATCTCCTCACCTGCCTATCACCTCCCTCTGGTTCTCCTCCCCCTGTTCTTTCTTCCTTGGGTTTCTGTCCTCTCCCATAAGATCCCCCTCCACCTGCCCTGTATCTCTTTCATCAATCAACTCCCCAGCTCTTTACTTCACCCTCCACTCCCAGTTTCACCTATCACTTTGTGTTTCTTCCTTCCCCACCCCATTTTCTTCTTCTGACTCCTCATCTTTATTTTCCAGTTTAGATGAAGGGTCTTGGCCTGAAATGTCAACTGTACTTTTTCCATAGATGCTTCCTGGCATGCTGAGTTCCTTTAGCATTTTGTATATGTTGTTTGGATTTCCAGCATCTGCAGATTTTCTCTTGTTTGGGAAAATTAGGTTGGTCCTGGATGCCAAGAGGTGGATTTTGTAGAATGCCTACAAGATAGCTTTTTAGAGCAGCTCATGGTTGACCCCATTAGGGGATTAGCTATTCTGGATTCAGTGTTGTGCAATGAACAGGAATTGATGAGATAGTTTAAGATGAAGGAGCCCTGAAGGGATAGTGATTGTAATTTGATAGAATTCACCCTGCAATCTGAGAGGGAGAGGCTAATGTCAGATGTATCAGTATTAGAGTGGAGTAAAGGGGATTACAAAAGCATAAGAGAGGTACCGGCCAAAGTTAATTGGAAGGGGACACTAGCAGGGATGGTGACATAGGAGCAATGGCTGAAGTTTCTTGGAGCAATTTGGAAGGCACAAAATAGATATGTACAACACAAAATAATCTGCAGATGCTGGGGTCAAAGCAACACTCACAACACGCTGGAGGAACTCAGCAGGTCGGGCAGCATCCTGATGAAGGGTTTCGGCCCGAAAAGTCGACTGATCTTTTCCACGGATGCTGCCCGTCCTGCTAAGTTCCTGCAGCGTGTTGTGAGTATAGATATGTACAAACTTTGTACGTCCCAAATAAGAAGTACTCTAACGGCAGAATTGCATAACCATGGCTGACAAGGGAAGTCAAAACCAGCATAAAAGCCAAAGAGAAAGCACATAACAGAACAAATATTAGTGGGAAGTTAGTGGATTCAGAAGCGTTTAAAAACCAACAGAAGACAACTTAAAAAATCATAAAAGATTAAAAAGTTGGATTACAAAGTTAGGCTAAACAATAATATTAAAGAGGATACCAATAGTTTCTTCATACATATAAAGACTAAAAGAGAGGACCGCTGAAAAATTACGCTGGAGAGGTAGTAATATGGGACAAAGAAACTGTGGTTGAACTGAATAAGTATTTTGCATCAGTCTTCACTGTGGAAGACACTAGCAGTATGCCAGAAATTTGAGAGTGTCAGAGGACAGAAGTGAGTGAAGTTGCCATTATAGGGGTGCAAGTGCTCTGGAAGTTGGAAGGTCTGAAGGTAGATAAGTTACCTGGACCAGATGTCCTACACCCCAGGGTTCTGAAAGAAGTAGCTGAAGAGATTATGGAGACAATAGGGATGAACTTTCAAGAAACAATAGGTTCTGGCATGATTCCAGAGATCTGAAAAATTGCAAATGTCATACCAGTCTTTAAGAAGGGAGGGAGGCAGAATAAAGGAAATTATAGGCCAGTTAGCCTGACCTCAGTGGTTGGGAAGATGTTGGAGTCAATTATTAAGGATGAGTTTTCGGTGTACTTGGAGGCACATCATAAAATAGGGCAAAGTCACCATGATTTCCTTAAGGAAAACTGCTGCCCGACAAATCTGTTGGTGTTCTTTGAAGGAATAACAAGCACAATAGTAAAAGGAAAATCGGTGGATGTTGTGCACTTGGATGTTCAGAAGGCTGTTGACAAGGTACCATGCATGAGGCTGTTTAACAAGCGAAGAAAGTTACTAGCATGGATAGACCATTGGCTGATTGGCAGGAGGCAAAGAGTGGGAATCAAGGGAGCCTTTTCTGTCTGGCTGCTGGTGACTAGTGGTGTTCCACAAGGGTCTATGTTTGAACCGATGTTTTTACATTATAGGTCAATAACTTGGACAATGGAATTGATGGCTTTGCTGCAAAGCTTGTGGATGATATGAAGCTAGATGGAGGGGCAAGTAGTTTTGAGGAAGTAGAGAGGCTACATAAGGACATACACAGATTAGGAGAATGGACAAAAAAGTGGCAAATGGAATACAGCGTCAGGAAGTGTGTGGTTGTGCACTTTGGTAGAAGAAATAAATATGTAGTCTATTTTCTAAATAGGGAGAAAAATTTAAAAAAATGAAGTTCAAAGGGACTTGTAAGTCCTCGCGCAAGATTCACTGAAGGTGACTTTGCAGGTTGTGTCAGTGGAGAAGAAAGCGAATGCAATATTGGCATTCCTTTCAAGATGACTAGAATATGAAAGCAAAGATGTAATTTTGATGCTTTATAAGGCACTGGTGAAGCCTCATTTGGAGTATTGTGTCCAGTTTTGGGCCCTTTATCTAAGAAAGGATGTGCTGACATTGGAGAGGGTTTAAAGGAGGTTCACAAAAATGATTCTGGGATTGAGGCATGTTTGATAGCTCTGGGCCTTTACTTACTGGAATTCATAATAATGAGGGATATCTCATTGAAACCTATCAAATACTGAAAAGTCTTGAGAGAGTGGATGTGGAGAGGATGCTTCTTATGGTGGGGGAGTCTAGAACCAGGTGACACAGCCTCAGTATAGAGGAACATTCATTTAGAACAGAGGGTGAGGAGAAATTTATTTAGCCAGACAGTGGAGAATCTGTGAAAATCATTAGCACAGCTGGCTGTGTGAGCCATGCAATTGGGTATATTTAAGGCAGAGGTTGATAGATTTTTGATTAGTCAGGGCATAAAAGGGTTACAGGGCGAGGGCAGGAGATTGGGGTTGAGAGGGAAATGGATCAGCCATGATGAAATGGCAGAGCAGACTCAATGGGCCAAATGGTCTAATTTGGCTCCTATGATTTATGGTCTCAAGGTCTATGTGGGGCTGGTTTAAATTGGCATAGACAATTTGGGTCATAGGTCCTGTTTCCATCCTGCATGACTGTAAATGTTTAGTCTTACCATTTGGTTTATACTGTATGTAAAATATAAAAATGACTTTCCTTTTGGTTTATATGTAAAGTCCAAAGATTCTAATTTATAATGGACCCAATATTTTGTGCATTGGATGAGATCAAATATTCCTATAATTGGCCATATTTCTGAAGACTTTGGGCCACCTGTAACCCACTACGTAATTTCCTACTCTCGAGTTGAATAGTATCACTTTAATTGGCTAATCCAATGTGGAAGATGAAAGCTTTAATGCAAATAATGTCCATCATTAGTTAAATTTCTTTGATATTTAATCTTGATTGCAAGAAGAACATTGAACTAGAAACCAGTGCACTTCGCAAAAGTCTATAAAAGGTAAAACAAAGATGACAATTGTTCTCCCTTTATCACAATCACAGTTGTTTTTTTGTGATCTAAAATTCAACAAAGTGAACACCTCAGCTGTAAACTCATGTTAAAAAAGTCAATTTACTAAGAGATGAAATAGTAGGCTCTTAGGAAATTAATCCATGACTCTAAATTTTTTTAAGTCATTTTCAGTGATGTCAAATCAGATTACTGTCACATGGAGGCGTAGGCATTCTAATTAAAAATAATTATTTTTTGGGAAGATAATCTTCTGATGCATTATTAAAACTGCACCAAATTGTCAGTCTTAAGTGCATCAAAGAATATCCTTCAGTGTAAAATAAGAAAACAATTATAGTCTATTACGAGTTTATGCTGAGTCATGGAGAATTTCAAGTCTGGGATCTAAGAAGTTGAGCTGCAAATTATACTATCAATTTAGAGCAAATTCGAGTGCAATTTGCATCTGTTTGGCTGAGTGCATTTAAAGCAAAAATTCTACTCCACAGTATCACAGGGTATTAATATTATACCATTTTCTAGGCTATAGATTGGGTTCTGTTAACATTATGAAAATTAGATCTTCCTGGCAAATTTTCCCCTTAGATAACACTGTAATTCCTCACAAAAAATGCCCTGCAATTTATGCACTTGCTTTAAATATCTTCAGAGAAGAGTGTCTTCTTTACTACCTACAAACATTTTATCTATCTTGTGTCTAAATTTCTTTCCAAAATTCCAGGATAATATAAAAAGGAGTAGCAATTCTTTTTCTGTTTAGCTGCACCGTGTGTTGTATTACTTGTTAAATTATATAAAAATCATGTAAAACACTAATAGATGAGTTCATCAAAATGAAATTGTGGATCAACTTAAGACAGCACTTTCTCCACTCAAATATTAATGCAGTTTGCTTGACTGAAGCAGAACATTATGAGCAGTTAAATTATTCATTGATCTTATAACAGCCTATCCAGATGACTTTCATTTCCTTGAAATCTCTATTGTCACAGTTAGTCAGGCAGCAATGGCATAGTTGTGTAGCTCCTACTTGCAGCAAATAAAGCTACATGTTAGTTTCCATATCAGTCGACATCTGCCTGAGCCTCAGTCTTATTAGGCTACATTTGAATAAGCATTCTGATTAACCCGATATGAAAGGTGAAGGGCTTACTGAATTAGAACACAATGACTATGCTGCATCTTAATTATTGATACTTCTGTTGGTGCTGTGGACCTTTGATGAGGAACATGCTTTTCACAGTAACCAAGTCTAATCTCCTTGGCTTGTATTATTACCAACAAAAAAATGCAAGATGTTCCTTAAATTAATGACGCGTCAAATTTTAAGACAGCAATTTCTGATGGGGCATTTCTTGGGACAGAGAACAAAACTCAAAGAAAATGTCCTATGATTTTTCTTGCAGTTTTGCTATAAAATTGGGAGTATTAGTTTAAAGATAAATTGAACCTATTAAAGCGAACCCCAGAGGGAGATTATGACCTGCTTTTAGCCTATCAGCATAATGAATGTTAAATTTGATGTTGTTGTTTTAAGTACACTATTATTCCTTTCTTAACCAAGAAACACTAATGGCATTTTTTTTGTGTGAGTGAACTCGTTTTTGACCAAAACAATAAATACCAAGTTTGTCTAAGTTTGTGAGGTGAATCATGCCCGTTGAAAAGAGGGTGAAGGTGAAATGTTTGGTGAACATTTGCCAAAGGAAATGCAGATTACAATAGTGACTTGACATGGCCTTGTCTGAAATTTAAAAAAATCTTCCTCCCTTAAACTGCTGCATTGTGACATTCTTTCAGCAGGATTAAAATATAAAAGCAAGTTTGGAAAGCTGAGCCTTTATAAGGCATTTGGACAGCCTGACTTCAGTGGTTGGCAAGATGATGGAGTCCGTTATCAAGAATGAAATTTAAAGGTACTTTGAGCTACATGATAACAAAAGCCAAAGTCAGCATAGTTTCCTTAAGGGGAAATCTTGCCTGACAAATCTGTTGGAATTCTTTGAGAAAATAACAGACACATTAGGCAAAGGAGAGTTAGTCAATGTTGTTTACTTGGGTAATCAGAAGACCTTTGACAAGGTGCCGCACATAAGGCTACTTAACAAGAGCCCATGGTGTTACAGGAAAGATACAAGCATGGATAGAAGATTGGCTGATTAGCAGGAGACAGAGTCTGAATAAAGGTTGGCTGCCAGTGAAAGGTAGTGTTCCACAGGGACCACATCTGTGGCTGACCGAATCGATGGCTTTGTGGCTAAGTTTACAGATGATACAAAGGTAGATGGAGGGGCAGGTAACGTCTAGAAAGCAGGGAGTTTGCAGAAGGGCTTGGGAAAAAGAAATGGCAGATAGAATATAGTGTACGGAAGTGTATAGTCATGCACATTGGTAGGAGGAATAAAGGAATAGACTATTTTCTAAATGGGAAGAAAATTCAAATACATTGAGTCAGTGGTAAGGAAGGCAAATACAATGTTAACATTTATTTTGAGTGGACTAAAATATAAGAGCAAGGATATGATACTGAGTCTTTGTAAAGCATTGGTCAGACCACATTTGGAGTAAAGTGAACCATTTTGAGACCCTTATCTGAAAATTGAAAGATAGGGTGGACTTGAAAAGGCTGTTTTCTATAGTGGATGAGTCTCAGATCAAAGGGCAGAGCCTCAATATAGAAGGATGTTCCTTAAGCACAGAGATAAGGAAGAATTTCTTTAGCTGAGGTGTGGGGGTGAATCTGTGGAAATAATTGCCACAGATGGCTGTTGAGACCAAGTAATTTGGGTATAATTAAAGTGGAGGTTAATAGATTCTTGATTAGTAAGGCTGACAAAATTTACAGGGAGAATGAAGGATAATGGAATTGAGAGGGATAATAAACCAACCATGTTAGAATGAGATAAGTGGCCTAGTTCTACTCCCATGACATATTGTTTTGTAGCTGGTGGAGAGACCACTCCAACAAACATCCACTAGAAACATTGTCAACATGCTATTGCTGGTTATTTACTTGTGCTTGTTGGAACAGATCTGGAGCTGATCATGGTTGCTCTGTCTGTTTTATTCTGCATTCACCTGCAAGGAATGATGTGACAGTTACTGGTCAATTTGTGCTTATTGCTGTGCATAAGTATAGTGAGATACATGTACAATGAAAATAATTTACATGCAGTTGCATTGCAGACACGAAGGTACAGACAACCTAAAGAACATAAATTGGATGAGACTGTGAAGGAAAAGACTGCATGCAAAATAAAACACACACAGTTAGAGTCAAGGCCATGGTAGTGTGAGAAGTGTTTGGAAGTGTTCCAATGCTGAGGTAGGATTAGGGTTGTGCTTGTCAGTTCAAGATCACTGTAAGAAATTAGCTGTTCCTGAACCTAGTGGTGTGGGATTGCATGCTTCTGTTCCTAAAGGCAACAGTTATAACTATTAAGATTGAGTATATATTTAGTTCAAACCAATTCAAATTTGCATTCAGGTTTATTGTGAAATTGATACACATTACTTTTTGATACTTAATATATTAAGCTTACATTATTCATAGTCATAGTCATAGTCATACTTTATTGATCCCGGGGGAAATTGATTTTCGTTACAGTTGCACCATAAATAATAAATAGTAATAGAACCATAATAGAATAGAAATAGGTGCAGGAGTAGGCCATTCGGCCCTTCGAGCCTGCACGGCCATTTATTATGATCATGGCTGATCATCCAACTCAGAACCCCGCCCCAGCCTTCCCTCCATACCCCCTGACCCCTGTAGCCACAAGGGCCATATCTAACTCCCTCTTAAATATAGCCAATGAACTGGCCTCAACTGTTTCCTGTGGCAGAGGATTCCACAGATTCACCACTCTCTGTGTGAAGAAGTTTTTCCTAATCTCGGTCCTAAAAGGCTTCCCCTCTATCCTCAAACTGTGGCCCCTCGTTCTGGAATTCCCCAACATCGGGAACAATCTTCCTGCATCTAGTCTGTCCAATCCCTTTAGGATCTTATACGTTTCAATCAGATCCCCCCTCAATCTTCTAAATTCCAACGAGTACAAGCCCAGTTCATCCAGTCTTTCTTCATATGAAAGTCCTGCCATCCCAGGAATCAATCTGGTGAACCTTCTTTGTACTCCCTCTATGGCAAGGATGTCTTTCCTCAGATTAGGGGACCAAAACTGCACACAATACTCCAGGTGTGGTCTCACCAAGGCCTTGTACAACTGCAGTAGTACCTCCCTGCTCCTGTACTCGAATCCTCTCGCTATAAATGCCAGCATACCATTCGCCTTTTTCACCGCCTGCTGTACCTGCATGCCCACTTTCAATGACTGGTGTATAATGACACCCAGGTCTCGTTGCACCTCCCTTTTTCCTAATTGGCCAGCATTCAGATAATAATCTGTTTTCCTATTTTTGCCACCAAAGTGGATAACTTCACATTTATCCACATTAAATTGCATCTGCCATGAATTTGCCCACTCACCCAACCTATCCAAGTCACCCTGCATCCTCTTAGCATCCTCCTCACAGCTAACACTGCCACCCAGCTTCGTGTCATCCGCAAACTTGGAGATGCTGCATTTAATTCCCTCATCCAAGTCATTAATATATATTGTAAACAACTGGTGTCCCAGCACTGAGCCTTGCGGTACCCCACTAGTCACCGCCTGCCATTCTGAAAAGGTCCCGTTTATTCCCACTCTTTGCTTCCTGTCTGCTAACCAACTCTCCACCCACACCAATACCTTACCCCCAATACCGTGTGCTTTAAGTTTGCACACTAATCTCCTGTGTGGGACCTTGTCAAAAGCCTTCTGAAAATCCAAATATACCACATCCACTGGTTCTCCCCTATCCAGTCTACTAGTTACATCCTCGAAAAATTCTATGAGATTGGTCAGACATGATTTTCCTTTCACAAATCCATGCTGACTTTGTCCGATCATTTCACCGCTTTCCAAATGTGCTGTTATCACATCCTTGATAACTGACTCCAGCAGTTTCCCCACCACCGACGTTAGGCTAACCAGTCTATAACTCCCCGGTTTCTCTCTCCCTCCTTTTTTAAAAAGTGGAGTTACATTAGCCACCCTCCAATCCTCAGGAACTAGTCCAGAATCTAACGAGTTTTGAAAAATTATCACTAATGCATCCACTATTTCTTGGGCTACTTCCTTAAGCACCCTGGGATGCAGACCATCTGGCCCTGGGGATTTATCTGCCTTCAATCCCTTCAATTTACCTAACACCACTTCCCTACTAACATGTATTTCGCTCAGTTCCTCCATCTGACTGGACCCTCTGTCCTCTACTATTTCTGGAAGATTATTTATGTCCTCCTTAGTGAAGACAGAACCAAAGTAATTATTCAATTGGTCTGCCATGTCCTTGCTCCCCATAATCAATTCACCTGTTTCTGTCTGCAGGGGACCTACATTTGTCTTTACCAGTCTTTTCCTTTTTACATATCTATAAAAGCTTTTACAGTCCGTTTTTATGTTTCCTGCCAGTTTTCTCTCATAATCTTTTTTCCCCTTCCTAATTAAGTCCTTTGTCCTCCTCTGCTGAACTCTGAATTTCTCCCAGTCCTCAGGTGATCCACTTTCTCTGGCTAATTTGTATGCTTCTTCTTTGGAATTGATACTATCTCTAATTTCTCTTGTCAGCCATGGGTGCACTACTTTCCTTGATTTAATCTTTTGCCAAACTGGGATGAACAATTGTTGTAGTTCATCCATGCAACCTTTAAATGCTTGCCATTGCATATCCACCGTCAATCCTTTAAGTGTCATTTGCCAGTCTATCTTAGCTAATTCACGTCTCATACCTTCAAAGTTACCCCTCTTTAAGTTCAGAACCTTTGTTTCTGAATTAACTATGTTACTCTCCATCTTAATGAAGAATTCCACCATATTATGGTCACTCTTACCCAAGGGGCCTCTCACGACAAGATTGCTAATTAACCCTTCCTCATTGCTCAAAACCCAGTCTAGAATAGACTGCTCTCTAGTTGGTTCCTCGACATGTTGGTTCAAAAAACCATCCCGCATACATTCCAAGAAATCCTCTTCCTCAGCACCTTTACCAATTTGGTTCACCCAATCTACATGTAGATTGAAGTCACCCATTATAACTGCTGTTCCTTTATTGTACACATTTCTAATTTCCTGTTTAATACCATCTCCAACCTCACTACTACTGTTAGGTGGCCTGTACACAACTCCCACCAGCGTCTTCTGCCCCTTAGTGTTACGCAGCTCTACCCATATCGATTCCACATCTTCCCGGCTTATGTCCTTCCTTTCTATTGCGTTAATCTCTTCTTTAACCAGCAACGCCACCCCACCTCCCCTTCCTTCATGTCTATCCCTCCTGAATATTGAATATCCCTGAATGTTGAGCTCCCATCCCTGGTCACCCTGGAGCCATGTCTCTGTGATCCCAACTATATCATAATCATTAATAACAATCTGCACTTCCAATTCATCCACCTTATTACGAATGCTCCTTGCATTGACACACAAAGCCTTCAGGCGCTCTTTTACAACTCTATGTAATATGTAAATTATGCCAGTAAATTATGAAATAAGTCCAAGACCAGCCTATTGGCTCAGGGTGTCTGACCCTCCAAGGGAGGAGTTGTAAAGCTTGATGGCCACAGGCAGGAATGACTTCCTATGACGCTCTGTGCTGCATCTCGGTGGAATGAGTCTCTGGCTGAATGTACTCCTATGCCCACCCAGTACATTATGCAGTGGATGGGAGACATTGACCAAGATGGCATGCAACTTGGACAGCATCCTCTTTTCAGACAGCACCGTGACAGAGTCCAGTTCCATCCCCACAACATCACTGGCCTTACGAATGAGTTTGTTGATTCTGTTGCTGTCTGCTACCCTCAGCCTGTTGCCCCAGCACACAACAGCGAACATGATAGCACTGGCCACCACAGACTCATAGAACATCCTCAGCATCGTCCGGCAGATGTTAAAAGACCTCAGTCTCCTCAGGAAATAGAGACAGCTCTGACCCTTCTTGTAGACAGCCTCAGTGTTCTTTGACCAGTCCAGTTTACTGTCAATTCTTATCCCCAGGTATTTGTAATCCTCCACCACGTCCACACTGACCCCCTGGATGGAAACAGGGGTCACCGGTACCTTAGCTCTCCTCAGGTCTACCACCTGCTCCTTAGTCTTTTTCACATTCTGCTCACACCATGTGACAAAGTTTCCTACTATAGCCCTGTACTCAGCCTCATCTCCCTTGCTGATGTATCCAACTATGGCAGAATCATCCGAAAACTTCTGCAGATGACAAGACTCTGTGCAGTAGTTGAAGTCTGAGGTATAAATGGTGAAGAGAAAGGGAGACAAGGCAGTCCCCTGTGGAGCCCCAGTGCTACTGATCACTCTGTCAGATCTTCAATGCTTATGCAGTATTTTTTTACTCATTCTGGTTTGAAAGGATATGTGCAATTTAGAGTTTTTGGGTCATACTGCTATACGAGAGGGAAAAAGACCCTTCAGTCCAACTTATCCATGACAAGCAAGATCTCTAGCCAAACTATTAGCATCTGCTTGCATAATGCTCGTACTTCTCTAAACTTTTCTCATCTATGTACCTGTTCAAAGGTCTTTTAAAAGTTGTAATTTTACCTGCCTCCACCACTTCCTTGAACAGCTCTTTCTAGATACCCACAATTCGCAGAACTTGCTCCTCAGAACCCTTTGAAATCTTACTCCTTTCACTTTTAAACATGCCCACCAGTTTTTTATCCCACTACCTTGGAGAAAAGATGGTTGCATTTTTTTAATCCTATCCATACTAATTTGTTTGCTATGGGGGTTTCATGCTTCACTCTTGCAATATTGCAAATTATCCCCAGTTAAACTGCATTAAAACATGATTACTATTTTCATTGACCATGAATGTTTGCTTTTGAGTGAGTTCTATGGTTGTTAATGGCATTATTTGACAGAAATGCATCCTCAGGTGTTGTACATCACTTGGAGAACAAGCCACTGAAAAACAGACTTTGACAGAAAGCATTAATGACTTTGAATGGGATCATTCGCTTGCTTTGCTTTGTACAATCTGTTTCTTTTATTCTGTTTATTTAACTAAAACACCCACAGGCAAAGTTTGTGTTCAACATATTGAAATTTTAGGCTACAGTAATCAGCAATGAAAAATATGCATTTCTAATGAGAGAAACCCTCATAAGGATTTTACTGTGGACCATTTATTCCATTTGCTTTATCAATATATATTCTAACAGGCACAATTTTTATACTTCAAATCCAAGTCCCCTCTGATTTATAGTGCAATTTTTGATTGGTGCTGTGTTTGAAGTGAGGTGGGATGTTATTAGAAAGAAAATAAGAAACAGATTTCCTTTATTTAGCATACTTCATATCCTCTGGATATTTCAAAATGCTTTCACAGTCAAGAGGGCAGTTTAAAATTCTAATCATGGCTATTTTTTTGATAAATTTGTCAATTAGTTCAACAAATGACTCATAGAGTCAACGCAAACTGTTTTGATGATGTTGGTTAGAAACAGAATCATTTCAGTTTGCAAAGAGGTCATCTAGCCCATCAATTCCCCATTTTCTAGCTGTGTTCTTCTGTCAATACCAGTCTCCAGTATAGTGTAATACTGCATGTTTTCCCTTCATTCTCAGTCATATTCTCCATTGGAAGTGATGACTGAGTTTATTTTCGCTATCCTATGATAGAGAGAGAGAGTGACTGAGTGAGAGTGAGGGAGGGAGAGAGAGTGAGAGAAAGTGAGTGAGAGTGAGAGAGAGACAGCCATGATGAATTGGTGGAGTAGATGCAATTGGCCAAATGGCCTAATTTTTCCCCTCTATCTTATGGTCTTTTCCACTGCAATGTGTCCTAGGGGGTGTATCTGCTGTGCCAGATAAAGAAGCAACATAGTTGGAGCCACTAGTCTATGACTAGTGCCGTGCTCCATGTTCCATTCTCCATCCAAAACTACTTCTACCAGTTAGAGCATTGAGCTTGCATCTCTCGAATACTTTCACATTCACCTGTGATGCATGGATAAACTCCATTTTCATAATTCCAGTTATGAGACACTGCATATATTCTCAGTACTTTTTTCAATTCTTTGACTTTTTTTGACCGTGCTGTTTTTTCCATAATTTAATCCGAATACATTTGCACGAAGTTCAATTAGAGTCATGTTGGAGTGACTTTTAATGCAACAAGTTCTGATGACAATTGTATGACATCCAAGAGTTCTTGTACTAGTTGGCCATTCTTGATTAGGGATCCAATGTATAAGAAATGCCAACTGTCTCCATAAGTTTCCAAGATCATGAACAACTCCAAAGGCATATTGAGAATCAGTGTAGATATTCTTTCTGCCAACTTACAAGCAGAGTTTTCAGTTCTGCTTGTTGCGCAGAGGTGCCAAGAGCCTAATACCAGAGCTTCAATTTCAGAAACAACAGCCCATCGAGGGATTTGAATTGCTTACACAATCATTGAGGAGCCATCAATGTGCAGAATTAGATCTTTGGTGGAGAAATAACCGATAGGACACTGTTGGTCTCTATGTTCTTGAGTTAAGACTACCATCAGGTGTTTCTTGTTGATATATAGGATAAATGGTTTATTTGTATCAGGGATTCTTAATGCAGGTGCAATGTACAGTGCTGTCTTTAAAGTTAGAGATGCTTTTCGTTAAGAGTCACGGTGTCACCTGAGCAGATTGTGGCATGGTCCGGTCCATGAAGTCCGTATTCCGGTTCACAGTCTGGTCCATCGACCCTTGCTCCAGGTATTCCTATCTACCCTGTTTCTGTTCTTGTTGAGCTAATCGAAGCAGCTGATGCTCGTTGGGGCTGGCTGCATAAATACCTTCAGAGACCCAGGCGTGGCTGCTGGATTGTTTTTGACCTTACTCCTTGTATCCCTGCCTCTGCCTTCTGTTTCCTCGCCCGAAGCCCTGCCTTGTCTTGCCGGTAACTCATGCCTTGCCTGAAGTTCTCCTCTTGCCTTGCTTTGCCAGAAGCCTTGCCTTGTCTTGCCAGTAACTCTTGCCTCACATGAAGTTCTCGTCTCGCCTTGCATTGCCTGAAGCCTTGCCTTGTCTTGCTGGTAACTCTCGCCTTGTCTCACCTGCAGTCTTGTCCTGCAGCCACCCTGTACCTAGCTCCCTTTCTGTCCCTTGCCTCCATTGGGTAAGCCCGGCTGTCTCGCCGTTACCTGCGGTTGGTTCTGTCCCTTCCTGTCCCTTGCCTCCGTCGGGTGGTGATCTGCACCCTGCCAGGAGCACCGTGTCCTGCCCAGGTGAACCGTGCCCTGCCCCGGAGGAGCTTGCCTAGCCCCAAGCCTGAAGACTCCAGCCTCCTGCCTCCAGCCTTGCCTTGCCTCAAGTCTCCTGCCTCCAGCCTCCAGCCCCGCCTCAAGTCTCCTGCCTCCAGCCTCCAGCCTCACCTCAAGTCTTCTGCCTCCAGCCTCCAGCCTTGCCTCAAGTCTCCAGCCTCCAGCCTCACCTCAAGCCTCCTGCCTCCAACCTCCAGCCTTGCCTCACCTCGTCTCCTGCCTCCAGCCTTGCCACAAGTCTCCTGCTTCCAGCCTCCAGCCTCCAGCCTCACCTCAAGTCTGCCTCCAGCCTCCAGCCTCCAGCCTCATCTCGCGTCTCCTGCCTCCAGCCTCCAGCCTCGCCTCAAGTCTCCTGCCTCCAGCCTCCAGCCTCACCTCAAGTCTCCTGCCTCCAGTCTCCAGCCTCGCCTCAAGTCTCCTGCCTCCAGCCTCCAGCCTCGCCTCGCGTCTCCAGCCTCCAGCCTCGCCTCGCGTCTCCAGCCTCCAGCCTCCAGCCTCGCCTCGCGTCTCCTGCCTCCAGCCTCCAGCCTCGCCTCGCGTCTCCTGCCTCCAGCCTCCAGCCTCGTCTCGCTTCAAGTCTCCTGCCTCCAGCCTCCAGCCTCGCCTCGCGTCTCCAGCCTCCAGCCTCCAGCCTCGCCTCGTCTCCTGCCTCCAGCCTCCAGCCTCGCTTCAAGTCTCCTGACTCCAGCCTCCAGCCTCCAGCCTCGCCTCGCGTCTTCTGCCTCTAGCCTCCAGCCTCGCCTCGCCTCGTCTCCTGCCTCCAACCTCCAGCCTCGCCTCAAGTCTCCTGCCTCCAGCCTCCAGCCTCGCCTCAAGTCTCCTGTCTCCAGCCTCCAGCCTCGCCTCGCCTCGTCTCCTGCCTCCACCCTCCAGGCTTGCCTCGCGTCTCCTGCCTCCTGCCTCCAGCCTCGCCTCACGTCTCCTGCCTCCAACCTCCAGCCTTGCCTCAAGTCTCCTGTCTCCAGCCTCCAGCCTCGCCTCGCCTCAAGTCTCCTGCCTCCAGCCTCCAGCCTCGCTTCAAGTCTTCTGCCTCCAGCCTGAAGACTCCAGCCTCCAGCCTTGCCTCCCTCCAGCCTCGCATCTCCAGCCTCCAGCCTCGCCTCGTGTCTCCAACCTCCAGCCTCACATCGTGTCTCCTGCCTCCAGCCTCACCTCGCCTCAAGTCTCCTGCCTCCAGCCTCCTACCAAGCCTCACAAGTCCCCTGCCTCCTGCCTAGACTCAGTCCTGAAGGCTTCAGCCTCCTGCCTCCTGCCAAGCCTCGCCTCTAGTCTCTAAGACTCCAGCCTCGTCCTGCCTGCCAGTCAAGCCTTGTCCTTGCCTAGTGCTGGGGTCTGAGCCAGAGGCAAGACCCAGGTACTGGGTCCTTGTCCAGTCTCTGGCTCGGAGTCCAAGCCCGGGCTCCTAGCTCTTGTGTCCAGTCCTGTTCCAGGTTCCTGGTTTTCCTGTCCATGTCCTTGCCATCGCCCTGTAAGCTAGCCCTGTCCTTAGTACTTCAGTGTCTGTGTCTTGCACTTGGGTCTGTTCCCAGCCACCACCTTATGACAGATTGTTGAATATTGTGCAAAAATCGATAGACCTGCCACTAGAGGGATTAGCTTGACAATACATTGATTAGCTACCCAGAGATCCACTGACGGTCTCCTTTCATAGGTTCCACGTTCAGTACAATGTGTCTTCACTCCCTTGGTCTTTATTGGACAAGCTGTGACATGGCTACCAAACTTATTGTTTCATCACTGTTGTCCTCACTTGAATTATTAGGGACTGTTGTAGAGTCCATGTCACATCCATCCTGTAGTTCCTTGGAATTTGGTCAGTGTCACTTTCATAGGCTGTAATTCCATGGAGCGTGGATACAATCATTGTCTCGGAGCGCTGTCTGGTGTAGGGTTGGTTTCCCAAAAGGAAGTATCACTGGCACTGTCACTAAAAGTATCTCCAGAAGCTTCACTGGCAAGACTGTCCTCTTGAAATCCCTGCAGAGCCTTTTGATGTTGCTTCAGTCTGATTTAAAACTCCATACACTGCACTTCAATTCAATTATACATAACATGTTACTTATTTGTTCATTTGGTTAATGCATTCACTCGCAAATTTGATCAAATTGACCATGTGCTCTTATCTTTAACTCACATGTTCCCAGTTTTTCTTTTCCCTCTGATATTCTCTGGATCTTATCACATGCCTCTTTAATAAACTTAACATTGTTGGAATACTTCATCTGCATTTTATATATAATGTTATCAAACTGAGATTTTTTTTATTCATGTAGAAGCTTGGCTTCATGACCTTGGACACTTTTAAGTGTATGCACTTTCTATTACTTTGTCCACAATCTCAAACTATTGTTAGATTGCAACCAAAATTATCCTGAAACCAAAGTTTTCTTTCATAACCCATTGGTTTATATAGTACTATATTTGTCAATGTGGAGTAGAGAGTGGGTTTATAAATCTGGTGGGAACAAAGAATATTGGGAACAGTGAGGGTGGAGTGCTGTGTGAGGGGTGTGGGACAGCTGGCAGAGAAGGAGTGCCTGGAGTGGGAGAGATGGTGGTGTGGGTGCTGACACACTCAGTCCCAAGACGCCAAGCAAAGTCATTCGATTTCAATTGGTTGATTGATTAGTCATCACAGAAGGTCTCTCTGGTGCTTCCCACTTCCTCCCCTTTCCGTTCCCCTTTTCCCAACCATGATTCCTCTCTCTGCACCCCCTTTCCACCCTCAGTCCACAATAGAGATTCATATCAGATCAGGTTTATCATCACTCACATATGTCATGAAATCTGTTTTTTTTGCAGCAGCAATACAGTGCAATATAGAAAATTGCTGTAGTGCCATGCAAGTCTTAGCCACCCCAGCTATGTATATGCACCCAAGTCTTTTGCAGTGTGCTGTATTTAATTATTCTTTTGTACTTCACTGGCTTGCATGTATTCAAGAATTTTTATACCCCACCAACTTGCATGTATTTAATTTTTACAAATCTGTTTTATTTTCAAAATAGCAATGTGGTTGTTTCTGCACTCCTACTTCCATCCGATGGTGAAATTAAGCTAGAACTAGTTGATTCTCTCAGACTATTTGAAAGCACTTACCTCTTTTCAAGATTAGGTGCTAAAAAATTTTGACTTCAGTTGGGATTCTTTCAAGTCCTTGAATCTTTGCCACCATCCTGCCAACTATGCCAAGTTTGTTAGATTCTGATGTTTTGGTCCAGGTTTTTTTCAGAAGCCAAAAAAAGTAATAAAACCTGTTGCTTCACAATCGCTTAATTAAGCACTAATGGAGCAAAGAGAATTGGAAATAGATAGCAACAGGAATCTAGCAGGGGAAGTGAAAAAATAGTAAAGATGGCAGGCCAATATGTTCAGCTCTTGTTATACCATGAACAAGTGAGATTCCATTTAAATTTTAGATAAGAGTTAACCAATCAGATAGTCCCTATTCAAATAATATGAAGAGAATTTTGCGGAACCATACAGAATGTAACCACTAGGGGACACATTGAACAATTGCTTATGCGTACTGTGATCACTAGGAAACATACTAAACATGTATATAGGTAGTATATTAAAATATTAGTAGACATAAAATTTAAGCTGCCAAGTAAACAGCACCTACACAGTCTAATCCAACAGATAGGAGAGGTAAAATTCAAAAGAGATTTGCAACACAAGATTTTTTACACCCATGTGATCAGTGCATGTAAAATGGTGGAAGCAGACGCCATAGAGTCGTTTAAGAGATAAGTATAAGAATATGCACAAATGAATGGATATGGACCATGGGCCGACAGAAGGCAGTGGGTGTCACTAGTTGATTTAGTTCAGCACAGTATTGTCGGCTGAAGGCCGGTTCCTCTGCTGCACTATACAATGTTCGATGAATATGACTATTTGCAAGGCGTAAAAGCTTTTTCTTCCTCTATTGTCGATCACAGAACTATACCTTTAGATTCTAACCTCTTCCACCAACAGAAAAAAAGGCCTTTTGTAATTTCTTTGTTCAGATTCTTCAGATAAAATCAAAACATTTTAAAAAAAGGCCACCGAGCTCAATGAAAATCCAACCAGTTTGGCTCTTGAATACTGTATAGCATTAGTTCTTGTGGTCTATCCAAACCACAAATGGACGTTTAGCCCCTCCAGCCAATTTCTCCATTCCTCAGGGCTGCACTCCACCAGCAACAGCTCTCTATTCTCTATGTCATAATTCCTCGCTGCAGGAGAGAGCCAGCAGATGAAGAAAGCACAGCAATTGAGTTTCTGGTCAGATGGTGGGCATTGCAAAATAACAGCCTAAACCCCAATGCCTGAGGCATCTATTTCATCAATCAATAGTAGTATCAGGTCAGAGAGAACAAAAAATAGGAGCTGTTGTGAAGCAATGTTTCAATTTCTGAAAAGGCACTTCAGCTACTGGGGCCCAGCGAAATGGGCCAAAGGTTCCTCTAGTCAGAGCAATAAGGGGTGCTGCGATGGGTGCTGAAGTTGCGGATGATCTGCTGGTAAAAATTTGCAAACTCCAGAAGCTGCTAGAGCTGCTTGATCATGGTGGGTTGTGGCCAGTCTCTGATAGCTTGGGTCTTGCTAATGTCCATCCGTAGCTTCCCTTTGAGACAACCCGAGAAAGGAGACTGGAGACATGGAACTCACACCTCTCCAGCTTGATGAATAGTTGGTTCTGGAGTAAACATTGAAGGACTCATCAAACACGTTCAATGTGTTTGTGGTTGTTCTTGGAGAAGATGATAATCCAGATACATGAAGACAAAGTGATGCAGCATCTTTTGGAAGGCGTCATTGATAAGGGTTTGGAAGACCAGCTGAGCATTGAATAAACTGAATGACATCATGAGGTATTCATAGAGGCCAGTGGAAGTCATCACCCTCACAAATGCAGACCAGGTTGTATGCATTTTGAAGGAGAAGTTTAGTAAAATAGTTGGCTAATGAAGCAACCTGAAAGCCATGGTCATCAGTGGCGAGGGGTAACTGTTCTTCACTTTAATTTTATTAGGCCTCAATAATCTGTACACCATCTGAGTCCACCATCTTTTATCACCATGAAGAAGATACCCGCAGCAGCAGAGGATTTGGAGGGGTGATAAAACCAGAGGGCATCATAGATGTATTTCTCCATGAGCACACTTTCTGGAGCTGATAGAGAGTAGAGTCTTCCCCGGGCAGTCAGGTTCCAGGCAGCGTTTCCATTACACTGCCATAGGTGCGATGAAGCGGCAGAGTTGTGGCCCTTTTCTTGCTAAAAACCTCGAGCAGGTCTGTATACTTGGGAGGAACTTGGGCCAGCTAGGAAGAGGCAGAAGACAGTCTGGGAGATGCAGGTAGGCAGGTGCCTTGGCAGCAAGAAGACTGTCCAAGGAGTGCACCAATGGACCAGACAATTTGTGGGTTGTGACCGGCTAACTAGGGGTGTCCCAAATTTAATGGCAACTTAGGAGAGTGAATAAGGTGAAACCGGATAGTCTCGGTATGCTGTTCCATATGTGGACAGATGGAAGCACTGAGGTTGCAGATGCACCCAGGACTCAAAAGTCTTCAGTCCAGATCCATTATCAGTTGCTCGAGATGGGCCAGGGGAACTCAAAGATATCTTGCAAAAGCAAAATCCAGCTTCACCAGAATTTTAAAAGGCTCCAACAGCATGTTGTTGCTTACCGCAAGAAATGGAAGTAGGGAGCTTGACCAAGGATTTAGCAGACCTAGAAGGAATAGTGGAACCCATCACAGACCTCTCTTGCCTGGATGGGTCTGGATGTCTGGGAATGTTCAGTTCACCAGCACTTTTATAGGGGCTTCAGTGTTTCAACTACTTCCTGTGGAACTTGATTGCACAGGCAGCCATGCTATGGGTACCTCGCTAGAACATGTGCTCACATCTACCCACCATGACTTCTTGGTTGCTCAGAACGAATGTGAGATGTTCATCCTCTGCTCTGTACATGAATGTCTCACTCTTGCAGTAACAGGTGGCTGCTAGGCTGGGTTTGAATTGGGGTTGTTATGACAAAGTTCTGTATCTTTAACCAGTAGATAGACCTGATAGACTAAAGTGTGGAGAGGACCCAGAGACAAGAATAGAATTGAACAAAGAATCTTTATTTGTGGATTGGCTTGTAGAGAACACAAGCTAGGACTCAATAATCACTTTATACGTGGTAGGTAAATTCAAGACTGAACAAAAAAACAAAAACGAGGGACCTTAAAAAGACAAAGAAAACAAGGCACAGGTGTACTAATAACTAAAACAGGACATGTGAAAATAATCAATTAATTATCAGTGAGGAGGAGCATTGGGACTTGGAGGATTCTGGAAGCCTCAAATGTTCAGACAAAGGCATGACAGGCAAAAAACAAATGCTGAAGGAACTCAGTAGGTTGGTCAGCATCTATAGAAGGAAATGGGCAATCGACATTTTAGGTTGAAACTCTTCATAAAGGGGAAAGAACCAATATAAATAGGTGGGGGGAAAGGAGTAGAGCAATAGCTACACTATCTAGAACCACAACTCGTATTTTAGCTCCAGATTACAGCATTTACAGTCTCACGTCTCAGTTGTAAATGGTAGTCTTGTTGCATTGTTTCCTTCATCATTAGGAGCAGAATTTTCTGTGGTTTTTCAAGTCCAGCAGCACAAAATTTCTACCTAGTAAAGACAGCTTGGAAATAAAATTGACTTCGATGTTCGCAAGCCTCTGTAGTAGGGAATCCCAGATGCAGAACAGAGCAACAAGCAAAACTAAACTGGAAACAGTTGTAAACATTCATTCTGTTTTACTTCTTCGTAGGATTCTAACTGACCACCTCAGGATTCCAGCATTTTCTATTTTTATAAACATAGAATCAGAATAGATTCACTCATTTTTCCTTCACCTTAGGGATATTGGGCATGTCCTGCAAAGAGCAATGTCTTAAATCTCCCAATCAGCCACCACAGAAACAGGCCATTTGGCCCACTGAGCCATCAACCACCCATTTGCAGAAGTGTCATTCTATTCACAGATTCTGTCTCTCATCTACTCACTTAGGGCATTTTAAAATAGTGTAACTTTGAATCAAATTCACGGGTTTGGTGAGTGAGACAGAAACCACTGACTGCAAATAAGTATATCAATCATTTATTTACATATAGTAAAAGATTCGATCAAACTTCTGTTCCCCCAAGTTACACAGACTACAGAACTAAATATTCCACTAATATACTTAGTTAAAAATGCGCACAGAGCATACCTTCCTTATAGTTATGGAGGCTAAGGGAGAGAGAGTGAATCTTTCGCATGTGTTACTCTTTATACCCCCTTTATACCATCAACCATTTCCACATGACTCGCCTCCGCAAAAATATTATGCATCAGATGGCAAGGTAAGGTACCAGACATTGAAGTTCTCACTAGAGCAAGTCTACCGTCAGTCCACACACTACTGATGAGAGCACAGACCTGGTGGGCAGGTCATGTCATTCGCATGCCGGACGAGCGCATACCCAAGCAGCTCCTTTTTGGGGAACTTTCTGCTGGAAGACACTCGCATGGAGGGCAGAAGAAACATTACGAAGACACACAAAAGGCCTCCCTGAAGTCATTTGACATAGACACAACCTCCTGGGAAATGTTGGCACAAAACCTCCCTTCCTGGCGCGGCCTCATCCACAAGGGCTGTCAAGCTTACGAAGCAAAGCGTATTGCTGAAGCACAACAAAAGTGCGAGCTGCGCAAGTCTAGAGCCACCAGCGCAACAACTGTAATGCCTACATGTGTCTGCCCAACATGTGCCAGGACATTTTGTGCCCGAATTGGCCTGACCAGTCATCTTCGGACACATCGCATCCAATCTCAAAGTGACTGATGGTGTCAAGGTCTTCATTGACGACGATGGACGCGGTGTTTGAAACTGGACACTAGGTGTTGTGGCATGCAAGCCAACCAACTGGAAGAGCAGCTGCAGTTTATAAACTGATCAATCATGATGGAAGCAGCTTTCAATCGGAATAAGACATGTACCCCATGGGACGGATAGCCAATTAACCAATCAACCCATATGAGAAAACCAGAGTACCTATGGAAACCTATCCAGTCACAGGGAGAACATGTCAACTGAGGATGAGGATCAAGCCCAGGTCTCTGGAGTTGTACCACTGTGTCTCCCAGTTGTTGGTCACTGCTGTCAGCTTGAGTCTGGTCATCAGCTGAAAAGCAGGATTTACCTTAGCTTCTCCACCATCTGATCATATCCATTTTTCTTTAACTTACTTGATTTCTGTTCGTGGATTTTGCATTAAAAACTTCATAACACATTTTTCTGAGGAACATAATCCTTTCCTTCTTTGAGGCTGTTTTATCAATCAATTTGAAATGTGATCAACAATGTATATCTTGAGAATATTTTTCACAGCTTGTGTAGTGTGTGTATAAAAATATTATTCTAATTATTTAATTTATGTCATCACACATAATTCCAGTCATTAAATGAAGGGTAGTATTATTCCATTGATCAAATATCTTTGATGAAGTGTTTAGGACATACTTCTTTCCCTCTGTTTGCTATATCTAAATAGAATGGAATGTCACTTGGTTTAACTGTGACCATGGTTACATCCTGAAGTGCACTATTTTAACATTTATATAATTTTAATGATAGCACTGTTACTTGTTAGGGTCTTGTAGAATTGCAATCTCCAATATATTCTGTTAGAACATTAGAAAAGCTTAAATATCTCAGAATTAATTTCCTGAATTTGTGTTAATAAGATTAGACTGTACTTATAAATTAGCTTATGAATACAAGACTCTGTTTCTTTTTAGATGGTGCTGCTAATCCAATAAGATTTTCTCATTATGACTTACCTTTGTTGAACATTATTTTTACACAAAATCTCCATTGTAAATTTGGACAAAAGTCAAGAACTTACAAAAAACCATGCCAATTCCAAAGTTCCATGCTCAAAATAAGTTTATTATCAAAGTACATATAAGTCACCATATACAACTCTAAGATTCATTTCTTGAAATAAATCACAGTAAGTTAAAGAAACATAATAGAACCAATAAAAAATGCACCCAACAGGATGGAGAGCCACCAATATGCAAAAAAACCCAACAAAAAACGCAAATACAAAAAAAAGAGAAAATAAGAAATAATAGTAATAATAATAATTTGCTCCATATAAGCATATACAGTTCTGATAAGAAGCATAAACCACTAAACGTAAATGAGACCACAACCGAGAAAAATGAAGACATCATCACTAGTGAAGAAAAGGTTAACCAATGGAAGAGCATGACAGTCCATGGAAGATATCCCCACAATCTGAACAGACTAGATGTCGAAAAGGTAGTGTCGATCATCTGGCTCCAAGTTGGATACCTCTTCCCGGAAACAGAAGGTTCCTGTTGGCAATACAGGACCAAGTGGTTAACACAAAAAAAAACAAAAATGCATAATAAAAGACCAACAAATTCAAGATGATAAATATAGAAAATGCTGAGAAAAACTATAAACAATCCAAAAACACTTCAGGATCCTGCAGCAGTTTAACACAATCTCATTACTTACACAGACACAGTCAAGTGGCCATATGTCAAAAGCTTGCTTTAAAATTCAAATTCTTAAGTGAAATCACACCTTACTATAAATACAAGCCTGATCCAGTTTTAGAGCCAAAATGCCACAAATTATGTTATGACTTATCAGTTTTCACAAATAGCACAATCTATATTAGCCGTCCCGATGCAATAATAGCAACATCTACAATTGGGATCATCCCAAAGGTACTACACTATAGCATTAAACGATTAGGGCTACACCGTAATATCTGTATAAATCTTCAGAAAGCCACAATACTAAACACCACTAGAATAGTCCAAAACTTTCAATCAATTGTGAAATGAGCATGCTTGGCCATGCTCTTACTATAGGTTTTACTTTGACCTGAGGAAAAAAAAAATTAAAAAACAGAAAATATCTAACACATTACTGGATCCTGTAGCAGTTTAACTCAAGCCGATTACTTACACAGACTCAAGCACATAGCAAGCATCATTCACCAAAACCTTGCTTTAAAATACAAATTCATAAAAGACATCATACCTTACAATAAATACAAAGCTGATCCAGCTTTTGAGTCAGGGTCCTACAAATTATATCACAACCAATCCATTATTACAGATAGGACAATCTATAATAACAGTATGGATATAACATTACAGCATAAAGAAAAAAGAACAACTTACTTAATAGGTACAACCATTACAAACACAACTTACAAAAATCAAAAGTGGAAGACACCAGAAATATGCTGAATTAAAAGAGGAAATTGAAAAACTATGGAGCATGAACAGGACTGGGTCATGGACCCCTGGCTTCCCCCTCTTGAAGTCCATAAGTCCATAAGACTATAAGACATAGGAGCAGAATTACATCATTCAGTCCATTGATTCCACTCCATCATTCCACCATGGTTGATGTTGCATTCCACTCAACTCCATACACCTGCCTCTTGCTATATCCCTAGCAAGAATTGTTGTTCTGACAGTCAGGAAACGATCAACTTCTGCCTTAAATATACTAAGAGACTTGGCCTCCAGAGCACTGTACAGATTCAGGACTCTCTGACTAAAAGAAATCCGCCTTATCTCTATTCTAAAAGGTTGACCCTTAATTTTGAGGCTGTGCCTTCTTGTACTGGATACACCCACTATAGGAAACACCCTTTCCACATGTACCCTACTTAGTCCTTTCAACATTCGGTAGGTTTCAATGAGCTGCCCCTCGCCCCACATTCTTCTAAATTCCAGTGAATACAGGTCCAAAGCTGCCAAACGCTCCTCATATGTTAACCCCTTCATTCTCGGAATCAACCTTGAGAACTTCCTCTGGACTCTCCAATGACAACACATCCTTTCTGAGATATTGGGCAAAAAACCGTTGATAATTTTCCAAGTGAGGCCTGATTAGTGTCTTACAAAGGCTCAGCCTTATCTCCTTGCTTTTATATTCTATTCCCCTTGGAAAAAAATGCCAACATTGCACTTGCCTTCTTTACCACATTCTGGGAGTAAATTAACCTCCTGGGAGTCTTGCATGAGGACTCCTAAGTCCCTCTGTACCCCTGATGTTTGAACTTTCTCCTCATTTAGATAATAGTCCAAACTAATGTTCCTTTTACCAAAACACATTATCATACTTTTCCTAACACTGTGTTACATCTTCTACTTTTTTTTCTAATTCTTCCATTTTGGCTAAGTCCTGATGCAATCACATTGCCTTCTCAGCACTACCTCCCCCCTCCCCTCCCCACATATCTTTGCATCATCTGCAAACTTGCTAAAAAGCTATCAATTCCATTAACCAAATCATTGATAAACAATGTGAAAAGTAGCAGTCCCATCACTGACCCCTGAGGAACACCAAATACCAACCAGAAAAGGCCCATTTTATTCTCACTCGCTGACTCCTGCCTGCCAGCCATTCCTCTATCCATGCCAGTATCTTTGTTGTAATGCCATGGGATTTTGTCTTGTTAAGCAGCCTTATGCGTAGCACCTTATCAAATGCATTCTGATAATCCAAGTAATAACATCCACACCTCTCCTTTGTCCACCCTGCTTGTTACTTCCTTGAATGAACTCTAACAGATTTGTCAGGCAAGACTTCCCTTTACAGAAACTATGCTGACTTTGATTTATTTTATTATTAGTCTCCTTCTTCTTCGGTTGTCCATTGGAACCCGATGACGACATCCACTCCTTTAACGGTGAGATCTTTGATGACTATACAATCCTATCCGGGACTCACAAGCTCTATTACAGGTAGGACATGTATATGTAGTAGTGGTGGCGACCATGGCTGCATTTCTCCTGACCCCCTTCTGCTGTCTCCTAGTTGTTCTTTCCATCTCCAGAATACGAACCCCATCCCAACACAGCTGTCGCCAAATGGTACGGTCAGCAGCAACCTCCTCCAGGTCCTCAGGTATAATCTTGCACTTCCTTAAAGCATTCTTTATCTGATCCTTATAGCACTTCTTCAGCCCTCCAGCTGAGCATTGACCATGATGTAGCTGGCCGTATAACACTCTACGGGGTAGCCGACATGGGGGCATCCTTATCACGTGCCCCAGCCACTGCAGCTGACGCTGGGTGATCATGGCCTCAATACTTCAGCAGGTGGTCTTTACAAGTATTTCAGTGTGAGGCACCCGCTCACGCCTGGTAATGCCCAGGATGCGCTGGAGACAGCATATGTGGAAGCGCTCCAAAGACTTGATGTGACAGCTGTAGGTTACCCAAGCTTCACAGCTATAGAGAAAGGTGCTGACACAAACCGCTTAGTCTCCAAGTACCCCAATACCTCATCCTTAATAATAGACTCCAACACTTCCCCAACTACTGAGGTTAGGCTAACTTGCTTGTAACTTCCTTTCTAAGTCAAAAATCATCTCAGTGACGTTGAGTGAGATGTTGCTGTAGTGACACCATTCAGCCAGGTTTTCAATCTCCCTCCATATGCTGATTCATCACCACCTTTGATTCACCACATTGGTGCAAGACTTTTACAGCTCGGGGCATAGGAGTTCAGTGTTTAGTTCCAACGTCCTCTGTAAGGAGTCTGTACCTCCTCCCCATGGAATGCATGGGTTTGTGGGTGCTTCAGTGTCCTCACACAGTCCATAGGCGTACTGGTTAGCAGGTTAATTAGTCATTATGAATTGTCCTGTGATTAGGCTCAGGTTAAATCAGGGGTTGATGGGCAGAGCAGCTTGAGGGACCAGAAAGGCCTATTCCACGCTGAATCTCAATAAAAATTAAAAAAAAAATCAAAATCAGCCAACAACAGAGGCAAGCAAATATAGCATTGGAGCTGTGGTTAGCCTCACAGTCATAACTATAAAGCGAGTCAAGCCGGGGGCTAAGCACACAGACTTGCAGTGCACCTGTGCTGAGGGAGATTATGGAAGAAATATTATGCCAACCCAAACTGAGTGGGGTTGGCAAGTGAGGAAATTAAGGATCCAGTTGCACAAAAAGATATTGAGGCCTAGGTCTTCAGGGTAATTGATATTGATTAGTTTTGAGGGGATGATAGCATTGAATGCTGAGCAGTATTCAATGAAGAGCATCCTGTTGTATGCATCTTCTCTGTCTAGATGAGTGAAGAGCCAAAGAAATGGCATCCACTGTTGACTTGATGCTCCAGTCGGCAAATAGGAATGGATCCAAATCACGTCTCAGGCAGGAGTTGATATGTTAAAACCGCACCAACCTCACAAAGTACTTCATCACAGTGGACGTGCTACTGGACAATGGTCATTGAGGCAGATTATGATTTTCTTCTTAGACACTGGTATAATTGAAGCCTACTTGAAGCAGATGGGTACCTCAGGCTGCTGAATTGAGAGGTTAGAGATATTGGTGAACACTTCTTCCAATTGATCAGCAGAAATGGAAGCCATGTGCCCATTGTATCTGTAGGAAAGGTTTCCAAACTCCAACAGAAAATGAGCTCTGAATCCAATATTTATAAAATCAATCTCCTGAAATATTGGCAACACACATCAAAGTTGCTGGTGAACGCAGCAGGCCAGGCAGCATCTGTAGGAAGAGGTGCAGTCGACGTTTCAGGCCGAGACCCTTCGTCAGGACTAACTGAAGGAAGAGTGAGTAAGGGATTTGAAAGTTGGAGGGGGAGGGGGAGATCCAAAATGATGGGAGAAGACAGGAGGGGGAGAGATGGAGCCAAGAGATGGACAGGTGATAGGCAAAAGGGAATACGAGAGGATCATGGGACAGGAGATCCGGGAAGAAAGACGGGGGGGGGACCCAGAGGATGGGCAAGAGGTATATTCAGAGGGACAGAGGGAGAAAAAGGAGAGTGAGAGAAAGAATGTGTGCATAAAAATAATAAGTAACAGATGGGGTACGAGGGGGAGGTGGGGCCTTAGCGGAAGTTAGAGAAGTCGATGTTCATGCCATCAGGTTGGAGGCTACCCAGACGGAATATAAGGTGTTGTTCCTCCAACCTGAGTGTGGTTTCAACTTTACAGTAGAGGAGGCCGTGGATAGACATGTCAGAATGGGAATGGGATGTGGAATTAAAATGCGTGGCCACTGGGAGATCCTGCTTTCTCTGGCAGACAGAGCGTAGATGTTCAGCAAAGCGGTCTCCCAGTCTGCGCCGGGTCTCGCCAATATATAAAAGGCCACATCGGGAGCACCGGACGCAGTATATCACCCCAGGGCATGGACGAGGGAGATATCTTCCTTTTTTAAAGAAAGGGGCTTCCCTTCCTCCACTATCAACTCTGCTCTTAAACGCATCTCCCCCATTTCACGTACATCTGCTCTCACTCCATCCTCCCGCCACCCCACTAGGAATAGGGTTCCCCTGGTTCTCACCTACCACCCCACCAGCCTCCGGGTCCAACATATTGTTCTCCGTAACTTCCGCCACCTCCAACGGGATCCCACCACTAAGCACATCTTTCCCTGCCCCCCCCCCCTGCATTCCGCAGGGATCGCTCCCTACACAACTCCCTTGTCCATTCGTCCCCCCCATCCCTCCCCACTGATCTCCCTCTTGGCACTTATCCGTGTAAGCGGAACAAGTGCTACACGTGCCCTTACACTTCCTCCCTTACCACCATTCAGGGCCCCAAACAGTCCTTCCAGGTGAGGCAACACTTCACCTGTGAGTCGACTGGGGTGATATACTGCGTCCGGTGCTCCCGATGTGGCGTTTTATATATTGGCGAGACCCGGCGCAGACTGGGAGACCGCTTTGCTGAACACCTACGCTCTGTCCGCCAGAGAAAGCAGGATCTCCCAATGGCCACACATTTTAATTCCACATCCCATTCCTATTCTGACATGTCTATCCACGGCCTCCTCTACTGTAAAGATGAAACCACACTCAGGTTGGAGGAACAACACCTTATATTCCGTCTAGGTAGCCTCCAACCTGATGGCATGAACATCGACTTCTCTAACTTCCGCTAGGGCCCCACCTCCCCCTCGTACCCCATCTGTTACTTATTTTTATGCACACATTCTTTCTCTCACTCTCCTTTTTCTCCCTCTGTCCCTCTGAATATACCTCTTGCCCATCCTCGGGGTCCCCCCCCCCCACTTTGTCTTTCTTCCTGGACATCCTGTCCCACGATCCTCTCGTATCCTCTTTTGCCAATCACCTGTCCAGCTCTTGGCTCCATCCCTCCCCATCCTGTCTTCTCTTATCATTTTGGATCTCCCCCTCCCCCTCCAACTTTCAAATCCCTTACTCACTCTTCCTTCAGTTAGTCCTGACGAAGGGTCTCGGCCTGAAACGTCGACTGCACCTCTTCCTACAGATGCTGCTTGGCCGGCTGCGTTCACCAGCAACTTTGATGTGTGTTGCTTGAATTTCCAGCATCTGCAGAATTCCTGTTGTTTGCTCCTGAAATATTGCCTGCTTATGTTTAAAAATGACACATTTATATTCCCCACAACCTGATGACACAGGATGAAGAAAGCACTTACTTTGTATAATTTTTAATGTAGATATAAAGTAGCAAAGGGAATATGAAAGATTGCATTCCTTTAAAATCGAATCCCCTGAAGTCATTCTTTTGCTCGCTCTGAAATTCAGAATTAAAACAAATAAGATTTTTTTTTATCATTTTGTTCTTTTCCTTTTTACCAGTTGCAAAAGTTTATTGCTTTTCATAACTTGATTTTTATATGCAGTAATGAAGTTATGAAGTTATAGAGTTCCAGAGTTATAGAGCTAAACAGCACAGAAACAGACTGTGGGTCCAACTCGTCTGTGCCAACCAAATTACTGACTTAAGTTAGTCCAATTTCCCCAGATTTGGTCCATGTGCAGTTTAACCTTCCCTATTCAATGTACCTGTCCATATTCAATGTACCTGTCCAAATATGTCTTTTGAATGTGTTTATTTTAATGCTGCAATTGTAGTCACCTCTGCTACTTTCTCTGGCCACAAGACCATAAGACCACAAGTATAAGAGCAGAATTAGGCCACTTGGCTCATTGAGTCTGCTACACCATTCTCTGGTAGATTATTAATTATCCCACTCAACCTCTTCTCCTGCATTCTCCCTTTAACCTTAAATGCTCTTACTCATCAAAAGACTGATCAACTTCCACCTTAACTCCGCTCAATGCCATAGTATTGTGGTGATGAATTCCAAAGATTTACCACCCTCTGGCTAAAGAAATTCCTCCTCACCAGTGTTATAAATCAATGTCCCTGTATTCTGAGGCTAGACTCTGCCACCAGAGGTAACATTCTCTCCACATGCACTCTGTTTAGGCCTTTCAATATTCAATAGGCTTCAGTGAGATACCCCCTCATTTTTCTAAGCACTGGGAAGTACAGGCCTAGTGTCATCAAATGCTCCTCAAATGCTAACCCGTTCATTCTTGTAATCATTCTCATGAGCCTTCCTTGGACCCTCTCCAATGCCACCACATCCCTTCTTAGAAAAGGGTCCCAAAACTAGTCACAATACTCCAAGTGCAGTCTGACCAATGCTTAATAAAGCTGCAGCATAACATCCTTGCTTTTATATTACAGTGCTCTTTAAATGAATGCTAACATTGTATTTGCCCTCCTTACTACTAACTCAACCTGTAATTTAACTTTTAGGGGAATCCTGCACTAGAACTCTCAATTATGAGTTTGCTAACCCATTTTGAAAATAGTCAATGCCTTTATTCACTTTACCAAAGTGCATGACCATACATTTCCCTGCACTGTATTCCAGCTGTTAGTTATTTGCTCTTCTCCTAATCTGTCCAACTCCTTCTGCAGACTCTTTGTTTTCTTGACATAAGCTGCTTCTCCACTTGTTATGGTATCATCTGCAAACTTGGCCACAAAACCATCAATTCCATCATCCAGATAGTTGACATACTGTATAATATGAAAAGAAGCATCCTAACACCAGCCTCTGCAGAACACCACTAATCACTGGGAGACAATCAGAAAAGGCCCCGTCTATTCCTTCTTTTTGCATCCCAGCAGTCAGCCGATCTTCTATCCGTGGGGTTAATTTAGCAGCCTCATATTCAGCACCTTGTCAAAGGCCTTCAGAAAATCCAAGTACACAACAACCACTGATTCTCCTTTTTTCATCCTGCCTGTTATTTCTTTAAAGAATTCCATTAGATTTGTCATGCAAAATTTTCCTTTTAGGAAACCATGTTGACTTTGGCTTACTTTATTATGTACCTCCAAATACCCCGAAACCTATACCTAATAATGGACTCCAACATCTTTCCACCCACTGATGTCAGGCTAACCGCTTTATTCTTTCCTGCCTTTTATCCCTCCCTCCTTAAAGAGTGGAGTAAAATTTGCACTTTTCCAGTCCTCCAGAACCATTCCGAAATCTAGTGATTCTTGAAAGATCATTATTAATGGCTCCACAATCCCAACAGCTACCTCTTTCAGAAATCTGAGGTGTAGTCTTCCAATAGTACTTAAATTTCTGGCATATTGCTGGTGTTTTCCACAGTGACAACTGATGCAAGTAACTATTGGGTTTGTCTGCTATTTCTTTATCCACATTTCTACTCTCCAGTGGCACTTTCTAACAGTCCAATATGCAATCTCATCTTTCATTTACTCTTAATATATCTGAAAAAAACTTTTGGCATCTTCTTTTACATTGTTATCTAGCTTACCTTCATATTTCATCTTTACTTATTGCATTTTTAGTTTCCTTTTGTTGGTTTTCAAAAGTTTCCCAATAATCTAGCTACTCACTATGATTTTGCAATATTATATACCCTCACTTTTGCTTTTATGCTGTCTTTGACTTTCCTTGAAAACCAGGTTTGCCTCACCCTCCTATTAGAATTCTTCTTCTTCTTTGTAATAAACCCATCCAATTCCTTCTGAATTGCTTTCAGAAACTCCAGCCACTGCATTTCTGGTGTTATCTCTGCTAGTGTCCCTTTCCAGTCACCTTTGGCCAGCTCCTCTCACATGCCTCTATAATTCCCTTTACTCCACTGTAATACTGTTACATCTGATTTTAGCTTCTCCATCTCAGACTGCAAGGTGAATTCTGTCATTTATGATCGCTGCCTCCTAAGTTTTGCTTCACCTTAAGCTTCCTAATCAGATCAGGTTCACGACAGCACGTTCAATCCAGAATTACCTTTTCCCTGGTGGGCTCAATCACATGCTGCTCTAAAAAGCCTTCTCAAAAGTTTTTCTCACAAATTCTTTCTTTAGCGATTGAGCACAAACCTGATTTTTTCAATCCAGCTGAATATTGAAATCCTCCATGACAATCATAACATGTCCCTTTTTTATGCTGCTTTTCTTTCTCACATTGCAATTTGTACCTCACATCCTGGCTACTGTTCAGAGGCCTGGTTATACTTCCCATCAGGATTTCTTTTTTTACCCTTGCAGTTTCTTAACTCTGCCCACAAGAATTTAATACCTTCTGACCCTATGTCTCTTTTTCCTAGGATTTGATTTCACTTTTTACAATAGAGCCTTCCCTCCCGCTCTGCCCACCTGCCTGTCCTTCTGATACAATATGTATCCTTGGGTGTTAAGCTCCCAACTATGATTGTCTTTCAGCAATGACTCAATAATGCCTGCACTGTCATGGCATCTCACACAATATTCTCATCATCCTCTGCATGAAAAGTATGCTCCTTGTGGTGGTGAATATATGGAATGATCTGCCAGAAGAGGGGATAGAGGTGGTTGCAACTGTAGTATTTTAATATTTTAAATCTTTCCCCCTGTGCCTAAAAGAACCCTTAAATTTTAGGCTCCTCTATCCTTGGAAAAGACTATGACCCAGTTTATCCAGTCACTCCTGGTAACTCAGGCTTGGTATCAAGAGTTGAAAAGGACAGCATCAATAGCACAGGTCCTCAGGCAGAACTTGAAGACCATCCCTTCTTCCGGGGAATGGATCGTTGCCTCTTCACAGACTGATGCACTGATGTCAGAACTTTTGCCGTGCAGATGATGCTTCTGCCAAATGCCTGGAGTGCCTTTCAGATGATGATGGAGGCTCT
Source organism: Mobula birostris (assembly GCF_030028105.1). Taxonomy (NCBI): domain Eukaryota; kingdom Metazoa; phylum Chordata; class Chondrichthyes; order Myliobatiformes; family Myliobatidae; genus Mobula; species Mobula birostris. The sequence continues at coordinate 44,622,175 of NC_092374.1, read as the reverse complement.
GATGTAACTATTCAGGGTCCTGGTCTGCAGCCTCCCACAAGGGTGATTTCTTCCTTCTACTCAGGTTGTGCAGCCTGTAGCAAACTGCTACAAAATTTCAACAAAAAAAAACAGATATTCTTCAAAACAGATTGAAAGGGTGTAGGCTGAAGCTACAGCTTATTACACCTACCCCTCTTACTTATACAACAACATATTTGGCGTCAATCATCACATCAAAACAAAAATTTCATAATCTTTTCACACAAAATCCAATTCCAAGTATCATTTATTTACATTACTCCCATTCATTTTAAATCAGGTATTTTATATTTGTTCATAAATCAAAGTGTTGAGTATAAGAGTTGGAATGTTATGGTGAGGTTGGATAAGGCATTGGTGAGGCCGAATTTGGAGTATTGTATACAGTTTTGGTCACCAAATTACAGTAAGATATTAATAAGGTTGAAAGAGTGCAGAGAAGGTTTACAAGGATGTTGCTGGGACTTGAGAAACTGAAGGTTGAATAGGTTAGTACTTTATTCCCTGGAGCGTAGAAGAATGAGGGGAGATTTGATAGAGGTATATAAAATTATGATGGGTATAGATAGAGTGAATGCAAGCAGGCTTTTTCCACTGAGGCTAGGAGATCAAAAAAACCAGAGGACATGGGTTAAGGGTGAAGGGGGAAAAGTTTAAAGGGAACATTAGTGGGGGCTTCTTCACACAGAGAATGTTGGGAGTGTGGAATGAGCTGCCAGATGAAGTGGTAAATGCAGACTCACTTTTAACATTTAAGAAAAACTTGGACAGGTACATGGATGAAGGGTGTATGGAGGAATATGCTCCAGATGCAGGTCAGTGGGACTAGGCAGAAAAATGCTTCAGCACAGCTAAGAAAGGCCAAAAGGCCTGTTTCTGTGCTGTCATGTTATATCGTTCTATGGTTCATTAAACTATTTTAAAATAATTTTTTAAACTTGTTAGGTGTGGTCCTCAGCTTTTTCTCCTCTCCCCACCCTACACCATTCCCCACACAAATCCCATTCCTGTAGATGTAGGGCAATCCTATGCTTCTTTTACCAAGGGCTCAGGTGCATTTTGTAAAACCAGGTTGATCTGTTTCACAGAGCCATAAGGGACTACAGATTGTGGAATCAGGAACAACAAGTAATCTGCTAGCAGACTTCAGCATCTGCTGGGTGTTGGTGGGAGGAAGAAATTGTTGTTATTTTGGGACCTACCCAAAACCTGATAATTTCTTTCCTCACACAGATGCAGCTCGATCCACTGAGTTCCTCCAGCAGTTTGACTGATGATCAGTTGCAGATTTAGCTACTCAGTCTCCTACAAAGCAGGTTAACTTCACAAGGATTCTTACCACAATGTATCTCCCCATCATAAAGCAGTCTGTAACTCATATATCCATCCTCCTGGATATTGACTTCCTGCTGATATATGGAAGGTATAAACAATCTGTAATGTACACTGCAAACATGTAAAACAGCAGGCAACACAGGTTTACCATGATGCCTGCAACAGAATAAAACAAGCAGAGATAATGAGATATCTGCACCTTTTTTTCAGCTAAAACCTAATTTAACCCCCTGTTGTGGTTTTATTTTATTCATCCTGTGACCAGCCAGAGAACTCAATTCATATCAAAACCTTAAAGTAATAAGAAAGTAATAGAAGTTAAAGCAAGTCCTTCTGTCTGCTCCAATACTAATAGGATCATGGCTGCTCATTCATCTCGTGTCTGCTATTGCACCTACTTCCTAGATGTTCAAAGATATACTGATTATTGAGCTTGAATATACTTGATGAATGAGCATTCATAGATAGATCTTTGAGGTTAAGAACTGTAAATATTTACCATCCACCAAATTAAAAAAACACTTCCTGATCTCATTCCCAAGCAGCCAATCCCATATCTGTTGATTCTGCCCAGTTCTTCCATCATCTCCAGCTCTTTAACATTTCTGTCAATGACCTACAGAATTTTTCCAACTCATTTCTTCCAATCTCCTCTAGGTAATATTGGATTTTAAGTGGTCTCTAATGATAGGACAACACTACGTCCAAAACCGTTATATCTTCCTTTAAATGAACGGGCTAATTTTTCAGTAGTCTCATCAAAGTTTAATAAAATAACTACAAGTCTTTCTTATCATTCAATCCTTTTGCAATAGAGGACTGAAGTCGATTATTTTCTGTTGTTAGCTGTATATGAATCAGGCATCATCTGATAGTTCATTCCAGTCTAAATCCCCTTTTTGATTTTTGATGGTGGATGCTGCCTTCCTGAGTCAGTGCCTCATGTAGATATTACCAATGGTGGGGAGGGATCTGCCTGTAATATATTGGACTGAGTCATCACTCTGCAGTTTCTCATTATTTTTTTCATTGGAATTGCAGTACCAGATCATGATGTAATTAGTCAGGAACTTGCAGCAGTGCATCTGTAAAGGTTTGTTAGAGTGTTTATTGACATTCTGAACCTTTTTAATCATCTAAAAAGGTAAAGACACTGACACACCTTCCTTGTGACTGTCGAGAAGCTAACATTTCCCCCTGGACTTTTTGACAAGGGACAATCAAACAGAAATAGAACCATAGAACCAAAGAAACTACAGCACAGAAACAGGCCTTTTGGCCCTTCTTGGCTGTGCCGAACCATTTTCTGCCTAGTCCCACTGACCTGCACATGGACCATATCCCTCCATACACCTCCCATCCATGTATCTGTCCAATTTATTCTTAAATGTTAAAAAAGAACCCGCATTTACCACCCCGTCTGGCAGCTCATTCCATACTCCCACCACTCTCCGTGTGAAGAAGCCCCCCCAATGTTCATAGACATAGACATAGACATAGACATAGAATAGTACAGCACAGTACAGACCCTTCCGCCCACAATGTTGTGCCGACCTTCAAACCCTGTCTCCCATATAAGCCCCCACCTTAGATTCCTCCATATACTTGTCTAGTAGTCTCTTAAACTTCACTAGCGTATCTGCCTCCACCACTGACTCAGGTAGTGCATTCCACACACCAACCACTCTCTGAGTAAAAAACCTTTCTCTAATATCCCCCTTGAACTTCCCACCCCTTACCTTAAAGCTATGTCCTCTTGTATTGAACTTTAAACTTTTCCCCCCTTACCCTTAACTCATGTCCCCTGGATTTTTTCTCCCCTTGCCTCAGTGGAAAAAGCCTGCTTGCATTCACTCTATCTATACCCATCATAATTTTATATATCTCTATCAAACCTCCCCTCATTCTTCTACGCTCCAGGGAATAAAGTCCTAACCTATTCAACCTTTCTCTGTAACTGAGTTTCTCAAGTCCTGGCAACATCCTTGTAAGCCTTCTCTGCACTCTTTCAATCTTATTTATATCCTTCCTGTAATTTGGTGACCAAAACTGAACACAATACTCCAGATTCGGCCTCACCAATGCCTTATACAAACTCATCATAACATTCCAGCTCTTATACTCAATACTTTGATTAATAAAGGCCAATGTACCAAAAGCTCTCTTTACGACCCTATCTACCTGTGACGCCATTTTTAGGGAATTTTGCATCTGTATTCCCAGATCCCTCTGTTCTACTGCACTCCTCAGTGCCTTACCATTAACCCTGTATGTTCTACCTTGATTTGTCTTTCCAACGTGCAATACCTCACACTTGTCTGTATTAAACTCCATCTGCCATTTTTCAGCCCATTTTTCCAGCTGGTCTAAGTCCCTCTGCAGGCTCTGAAAACCTTCCTCACTGTCTACTACATCTCCAATCTTTGTATCATCAGCAAATTTGCTGATCCAATTTACCACATTATCATCCAGATCATTGATATAGATGACAAATAACAATGGACCCAGCACTGATCCCTGTGGCACACACTAGTCACAGGCCTCCACTCAGAGAAGCAATTCTCTACTACCACTCTTTGGCTTCTTCCATTGAGCCAATGTCTAATCCAACTTACCACCTCTCCATGTATACCTAGCGACTGAATTTTCCTAACTAACCTCCCATGCGGGAACTTGTCAAAGGGAAATAATTATGGTAAGATCTATTTCTGCTTGCAATGATCTGATCTAGGTTGATTAACTGATTGACCCCGAAGGACGTGTGAATTTACAGATTTCCAACCACCATTGACAAAGACACATCTTAGATCTGAACCATCCAGTGGACATTGGATCCAGAAGATGTCTAACCAGTACAGCAACACTGCATTATCAATGCAATAAGTATAACATTTGTAACACAACAAAAGTGCTCAATGTAATTACAAAAATAGTTACAATGGGACAAGAAGAATGCTATCAAGATTAATGACTTAAAGCCCATTGAAAGAGTTTGGAATCAAATATAGTTTAAAAGGATGACGAAGAGCCGGAGCACTTTAAGGAGAGGATCCTAGATCATCAGACATAGACGGCTGAAGAAGTTACTTCAGAGATGGGATGAAAGGAGTGGAGTATAAAACAAACTGCTGGAGAAACTCAGAGGTCAAGCAGCATTGGTGGGGGAGAAAGAATTTTCAACACTTTGCATTGTGACCCTGTATTAGGACTGAAAGAAGTGGAGGAAGCACAAGTAGCCAGGGGAAAAGGGAAGGACTGCCTTCCTCCTTCTTTGGAAAAGACATATCTCTGCTCTGCCAACCTGCCACCTCAGAAGTGATGGTATTTCTTTGTTTGGATGTTGGTGCACGTGAGAGCATAAATGTGGAAACCCTGAATTTGTTGACAGTATTTTGCCAATTTTCAAGGAAGTTACCAGGAAAGTGGATGAACGCAAGGCAGTGGATGTTGTCTACATAGGCTTTAGTAAGGCATTTGACATGGTCTCTCCTGGGAGGTTGGTCAAGAAGGTTTAGTTGCTCAGCACTCAAGATGAGGTAGTAAATTGGATTGGACATTGGCTTTGTGGGAGAAGCCAGAAAATAGAAGTAGATGGTTGCCTCTCTGACAGGAGGCCTGTGACCACAGGGAGTGGTGCTGGGTCCGTTGTTGCTTGTCATCCAGATCAATGATTTCATAATAATGCGATTAACTAGATCAGCAAATTTGAAGATTACCACCAAGATCAGGGGTGTAGTGGACAGTGAGAAAGGCTATCATGGCTTGCAAAGTAATCTGTATTATCTGCAAAACTGGGATGAAAAATGTCAGATGGAATTTAATGCAGACAAGTGCAAGGTGTTGCACTTCAGTTGGATCAACCAGCGTAGGTCTTACATAGGGAATGGTAGGGCATTGAAGAATCTGGTAGAACAAAGAGATCTGGGAAAACAGGTCCACAAGTCATTGAAAGTGTTGACACAGATAGAAAGAACAGGTCGGAAAGAAAACTTTTATCATATTGCCTTCATTAAACAAAGACTTGAGTATAGGAGATGGGATGTTATGTTGAAATGAGGACTAATTTGAAGTATTATGTGCAGTTTTAGTCACCTACCTACATCAAAGATCTAAATAATGTGGACAGAGTACAGAGAAAATTTACAAGGATGTTGTTGGGTCTGGTGGACCCTGAGTTAAAGGGAAAAACTGAATAGGTTAGGAATTTATTCCTTAGAACATAGAAGACTGAAAGGAGATTTAGTAGAGGTATACAAAATTATGAAGGGTACAGAGAGGTTCGATGCAAGCAGGCTTTTTCCACTGAGGTTGGGTGAGTCTACCACCAGAGGTCATGAGTTAAGGGCGAAAGGTGAAACGTTTAAGGGGAACATGAGGGGAAACTTCTTCACTCAGAAGGTCATGAGAGAGCGGAGCTAGCTGCCAGCACAAGTGTTGCATGTGAACTCAATTTCAACATTTAAGCAAAGTTTGGATAGGTACAAGGATGGTAGGGGAATGGAGGTCTATGGTCCCTGTGCAGGTTGATGGGAATTTAAATGGTTTTGGCATGGACTAGATGGGCCAAAGAGCTTGTTTCTCTGCTGTACTTTTCTATGTGACTCCATGATGATTTTGGATGATGAATTCCTCTTGGAATCTATTATTAATTGTGAATTGGTGCATTACAGTCACATGTTCTAAGATTACAGTGTGAGATTTTGTGTGCATACCATCAGATAAATCACACCATACATGTGCATCGAAAACAAAAGGAAAAGCAATATTAGAATATAGCATTATATGTACAGAGATAGTACAGTGTAGGTAGACAAATAAGGTGCATGGGCCATGACATGAGAGATTGTACCAGTGCCTAAGCAGAGCAGCGTCAGTTGCCTAAATGACTATCACCCAGTAGCACTCACATCAACGGTGATGAAATGCTTTGAGGGGTTGGTCATGGAGAGAATCAACTCTTGCCTTAGCAAGGACCTGGACCACTGCAATTTGCCTATCGCCACAATAGGTCTATGGCAGATGCAATCCCAATGGTTCTTTTTGCATAGGGGAATTAAGGGTTATGGGGAAAAGGCAGGCAGGTGGGGATGAGTCTGTGGCCAAATCAGCCATGATCTTATTGAATGGCAGAGCAGGCTCGATGGGCCAGATGGCCTACTCCTGCTCCTATTTCTTATGTTCTTATGTTCATAGGTCTTAAGTCACCTGTACAAACACCTACGTCAGGATGCTGTTCTTTGATTATGGCTCAGCATTTAACACCATCATTCTCACAGTCCTGATCCATAAGCTACAGAACCTGGGCCCTGGTACCTCCCTCTGCAAATGGATCTTCGACTTCCTAACCGGAAGATCACAATCTGTGTGGATTGGTGATAATATGTCCTCCTCGCTGATGATCAACACTGGTGCTTTTCAGGGGTGTGTGCTTAGCCAACTACTCTACTCTCTATACCCATGATTGTGTGGCTAGGCATAGCTCGAATACCATCTATAAATTTGCTGATGATACAACCATTGCTGGTAGAGTCTCAGATGTAGATGAGAGGGTTTACAGGAGCGAGATATACCAGCTAATTAAGTGGTATCACAATAACAACCATCACTCAACGTCATTAAGACGAAAGACCTGATTGTGAACTTCAGGAATGGTAAGACGAGAGAACATGAACCAATCCTAAGAGAGAGATCAGAATTGGAGAGAGTGACCAATTTCAAATTCCTGGGGTCAAGATCTCCGAGGATCTAACGTGGTCCCAACATATCAATGCATCTATAAAGAAGGCAAGACAGCAGCTATATTTCATTAGGGTTTTGAAGAGATTTGATTTGTCAACTAAAACACTAAAAAACATCTGTAGATATATTATGGAGAGCATTCTGACAGGCTGCATCACTTGTATGAGCAGGGAGGGGTGGGTGCTACTGCACGGGATCAAAACAAGCTACAAAAAATTGTAAAATTAGTCAGCTACATCTTGAGTATTAGCCTCTGTAGTATCCAAGACATCTTCAAGGAGCAGTGCCTCAGGAAGACGACATCCATTATTAAGGACCCCCATTACCAAGCGCAGGCTTATTGTTACCATCAGGAAGGAGATACAGAAGCCTGAAGGCAAACACTCAGTGATTCAGGAACAGCTTTTTCTCCCCTGTCGTACGATTCTGAAATGGACTTTGAACCCATGAACACTATCTCACTTTTTAAAAAAAATATATATTTTTTCTGATTTTGCACTATATTTAATCTAATTAATATATATATATACTTACTGTAATTGATTTACTTTTTTTTTCTTTCTATATTATCATGTATTGCATTATACTACTGCTGCTAAGTTAAGAAATTTCATGACACACGATAATAAACCTGATTCTGATTGTCAGATCAAGTGTTCATTTTTATCAAAATAAGGACTCCATTTAAGTGATTGATAACAGTGAAATTGAATTAATCTACTATTCCTGCTGCCTCAGGAAAGCAGCAGCATAAGCAATGACCATTCCCTCCCCAGTGATTCTCTCTTCTTCCACCTCCCATCAGGCTGAAGATACAAATGCCCGAAAAAATGTATCATCAGCCTCAATGACAGATTACTGTAATAATTAAATAATCAGTTATTTTTTTCTTCAAATTATGCTTGTTCTTGTAAAAATTGTTTATGTTTTATTTACACTTTTCTTGTGAAAATCTCATATCACACAATTCAGGGACAGCTACTTGCCTCCGTCCATTTGGTTCAATAATCCTACAACAGGGTAGAAGCTGTTCTTGAGTCTGGTCGTGCATGTTTCCCAGCTTTTGTATTTTCTACCTGATGGAAATAGGAGAAGAGAAATGACAGGGGTGGGCAAGGCTATTGACTAATATGGCATCTTTCCCGATTCACTGAGAAGTGTAACTGCAGTCAAGGGAGGGGAAATTTGCTTTAATGATGGATTGGGTTGTGTTCACAAATATCTGCAATTTCTTGATGCCTTGGGAAGAGAAGAAGCTGTACTAAGCTGTGATGCTTTTTCGATAGGAAGCTTTCTACAATGCATCCATAAAAATTGCAACCAGCTCCCTCCTATTAAAGTGTGGAATTCACTCAAGCAGCCTGTGCCAAATTAGACTGGACAAGAAGCATTCTTCTCTGCTCTTCTCAGTAATGGAGAACACTTGGAGGGGATTATAATAAGTGTGCTCGGTTTCAAGGTCTGTCATGAGAAGAGATTATTCTAGGAACAAACAAAAAGATTCAAGTATGTTCTCAAAGCCTCCTGGGAATCCCTGACCCTTGACCACTTGATCACTGACTGTGCAGAAGGAGACTTGGTGTGGTACTGGGAACCCTGAGTTTATCGTTAGGAGCACATAGGACCAGAAATCGGCAGTTAAGGAATTTAAAAACTATATGTATTCAGAATTTCTGCCTCAGATAATTCTGCACAAATATTGAAAAGTCTTTTCATTTGGCTCTCTCCAAGGCTTGAAGGTTGAACCAAACCACAAAGAGGAATGTGATATGCTCAGTCATGTGCATGACTGACAGGTAATTCTAAATCTGTCTCACAATTATTCAAATCTATTGGTATTTAATCTGTCAGTGTAGAATTTGGAAATGAACAAAAATGCATACCATTTCAATTTCTTAGCAAAGACTTAAATAGAGAAATATAACTACAACATAGTTTATTGCAAATAAATGGTTTTGCTTAGCAATTGCAAACCATAGTACTTGTAAGCTTTGCACTGGATAAATGAAGCATGATGCCATTTGTCTTTCTACATCACATCTTTTTAGCTGCTTGTTCTGTGAATTGGTATCTTCATTTGAGAGAAAGAATAATGTTTCAAACTTTGATGCAGAGAGTATTTGAAGATGTGAGGAAACAGAGGAGTGATACAGTTATGAATAAAATCGACAGGTAAGATTACATTTATTATGCTGGATGCAGTGTCAATGCCTTAACCGATGGAAAATGCCATCATGACTGAGGGGAATTAAGACTTACTTATGAAAGCCTACTGTAATATTCAAACTGGAATTCTAGATTAAGAAATGTTAGAAAATATGCAAAAGCCTAAGACAACATTTTGGCATAGTGATTATTAAATGGCATGTTGCAATCTAAAATGACAAGTCTTATGTCTTCACTTCTCACACACATGTTGGTACGTTGTCACTTCCTGAACTCATAGCTGGTCAGCAAAAAGCATACAATATAATTGCACGGTAACATTCAGCATCAAAAGATTGCATTTAATTCCTGAGACTACATGGCTACTAAGTGTGTGAAACTCACATTGTTTAGGAATGGCCATCCCAATTAATAGAAATAGGACGCAGAGTGAAAAATAAGCTTAAAAAAATTTAAAACAAACTATAGAAAATAGAACCTGAAGCCTTATAAAGCATTGGTCAGACTGCACTTGTGCAGTATTGTGAACAGTTTTGGACCCCTTATCTAAGAAAGGATCTGCTGGCATTAAAGTGGGCCCAGAAAACGATCACGAGACTATTCCCAAGAATGAAAGGGCTAACTTATGGGGAGCATTTAATGTCTCTGGGCCTGAACTTGCAGGAGTTTAGAAGAATGATTTGGAATCTCAGTGAAACCTGTTAATTATTGAAAGACCTAGCTAGTGTGGACATGGAGAGTATGTTTCTTGTAGTGGATGAGTCTAGGAACAGGAGCACAGCTTCAGAATATGGGGGCATCCCTTGAGAATGGAGATGATGAGGAATTTCTTTAGCTAGTGGGTGGCGAAACTGTGGAATTCTTTGCTGCAAATGAATGTGCAGGCCAAGTCATTGAGTATATTTAATGTGGATATTGATAGGTTCTTAATTAGTAAGGGTGTTAAAGGTAATTGGGAGAAGGCAGGAAATAGGGTTGAGAAGAATAATATATCAGCCATGATGGAGTGGCAGAGTAGACTTGATGGACCATATGGCCTAATTCTGCTCGTATGTCTTATGGTCTTATGGCCTTTTGATAGTAACTTCATCAGGCATGATATCATATGTTTCGATTGGTCAATCCCTACTCTGCCTGTACATGATCTTTATCCCTGTGTACTCATCTGTCTATCTAACAGCCTTTTCAATGCCACCATTGTATCTGTTTGCACCACTACCCTTGGTAATCTGTTCCATGCACCTACCATGCTCTCTGTAAAAGCTTTGCCCTTCACATTTTGGTTGGACTTCCATTGCCCATTCATAGACAGAAGCTACAGATTGTAGAGAAGCTCAGTAGAGATGATAGCATGGAAATCATTGCTTAGAGAAGCACAGTTTCATCAGGGCACCTCATTGCAAAATGTATTTTGAATTTAAGCAGGAGGAGCTATTATTTAAGTGAAAATGAAGCGTGCAGTAATGTTTACTTTCACATAAAGCAAAGGCAAGAAACTTACTGTTCTAAGTATCATCATCATCATCATCGTCATCAGGTGCCATGCCCAGTTTGAGCTTTGACTGCCATGGCCGACACAGTCCTGATTCGGATCAAGTGGATCAGTTCATTGGTATTCAGTTCCAGTTCTCTGGCTGCTGCCTCCATCATCATTTGTCTTTGTCTTCCTCTTGCTTTCTTCCGTTCAATCTTTCCCATAATTACCATGCATTCCAACTCCTCTTTCCTAATCACGTCCAAAGAAGTTACGTTGCCTTTTCATGATCTCATACATTATTTCTGTTTTTGTGTTTGCTCTGTTCATGATATCCTTGTTAGATATTCGTTTCGTCCATGATATTCTTTGCACCCTCCTCAAAAACCACATTTCTGCTGCTTCAATTTGTTTCCTCATGTTACTAGATATTGTCCAACATTCTGAGCCATATAACTGGATAAATGTAACATTTAAGTACTCTGAAGCAGGTTGTCATGCCTAGTTTAGTATTGGTCAGTATAGTCTTCATTCTCGTAAAGGTGTCTTTTGCCATCTGATGTCACCCAGCTTCCTAAGTAGCAAAAGTTCTGTACTTGTTTTATGTCTTCCCCGTTTATTCTCAGCCTGCAGATAGGATTCTCCTTCTTTTTGGATATCTAAGTATATGCCTTAAATTGTCAGAGGGCAGTTAACCTACATTTGCTTAGAAGAGGGCTAGGCGTGCTTAGACACAACTATACTCCTGTTGCAAAGAAGTGTGTGTGTGGAATTTGATGTCCATTGCTCTCCTGAAAGCTAATGGTTGTTAATGAAGTGATATCTCCTACCTGTGCTAAGTGAAGTTGTGAACTCACAAGCACTCAAAAGGGCATCTGGTCTACAAAGAATACCTCTGCTAGAAGTCACCTTATATCCTTGAAGTAAATATACCCTCAGCTGGCATTAGACGACACCTTGGGTTCACGGACACTGACCTTATCTTTCTGAGGATAAGGTTGTAATGCTAATTGGATGGGAGATACCATAAAATCAGTAAACGAGTCATCAAGGATCTGGAAACGATCCAGGAAAAAATTCCACGAATCCATTGGTGTAGCCAGAATTAGAATTATAATCCTTATGTCCACTGATTCAGGGAGCTCTCTTCAATAATGCTGTCAAGTCTGCTTCCACCAAACGCACCCCCTGGCAGTGCGTTCCAGGAACCTAAAACTTTGTGAAAATCCTGTCTTACACGTCTTTAATCTTCACTCCTCTCATTTAAACCTATGTCCTCTAGTATTTGACATTTCCACTCTGGGAAAAAGGCTCCATCAGTGCCTTTCATACATTTGTATACTCACCACTCTGTCTCCAATCCTTCAAGTTTGTCCAAACTCTATCTAAAGCTAAAGCACCCCAATCCAAGGAGCATCCTGGTCAACAAGAACGTAAAGCTGAGGCTTTATAAGCATCAATCAGACTGCGCTTGGAGTACTAAGAGCGGTTATGGACTCCTTATCTGAGAAAGGATGTGATGGCATTGGAGAGGGTGCAGTGAAGATTCATTGGAGTGATCCTGGGAATGAAAGGGTTAATATATGGGGAGCGTTTGACGGCTATGGGCCTGTACTCACTGCATTGTAGAAGGATAAGGGGGACCTCACTGAAGCCTATCGTATATTGAAAGGCTTAGATAGAGTGGACGTGGAGAAAATGTTTCCTATAATGGGTGAGCCTCAGAATACAAGGATGACCTTTTAAGATAGAATTGAGAAGGAATTCCCTTAGCAAGAGTGTGGTGAATCTGTGGAATTCATTGCAACAGATGGTTGTGGAGACCATGTCATTGGGTATATTTCCTTGGGTTCTTGTTTAATAAGGGCATCAGATGTTATAGGGAGAAAGCAGGAGAATGGTGTTGAGAGGAATAGTAAATCAGCCATAATGAGGAGCAGGCTTGATGGGCTGAATGGTCTAACTCTGTTCCTGTGTCTTATGGTCTCCTAGGTTAACTTCTGCTGCATCTGTTCCAAAGCCTCCACATTCTTCCTATTTGCTGATACATAGCACAGCCTGTCATTGCACAGGCATCAAGTGGCGCTACCACGGATTCGGCAGCGCAGTAGATATGGCAATTATGCTTGTGAATTTGCACGTGTCAGTTAATTATTATTTAAATGTGATATTATTTAACTCCATACTTTTCATCGTAGTGCTTGTTGAGACTTGGACAGAGCACAGCAACGCTTCGCTGCCTGTTTGCTTTTGGCCTCGCCTGAGAAGTCAATTGACTCTGAAGACTAGTGGGATTCGTTTAATGTTTAGATTTCCTTTTCAGCTGCAGTGTAGGCTTCGTTTTCCATTTGAAAGTTTTAGTTAACGGCCATATTTGGCTGAGAGTTTATTGTTTATTTTCCCTTTAATACTGTTCACATTAAAGTTTGTGAACTATCGACCTGCTTCTGTGTCTCTCACTCCACACTTGAGCCATATCCGAACCGGGTAACATGGTCCAGTGCTGCTTATATTAAACTTCATAGCAATTTTTAAAGTTCATACTCATTTGCTGTCTTATCCATTACAAGATCAGGTTTAATCAAATTTGAATTTGCAAGCTGAAACCTTAGCTAGACCTATGCAGAGAAGTAGAAAACTGGGCAAACAACATAGAAGTCAGTCCCTAAAGGAGAGTGCCACAGTTATTATTTTTTTATTATCAGTGTTGAATCACTGATTAGAATTTTACCCTCCATGACAATTTTATTAGGTATACCTGTACACCTACTTGTTTATGCAAATATCGAATCAGCCAATCATGTGGCAGCAACTTAATGCAAAAAAACACGCAGGCATGTTCAGGAGGTTCAGTTGTTCAGACCAAGGGGGAAGAAAAATGATCAAAGTGACTTTGGCTATGGTATTATTATTGGTGCCAGACTGGGTGGTTTGAGTATCCGAGAAACTGTTAATCTCCTGGGATTTTTACGCCCAACCGTCTCTAGAGTTTATAGAGAATGGTGTGAAAAAATACAACCAGTGAGCAGCAGTTCTCTGTGGGCAAAAACTCATTGTTAATGAGAGAGGTCAGAGGAGAATGGCCAGACTGGTTCAAGCTGAAAGATGACAGCAGTTCAAATAACTACAACAGTGATCCTTGGAAGAACATTTCTGAATGACCAAAATGTCAAACCTTGAAGTGGGTGGGCTAGAGCAGCAGAAGACTGTGAACATAGACTTAGTGGCCACTTTATTAGGTGCACGATGTACCTAATAAAGTGGCAACTAAGTATGTTGACTACATCTTTTGTTTTATAGATTTCAGCATCGTTTTTTTTGGAATATGTTGCAGGGTGAAGAGGTTGGTTCAGGAAGGAGATAAACTTGATGAGAATGTATGCACATTCATGAGTGATTGTTCTTCAATGACAGGTAATTCACAGTAGTTCTCCTGATAGTCCCTTCTCAAGCCTACATGACATATGTGCTGAAAAGAAGTTAGCTTTTGCAGAGTTTGTCTTTATTTAAGAGCAGGTTTGGTTGATTTATGGTGGAAGGAAGTTATAGTAGAGATTGCAGTTTTGGAAGGGTGCATCTCCTAGTCTCTCACATAAGGAAATGATCGTTAAATCGTGTTTGAAGATGCTATTTTTACAGCGCCTTTCATCAGGCTCAGGCAGCAATGAAATTGCTAGCTTTGTTGTGTCTGACATATTACAATGTTTCTGATTGCATCCTAAGTCAATGTAACCAGCAGTGTGCAGTGCAAAATGGACATCCTGTAATGCAGTGCATGAGTCAGACACCACACACATTGTAGGATCTTCAGCAGGAAGGCTTTTAATGCCTTGATGGCAGGTAATAGACTTTGGAAGAAGTGATACAGTTCAGATGAATGCTGACTCAGAAAACTCCTCCTAAAGTGTGTTCAGTTAAGTTTCAGAGAGGATGAAGGAACAATGAATGGGACAAAGTGAGTGTACCTGATAGAATGAGGTCAAGGTTGCCATGGGAATAAGATCTTGAGACCAACTGTTTGAAAGGTTGATGAGGTAGGGCAGAGAAGGAAACCAGAACAGGGGATGTTAGAGCATTGGAGAATGCCCTGAAAATCAGGCATCAGAGACAAAGACGCAGAGTTATTATTACTCTAGTCTAATGCAAAGCTCTAGTTCTGGTACAAAAAGAGAATGTAAATAGCTTAAAATAGCTGAATTTGATATTAAGTCCAGACCGAACATAAGGAGATGAAAAAGTGAAGTGAATATAGAACAATGTGCTGCCACTTCCTCATGGTTAACCCCACTGAAAATACCATGTCTACCTGTGCAGTGGGTGTTGCCACTCTCTGCCATGGTTCTCCATGTCCTCCATCCAATGTCTCAGCCTACACCTCACAAAATAAGGGAGCACAGAAAGGCAACAGAACTGAAGTAGACTTATTAGCCATTTTCTGAATGGCATCTGCAATAAAGAATAAAGACACCAGTTAAGGCACCAGCCACATTAAGGATAGAATTAGTTAACAAGCAGTTACATATCGAACGAAGTTCAATCATAATGATTTGACATCAGAGCAACAAGTGAAGTATAATCAAATGCATAATGACCACAGACAACATTCCTAGTTTGGCAGATTTACTCATATCTTTATAAGTAAAGACAGTGTTGCCAAGATTGTGACTACCTTTCAGAGGAGTGACTCCCTCCATGAGTTCACGGTGCCTCCTCCCCAGAATCACCAATGCAAAGTTTACATGCTGTATTGTCTTCCTTCCATAAGTTTAAACCTAACTACCGTAGAAACTGTTTGGAATATATGCAATCAAGATCATGCAAGAGACTTTAGTGTGTATGGAAGTATAAATCTAAACTTAACCAAGCACATCCTAAATGCTTCCATCTTTTCCTGTGCTTATGATGAACAAGCTTGGACCTGTATCCAAAGGGCTTTCCAGAAACCAATCCTACGAAGATCAAGGTTGGCTTCTAACCTGCTGTTGTAAGACAATTGAATGGACCTCTTATACAATAAAGATAAACTCTTGCTCTCCCAGTTTACTTCATCATTACACTTGTACTTCACTTGTCTGCTCACACTATACATTTACTCTCATTGCTCTGCATTCTGTTGTTTTTTCCCCTTTTCTACTACCTCAATGTACTTATGTATGGAATGATTGTATGCATGGTACACAAACTAAAGGTTTTCACTGTATCACAGCACATGTGATAATCATAAACCAATTAGCAATTATGAGAAGTAAATTGTGCCACTTATGGCTCACAAGTGGACAAGATCAACTGCAGAAACAGTGGTGTCCCTTTATATCCCTGAAGGCCATCTTAAAAGGTGAAATTCAGGAAACAAGATGCATCATTTTTTGACACCTTTGAAGTTCCCCATTAGAGTATATCATGAGAACCATCTGATGGTCAGGTGTGCCAGCTGGTAGCCCATCAGCATGCTCCAGGTGTGTTTTGCATATGGAAGCCCCAGTGATTTTCTCCAATAAATGATGGAGCAAAGACCAGAGGTGAGGTGAAAGCTGAATGTAGCAGTTTTCTTATCTTCTTTTTTTTTTTGCACATTCACATTTTGCACAGTCTTGTGTTGCATTTCGAATATTAATTTAATTGAGAATCAGAAATCTATGAATTAATGTAGGCAAATATGAGAAAACCATTCTGTTTTGTGTCTTTGACAGTGGCTATCACAGTCATACAGTGGAGCAGCTGGCTTTATTCTGTTTTTGTCATCTCCTTCTCCCTCATTCCTGGAGTTGTTCAAACAGATCCAGCACTGTGTGCCTCATTCCTCCAACAGATCGAGACCTCACGATTGTACAATATTAAGAAGAGCGCAGCAGATCACAAACATTCTAGACACCCAGCTGAAGTGTGCCTTGGGATGAGCATCCATAATATGCCAATGTCTTGATTGATCACACATCTGTAGCTATATGGCAAGCTGTCAAGTTTAATTGGTCATTTTTCTGCGGGATAACATCAGTCAAGTTTCAGTAGGGAAATTTTCATCTCCTAGCAACCTAATGCACCAGGAAGCTTGGATTATCACAAGGAAAATTACTATGGAGCAGTGGAGAAATCTTGTGCACACACATACTCCATAATGAATTTTTTTTCCTTATATATCTACTGAGCTGAAAGCAGAGGGTAAGATAAAGGATCAGAGTTATGCCATTAGGCCCATCATGTCTGCTCTGCTATTCAATTATGGCTGATATCTTTTCTCAACCCATTCTCTCACCTTCTCCCCATAACTATTAAACACTTTACTATTCAAGAGCTATCCCACAGACATCCATGTCACCATATACTACTTTAAGATTCATTTTCTTAGAGACATTCATAGTAAACCAGAGAAATAAAATATAAGCAATGAAAAACTAGACACAACTGTCAAACAAACAATCTGTAACAGAAGACAATTGTACAAATAAGAAAATAAATAAATAAATAATACTGAAGAGTCCTTGAAAGTGAGTCCATAGGTTGTGGAATCTGTTCAGTGTTCAAGTGATTGAAGTTTTCCACGCTGGTTCAGAAGCCTAACAGTTTATGTTATATTAGATTTTGTGAAACATTGGATGAATGCCTGGAAGGTCAACATGACAATTTAACTCTTTCTGAGTTCACAGTATGTGAAGTGTCTTACAGAATAAACACTACTAATGTCTGTAGAATGTTTGATGATTGTAAGGGGATTCTTTCTTACTCTCAGGCACCATTATTAACACGAGAATGTCTGACTAAATGTCTGGTGGTCACTTCGACAGCTAGGTTGATGGATTCTTTCTTATCACCTGCATTTGAGCTTATTGTTTATGTATGGACATTGATGTTGTTTAGTAAGTCCTAAGGAATATTGTTTTCAAAACAATGGAAGAGGAGTGACTATTACAATGGCTAGTTGATTTATGAGGACTGTGGTCATGGACACTGTGTTAATGATGGGAGGAGGGGCTGGAAGATAGCTAGCAAGTGATAAGTGAAGCCAGGTGGATAGGAAATATAGAGCGCTGAAGAGGAAGGAATCTGATAGGAGAGGAGAGTGGACCATGGGAGAAAGAGAAAGAGGAGAAGTTCGAGGGGGAGGTAATGGGCAAGTGAGAAGAAGTAAGAGGTCAGAATGCGGGAATAGAAGATGGGGGGAGGGGGATGGATTTTTTTTACCGGAATGAAAAATCAATATTCATACCATCAAGTTGGAGGCTACCCAGAAGGAATATATAAGTGCTGCTTCTCCACCTTGAGGGTGGCCTCATTGTGGCACAATAGGAAGCCATGGACTGACATGCTGGAACTGGAACGGGAATGGGAATGAACATGTTTGGGTACTGGGAAGTTCAAGTTTTGGAGGATGAAGTGGAATTGATCAACAAAGCAGTTCCCCAGTTTAGAACGGGTCACACCAATATAGAGGAGGCCACTAAGGGAGCACTGGACAAAATAGACAACGCCAGCAGTTTCAGAGGTGAATGGAGATATGTTTGGTGGTAGGATCTCTTAGGAGATGGTGGAAGTTGCAGAGAATGACATGTTGGATGTGGAAGCTCGTGGGGTGGTGGGTGAGGACAAGAGGAACACTATCACTATTATGGTGACGGGAAACCGGGGTAAGCGCGGATGTCTGGGAAATGCAGGTGAGAGCAGCATCAGTGGTGGAGGAAGGGAAATCCCATTCCTTTATGTCCTGGAAAGGAAAGCTGCATCCAGGGAACTGATACAGCTGAGACAAAGGAATTAAGAACCCACAGCTATCCCTCAAGTTTGGAGAAAGAACCAAAGGAAAAATTGATGAGAATATAATTTATCAATGTTTTTAACAATTAACATTTAACATGTTTTTATTGTGAATGCTATGTATCCGTTGCTCTGTACCTGTGCCCCTGATACAGGAAGTTTTTCGGTACATCTGAACCTACATATAACCATATAACAATTACAGTATGGAAACAGGCCATCTTGGCCCTTCTAGTCCATGCCAAACTCTTACTCTCACATAGTCCCACCGACCTGCACTCAGCCTATAACCCTCCATTCCTTTCCTGTACATATAGCTGTCCAATTTAACTTTAAATGACAACATCGAACCCGCTTCAACCACTTCTGCTGGAAGCTTGTTCCACACAGCTACCACTCTCTGAGTAAAGAAGTTCCCCCTCATGTTACCCCTAAACTATTGCCATTTAACTCTCAACTCACGTCCTCTTGTTTGAATCTCCCCCACTCTCAATGGAAAAGGCCTATCCACGTCAACTCTATCTATCCCCCTCATAATTTTAAATACCTCTATCAAGTCCTCCCTCAACCTTCTACGTTCTAAAGAATAAAGACCCAACTTGTTCAACCTTTCTCTGTAACTTAGTGATGAAACCCAGGTAACATTCTAGTAAATCTTCTCTGTATTCTCTCTATTTTGTTGACATCTTTCTTATATTTTGGTGACCAAAACTGTACACAATACTCCAAATTTGGCCTCACTAATGCCTTGTACAATTTCAACATTACATCCCAACTCCTATACTCAATGCTCAGATTTATAAAGGCCAGCATACCAAAATCTTTCTTCACCACCCTATCCACATCAGATTCCACCTTCAGTGAACTATGCACCATTATTCCTAGATCCCTCTGTTCTACTGCATTCTTCAATGCCCTACCATTTACCACGTATGTCCTATTTTGATTAGCCCTACCAAAATGTAGCACCTCACACTTATCAGCATTAAATTCCATCTGCCATCTTTCAGCCCACTCTTCTAACTGGCCTAAACCTCTCTGCAAGCTTTGAAAACCTACTTCATTATCCACAACTCCATCTATCTGAGTATCATTTGCATACTTACTCATCTAATTTACCATCCCATCATCCAGATCATTAATGTGTATGACAAATAACATTGGACACAGTACAGATCTCTGAGGTGTACCACTAGTCACTGGCCTCCCACCTGACAAACAGTTATCCACCACTCTCTGGCATCTCCCATCCAGCCACTGCTGAATCCATTTTACTACATCAATATTAATACCTAACGATTGAACTTTCCTAACCAACCTTCCGTGTGGGACCTTGTCAAAGGCCTTACAGAAGTCCATATAGACAACATCCACCACATTACCCTCGTCAACATTCCTAGTAACCTCTTCAATAAATTCAATAAGATTTGTTAAACATGACCTTCCATGCACAAATCCATGTTGACTGTTCCTAATCAGACCCTATCTATCCAGATAATTATATATACCATCTCTAAGAATACTTTCCATCAATTTACTCACCACTGACTTCAAACTCACAGGCCAATAATTTCTAGGTTTAATCTTAGAACCCTTTTTAAACAATGGAACAACATGAGCAATACGCCAATCCTCCGGCACCATCCCCGTTTCTAATGACATCTGAAATATTTCTGTCAGAGTCCCTGCTATTTCCACACTAACTTCCCTCAAGGTCCTAGGGAATATCCTGTCAGGACCCAGAGACTTATCCACTTTTATATTCCTTAAAAGCTCCAGTACTTCCTCTTCTTTAATCATTATAGTTTCCATAACTTCCCCACTTGTTTCCCTTATCTTACACACTTCAATATCCTTCTCTTTAGTGAATACCAAAGAAGAGAAATTGTTCAGAATCTCCCCCATCTCTTTTGGCTCCACATATAGCTGTCCACTCTGATTCTCTAAGGTACCAATTTTATCCTTCACTATCCTTTTGCTATTAATATTACGGTAGAAACCCTTGGGATTTATTTTCATCTTACTTGCCAAAGCAACCTCATATCTTCTTTTAGCTTTTCTAATCTCTTTCTTAAGATTCTTTTTACATTCTTTATATTCCTCAAGCACCTCATTTTCTCCATGCTGCCTATCTTTATTGTAGATATCTCTCTTTTTCCGAACCAAGTTTCCATTATCCCTTGAAAACCATAGTTCTCTCAAACCTTTAACCTTTCCTTTCAACCGAACAGGAACATAAAGATTCTGTACTCTCAAAATCTCACCTTTAAATGACCTCCATTTCTCTATTACATTCTTCCCATAAAACAAATTGTCCCAATCCACTTCTCCTAAATCCTTTCGCATCTCCTCAAAGTTAGCCTTTCTCCAATCAAAAATCTCAACCCTGGGTCCAGACTTATCCTTCTCCATAATTATATTGAAACTAATGGCATTGTGATCACTGGACCCGAAGTGCTCCCCAACACAAACATCCGTCACCTGACCTATCTCATTCCCTAACAGGAGATCCAACACTGCCCCTTCTCAAGTTGGTACCTCTATGTATTGCTGCAAAAAACTATCCTGCACATATTTTACAAGCTATAAACCATCCAGCCCTTTTACAGTGTGGACTTCCCAGTCTATGTGTGGAAAATTAAAATCTCCCACAATCACAATTCTGTGCTTACTACATTTATCTGCTATCTCCTTACAAATTTGCTCCTCCAATTCTTGCTCCCCATTTAGTGGTCTATAATACACCCCCATAAGAGTTCCTACACCTTTCCCATTCTTCAATTCCACCCAATTAGCCTCCCTAGATGAGCCTTCTAATCTATCCTGACAGAGCACCGCTGTAATATTTTCTCTGACAAGCAATGCAACACCTCCCCCTCTTGTCCCTCTGATTCTATCACACCTGAAGCAATTAAATTCAGGAATATTTAGTTGCCAATCACACCCCTCCTATAACCATGTATCACTAATAGCTACCACATCATACTTCCAGGTATCAATCCATGCTTCAAGCTCATCCACCTTTCTTATAATGCTCCTAGCATTAAAATAAATGCATTTAAGAAATTTTCTGCCTCTTACTCTGTTTTTATCATCAACGGTGCAAACAACTTTACTGTTTTCTTTTTCTTCCTTCTTCCCTACATCTGTTCCTACACTCTGGTTCCCCTCCCCCCTCGTATCTAGCTTAAATCCACTGGAGCCTCTCTGGCAAACCTACCTACAAGAATATTTGTCCCCCTCCAGTTCAGATGTAGACCGTCCCGCTGGAACAGGTCCCACATTCCCTGGAAAACTGCCCAATTATCTATAAATCTGAAGCCCTCCCTCCTGCACCACGTCTTCAGCACGTGTTGATCTGCACTATCTTACTATTTCCAAACCCGCCTGCACGTGGCTCTGGTAGCAATTCTGAGATTGCTATGCTGGAGGTCCTGTCCATTAACTTGGCGCCTAACTCCCTAAACCCACCTTTCAGAACCTCCTCCCTCTTCCTACCCATGTCATTTGTCCCTAAATGGACAACCACATCTGGCTGCTCACCCTCCCTCTTGAGAATACTGAGAGCTTGATGCGAGATATCGTGGACCTTGGCACCAGGAAGGCAACAGACCATCCGGGATTCTCGAATTCTTCCACAGAACCTCTGATCTGTCCCCCTAACTATCGAATCCCCTGTCACTGCTGCTCTCTTCTTTTCCCTCCTTCCCTTCTAAGTTAAGGGTCCCGTTTCAGTGCCAGAGATGCACCACTGCAACTTGTCCCTGGTAGGTCATCCCCATCAACAGTATCCAAAACGATGTACTTATTATTGGTGGGAACAGCCACATGGGTGCTCTGCTTATTCTGTCTATTCCCCTTCCCTCTCCTGACAGTCACCCAGCTACCTGTCCCCTGACTCTTAGGGGTGACTATCACCCTGTAACTCCTCTCTATTTTTGCCTCTGCCTCCCGAATGATCCGATATTAATCCAGCTCAAGCTCCAGTTCCCTAACTCGGTATTTCAGGAGCTGCAGCTGGATACACCTTTTGCAGGTGTAGTCATCAGGGATGATTGTGCTGGCCCTGACTTCCCACATCCTGCAAATGGAGCACTCAACTGCCCTAACTGCTCTTTTTTAAATACTCCCGCTGCCTCACAGTCCGACTTACACATGCTTGCGCAGTCGTGTCCCATTCAATTGCCGAAGAAAATGACCGATTTCCACGAACTGCTCTCTTTTAAATACTCCCGTTAGCTCACGCTCCGACTTACACGCGCTTGTGCAGTCATGCCCCGTTCAACTGCCTGTACTGTACTATGCATATGGCAATGGACCCTGCTATTAAGTTTGAATTTTAACTTTGATTGTCTGACATGTAATCTAATCCTCCCAAGCACTGATACTTAGGCAAGTCATTGAAGCTCAGGTTCTGCCCGCATACCCCACCTTGATGGTGGTGTCCCAGAAATTGCACCCCTTTGCACGTCTACCGACTGGTGGCCAATTGAAAATCTCTTCACAGTAGGCAGTAGCTGCCGCTTCTGTAGTGCTATTTGTTTTGCTTGAGGTGCAGTCTAAGGCAGTCAAAGCTTCATCCATCCCAACATGTTTCAGAAAAAAAACAATATATAAAAAATTCTCACCAAAACAAATTTGTGAATAAATCTTTTGTCAATGATAGATTGGAAGGCAATTGTGAAGTTTGAGTTTTAGTCAACTCTTTCACACTCCTTTCTGGTGATGCTGTCACTTTCTCGAACTCCTAACTCTATCTGTCTTAGTTGTTCTATTATTTATTACTTCAGTTTTTTCCACTAATTCAGTCTCACTTCAATGTCTGCACCAAATATTGTTCCACATTTTTTGCTGTATCTGTAATTGTATTTATTACTACCATGTACACTCAGTGGCCACTTTATTAGGTAGCCCCTGTACCTAATAAAGAGATCACTGAGTGTATGTTCATGGTCTTCTGCTGCTGTAGTTGGTCCGCTTCAAGGGTTGACATGTTGTGCATTCTGAGATGTTCTTCTACACATCACTGTTGTGCACATGGTGTTTTTGAGTTACTGTTGCCTTCCTGCACCTTGAATCAGTCTGGCCATTCTTCTCTGACCTCTCTCATTAATAATTTATTTTTGCCCACAGAAATGCTGCTCACAGGATGTTTTTCATTTTTCACACCATTTTCTGTAAACTCTAGAGACTGTAGTGTGTGAAAATCCCAGATCAACTGTTTCTAGAATACTCAAAATACCTCGTTTGGCACCAACAAATATTCCACAGTCAAAGTCACTTAGATCACATTTCTTTCCCATTCTGAAGAAGTCTGAAGAATGGCTGAACCTCTTGACCACGTCTGAATGCTTTTCTGCATTGAGTTGCTGCTACATAATTGGCTGATTAGATATTTGCATAAATGGACAGGTGTACAGGTGTCCTTAATAATGTGGCCACTGAATGTTTTACTATTTACTCTGAGTGCTTCATGTGAGCAAGGGATTGCATAACATCCTGCTGTATATGATCATCATCATAGCGTGTCACACCAGACAGCCATCCACTCTAGTGTTTGGTTGATGTTGAGCAGGTCAGTGTCAGCTAAATCAGGTGAGAGTGGGCAGTTGCGCAGAACGTGTTCAATGTTCTGCACCCTTTCGCCACACTCACAGAATTCGCTGGTCTTTAAATGCCACTTCACCATATTGCCTCCCATCCTACAAACTCCCGCTCTCGCTCTGTTGAGAGTGCACCACTTCCGTCTGTCAAGCAGTGCCCCGTCTGGTAACGTTTCTGTGGAGTCTTCCATTGTATTGTTTGGTGGGGTTCGGGCTTCTGTTTGTTGCCAGAGGTCAATCCTGTATGTTTGGGGGGATGTTCCGTGTGGTAGTTCCTCCACTGTAGCAAAGCTTTTCCTCAATTTTAGGCAGTTGGAAACTGGCACATGATGATGTAGTGGGTGCCGTGGATCCGAGTTCTGTATACCTTTTTCAATTTTTGTTGTAGTGTGTTTTCGGATCTCTGGGGGAGCAGTACCTGCAAGTCTGTAAATGATGTTAGTGGGTGTGGGGCGCAGTGTGCCTGTGATTATTCGGCAGGCTTCATTAAGCAACAGGTCTATTTTCTTCGCATGGGCTAATCTGCCCCATACAGGTGCACAGTATTCTGCAGGGGCATAGCAGAGTGTTAGGGCAGTTGATCTAAGTGTGTGAGCATTAGCTCCCCATTTCATGCCTGCTAATTTTTTCAAGAGAGAATTGCCCAAGCCAACTTTCCCTCAGAGTTTTTGGATGTGGGTGGCAAATGAGAGCGTCCTATCCAGTGTCACGCCTGGGTAAATTGGAGTCGGGTGATGTTCGAGCTCCTTTCCCACCAGAAGATCTTGAGTTTCTGAGCTGCTTCTCGATTCCTCAGGTGGAATGAACACACTTGAGTTTTTGATCGATTTGGGTTCGGAGACCATTTTTCATCATACTGCTTCATTGCTTTGAGGACTGCTGTAATTCGTACTTCAACTTCTTGGAAGGAGTTTGCTTGTGTTGTTATGCATAGGTCGTCTGCATAGATAAACCTGCGTGTGTTAGGAAAGGTTGGTTGGTTTTTTGCGTAGACATTAAATAGTAAGGTGCCAGGACTGATCCCTGTGGTCGTCCGTTCTTTTGTGGATGCAACCTACTTTTAATTCCATTCATTTCTACATAAAATCTACGATTTTCTAGGAGGCTTCTCATTACTTTGATTATGGTTTCATTCTTTAACATTTTAGATAATTTCAGCAGAAGGCCTCTGTGACTCACAGTGTCGTATGCTGCTGTTAAGTCAAGAAATACTGACCCTGTAATTTGATAATAAATAATCTGAATCTGAATCTGAGTTTGAATCAAAGTTCTCAGTTCCTCAGCACACTCATTGCCAAGTTTTAGCCAGAACAGGAAGCCCTATGGTGCATCATTGTAACTGAAGATCCACGCTACTGGAGAATTGGCACGTTGTCATGAAACCAACCATCTCTGAGGAGAGGCACAAAATTTGAAAAGTTAGAGGCAGCTTTGCAGTGTCTTCGGTGGCAGTTGTAACACTCCCTCCTACACTATTCTCTTGTCGATATTTTCGCCAATATTTTTGCAGAGGAAGTAAATCGAAGAGCGTGGGATATAAGTCACATTGCAGGAGACTAGAGGTCTCTCAAGTTTATTGATTAATAGATCCATGGAATAAAAAATACACTGACTATAATACAATTCATAATGAAATAGAAAGAAGGTAGCTTTGAGATAGTTAGAAAGTGTACAATTGTTGTAGAAGAGGCACTGAATGCCAAAACTTTAAATGAGTTAAGAATAGCAAGGAGACAAAGAAAACTTTCCAAAATGCTTTAGAACCTGCAAAAATTAAGTAATGCTGATAATAAAATTGGAACTTTCAAGGCACAAGTTAGTGCATAAAACGACATTGTGGTTCCAGTGTCTATGAAATTCAGCAAGCATTAGAAAGGCAGAGTAATTTTTATCCTTGGTTATAAAATAATCAAAAGAGATTGGAGGAGGAATATGGTTCTGAGTGCAAGTGTTGGTATCACTACTCCACAATAAAATGTTATTCAAACAGATTTGGTTAAGATGTTTATTTAGACCAAGAATGGTATAGAGAAATTTACCTCAAGCAATGTAGCTTCAAATAGATTTGTTTTTAAGCACAAAGAGGGAACCCATTTGACAGTGCACAGTGACATAATATGCTTCTTGTTTAAAAATAAAATAATTAATTCTGGAAAATAATTCATGTGAAAATAGGAAATCAGCCAGGAATTGGTAATTATAAGACTTAATGTAGGAAGAAACCCATTATAAGTTCCACAAAGGCAGAATTCAAAAGTGAGTAAAAATCATTTGTTCCAAATAATTTGGTTGGAAACAGCTTAATAGATCAACATGAGGTATGAAATTTTGTCTCAAATAATCTCCCAAAACTTAAGAAGAGTTTTGCGGGAGAAATACAGAAACAGAAATTACTTTGGAACCTAAAGAGGTTAGAATTGTTCAGCATCATGTTTGGCAGAGACATTGTGGATCAAAGGGCCAGTTACTCTGCTGTACTGACCCACGTTCTATACTCTACATTGTATGAAAATGTAAAGATTAGAGATAAAGAATTGAGAAATCAAAAAAAATCACAACAATGAAGAGTGCAAAATTATAACACAGACTAGAAAAAGAATTGAGCAAATATAGAAGAAATCCTGAATGGAAAGCCAAGTGGTGGGTCAGCGATTGTAATATGCCCACACTGTCACCTGCTGTATATGACTAGTCCAGTCCAGCTTCTTGTCAGTGAGGACCACATGCCACTAATAAACATGAATGAGATTTGGTTAGTAATGAGATTGGAGCTTCAGAGGAGAGATTTAGACTCCATTGGCAAATGTACTGTGATGCAATGCCTCACCAGGTTGTTAGCCTTTTTACAAATTAGCATGGATTGCTTCATTATCAAAGAATTCCGTAAGTAGAACTGAGCACTGTTTAAGCTTTAAAAAAAATATCCACCTCTGAATACAGAGCGTTGTAGCGCAAGAATAAATATAACTTTAGAAGAGAATTTGAAGGACATCGAATTTGAGAAAAAGGATAAAGTTTATAAATTTGAGACATTTTTAGAAGCATGGACCATTTCGATCAGCAAGCATGTAGAAGAGACGAAAGAGTTTAGACTCTGGATGTTAGATGTCTGAGAAATTGTGTAAAGAATGAAGGACTTGCTGTTGATAGAAAATGTTTCCCAAGCTGCAGCTTAATGAGTCCGGGCATCAGATAGTACGTCCAAACAAAAAGATGACTGGATTCATAGAGTCATAGAGCACTACATCACAGAAACAGACCCTTTGGCCAATTTAGTCCATGCCAACCTGGTCTTCTGCTTAGTCCCATCTACCTGCACTTGGACCATAGCCCTCCAAACCACTCTCAGGTATGCAACTATCTAAACTTCTCCTAAATGTTATGATTGAGCCTGCATCTAACACTTCCGTCGATAGCTCATTCCTCACTCGCTCCATCCTCTGAGTGAAGAAGTTCCCCCTCAGATTCCCTTTAAATATTTCATTTATTAAGCATTTAATGAAAAGACAAGAAAAAGCAGAGATGAACAGAATGAACTAGGGGATACAATGCCAAGAAAAGTTGAACAGAGCTGATAAGTATCCAGGAAATGTACACCCTTTCCCATCCCTTGCATTTCTCTCGTCTTCATCCACCATCTTGGAGAAAAATTTTTAATGCTGACTTGTTTCCAAGAAGTTATCAGTGAAGTGCCAGCTACAAGCTCTTATTATCAAACATTGATTTGTCTTTGTTGATATGGTGTTTTGAAAGATCATCACCTTTTCCACCCTCTATGGCCTTAGTTACCTTGTCTTGGCAAAAAGAATGTTCAGAGAATTAGCGTGATTGAAAAATGCATTGACATAATCAATGTTCAGAATGAAAACTGTAATTATCAAAAACTGCCCTTAGCAAAATCTACTTGATCGATTTCCTCATTAATGATGAGTTGATATTGAGGCTAAATTTATCTTAAAATTCACATATTTGTGAATCTCTCTGTGCATTTTATACTCTTGAATCTTGTCTAACATTTTTTTTGGATGTAGTAGTTTGTTCTGACTGTACAGCTGACATGATTAATAATTGAACCCAACTACATTTTTAGCTAAGCAAATTTAGTTAAAATTCAGAATGTACTTTTATTTAATATTTTTAGCAGCTTCTTATAATCTCTAAACATTTGGCCAACATTCTGTATCAGTGTATCAGTGAATCAGTGACACAATTAATAGAGTTGTTGTCTCACAGCCCATGGGATGAAGGTTCATTCTTGGCCTTGAGTGCTGTCTCTGTAGAGTTTGCATGTTCTCTCCGTGACCATGTAGGTTTCCCATGTTTGCTCCTGATTTCCCTTACATTCTAGAGACGTGAAGGCCACTGTAAATTGCCCTGAGTGTGTGGGTGACTTAAGGAGAATGTGAAGAAAACTGAAAAGGACTTATGTTGGTATAAACTGGTGACAGAATTAGTGGATTGCAGGGCCTCTTTCCATGCTGTATCACCTAATAACTCTTATGTATCTGTGAATAATATTTTCATAAATCTCTTTTCCTACTTTGGTTTTCACAATGATTTTATGTCCCATAGTGGATTGAATACTATATATATATATTATATAATTCAAAGAGCCTTGGTGGAAGTCATTTCCTATCATTAGTCCCATTAACTGGAAAATACTGCTTATAGTATAACAACAGATGAAATAAGAGTTATCTCCCTGGTTGAGTCTGCTCAATCTTTTGTGATTGATCCACTGGCTCAACCACTTTTCCTGTCATTTCCTCAGGAAATTACATTAATAACAGAGGGAGAATGCTTATGATGTTTGGAAGCTGTTCCAATTCCATTGAAAGGTATCTCTAAGGAATAAAGGAATAACATGGTGATGTGTTTGACATCACGAGAAATTTTTACTTTGTGAAGTTATGCCCCAGTATCCTGCCACTTTTAGAACCTATTAAAGCATCATGGGAGTACCACATGTTGACAGACCCTTCAGCATGACTCATCAATGCTGACAAAGCTAGTCTCATTTGCCTATGCTTGGTTCTTTCCTATCCAAATATCTCTTAAATGATGTAAGTGTACCTACCTCAACTGTTTTCTCTGGCAGCTCATTCTGTACATGCACAACCTTCTGATGAAGCTACATTTCAGGTCCCTACTAAATCTTTCTCCTCTCACCTTAAGATTATACCCTCTAATTCTTGAATTCCATTCCTGGGAACAAAGACTGTGCATTAACCATATCTATGTACCTCATGATTCTATATACCACTTTAAGGTCATGCCTCAGTCTCCAATGTTCCAATGAATAAAGTTCCAACCTGTCCAATGTCTCCCTATAACTGAGGCACTTGATTCCCGGCAACATTATATTATATTAAACATCATTATATGATGCATTAGGCTATGTAGTTACTTGTTAATAAGCTTGTTTCCAAACTGAGTTTGCTTCTGCTGCAGTGCACAGTAATAATAAGGCAAACAGCTTCCTTGTAATTATGAAGGCACAACTTGAGCCAACTCCATTAGACAAAAGAATATCAATGCATGAAAGTTCTCAGGAGGTGGAAAGCACAAGGTCTAGTGGTGCTTCTGTGATACAGGGCAGAATTTTAATTTATTGTCACGTAGTGTGGAAAGAGGCCGGCAGTGCATAGGAAACTTGTAATGTTACACCGTTAATCTGCCAGTGGCTTTTTTTTAAAAACTCAGACACCAAAGGTTTTCAGTTACCTAGTGGATGGGATTGGGGGTTTCAAGTGGATTCATGCAAAGTCCACTTAAATAGAAGCAATGATCATTAGTTTCTAGAAATCCAAAACATGTTCTGTTTTACATCTGAAGTGTTTCTAGTATTTTCTGTTTTGTTGAGTCCTT
The DNA here is from genome assembly GCF_030028105.1 of Mobula birostris. NCBI lineage: Eukaryota > Metazoa > Chordata > Chondrichthyes > Myliobatiformes > Myliobatidae > Mobula > Mobula birostris. The sequence continues at coordinate 44,592,220 of NC_092374.1, read as the reverse complement.
TTCAACACCATTATTTAAAGAGAAATTGCAAATAACATTGTTGAATTACTGACATGTAAAAACAAGGATGTGAAAAAATGTTGCTTCTGACTTTAGCAACACCTTGCTGAATATGATGAAAAAGGTTGCGGAGGCATCCAGCTGGGGAGCGTTCCACCTGTTGTGAAGAAGCTGCAAATAACAGTAAAACTGACAAGACAACTAATGGCAAGAACATAGACAGAGATCAACTGACTGGTGTGGTGAGGCCAGAAACGGCAAATGGAATTTAGAGGAGTGCAAGGTATTGCCCTTGACAGGATGGACAAAGCAAAGGAATAGGTGGTAAATGGTTGAGACTGAAAGAAATTACAAAGAGTTGTCAACAATGTCCCCGTTCATCATGAAAACCAAGCTCCCCTCCATGGTCTCTTCTACACTTCCTGCTGCCTTGGAAAAGCAGCCAACATAATAAAACCTCTTCCTATTTTCTCTCCTACCACTCTACCTTCTGTGAGGGAGAAGATGCAAAATCTGGAAAGAACACACCACCAGCATTAGGGACAGCTTCTATCCTGCTATTATTGAACTCTTGAATGGACCTTTTATACTGTACATTAAGGATGAACTCTTGACCTCACCATGTACCTCATCATGGCCCTGCAGTGTATTATCTACCTGCACTGCATTTTCTCTGTAACTATAACACTATATTCTATAATCTCTAATTGCTTTCTCCTTGTACTAACTTGATATACTGTGTGTATGGTTTGATCTTCATGGATGACTTGTCAACAAAGCTTTTCACGTTGTCTCAGTACATGCGACAATAATAATCAAAATGGTGAACATCAATAAGTGTGGAGGTCCAGAGAAATGTTGCTTGATGCATCCACAGATGGCTAGTCAGTAAGAAGAGAAAATGGGAAACTTTGTTTATATGGGATGAATAACAGAATACAAGAGCAGGAATGCCATTCATGAACTGGATAAAACACATTAGGCCTCAGATAGAATACTGAGTGCAGCTGTTTCACCAAATACAGAAAGGGTTCACAAGAAAGTCACGTAGTTAGATGATTACATCTGTCAGCAGGGTGGCCAGACAAGGGCTTTTACTTAGAGCAAAAGCAACTAAAAGGAGATTTATCTAAAGCTCTGGGAGGCAGAGTGAAGTTAAGATGACGCTGAACGGTTGGAAGCAGGTTTAAATAGGATTTGAGGGGCAAATTCTTCACACAGAGTAGTTGGAATCTTAAAATAGCTACCAAAAAAAGGCAGTGATTGACAGTACAATAACAATATTTATGATGAATCTAGACAGGTAATTGAATGAGCAGGGATGGAAGGATATGAAATTAATGCTTGTAATTGAGTTTAGGATACATAAGCAATATGTATCCTACACAGTCTTGAAGGTTGTCGTATAACTGATGAACCAAAGGTCCTGCTTCTCTACTGTACTACTCTATTTATATGATTAGCATATTGAAATTGGCAATTTGCTTCCCCTAGTAGGCTTCTTGAACTAAATGTTGAGGAAGTGTCACTATCATTTAACCCCACCCCAATTGCTCATTGGTCAGTCACTCACAAACCCATGAAGTCACATAACTAAAATTGAACTCAAGGTGATGACTTGTTTTTCATACACTGGAGGCTATATCAGGGATCAGCAGGGATGAAGGAGAATCAAAGAGGGACTGGCAGAGAAACATTTAACGCTTGTATTCCAATTCTACACATGAAGTCAAGCGATATTCATTCAAATATTAAATCTAAAGCTTCCAATATAAATGTTAATTATTTCCAATATTTTCATTATGGTTTTATCTCTTAGTCTACAGCTGAGGCACAGGTAACATGATTCCATAATTTATGTTGCTTTTATGCACTGAGATAAAAATATGACAGCTCACATTCCAGAGTACTTTAACCATCAGTGATCAGTATTCAATGGATTTAAAGATAAATTCAATACTTCTTAGATATTTTGCCTGAAGGCTGCACATTGTAGCAATGAAATTCTCACTATACGTTCTTCCAATCATGGATCGTCACTGGGAGAGCAGAATTAATCAATGGATTTGATGTGTCTATGTAAACTCATAGAAAAATTAAAATGAGAAACGAGAACATGACAGTAATCTGGCAATGAATATAAACATAAAGTGTGGGGAACGCCATAAATATATCAAAAGAAAGAAGTAAGGTAAAGTACAGTTGTCCCTTTGAAGCTCTGATGGGGATTAATAATATTGAGTACATCAATGGCAGAAGCTTTAAACAGATGTAACTTTTTCATTGTAAAGATACTAAAATAATATCAAAAATAAAAGGAAATAAAGATCAAGTCAAGTTTATTGTCATATGCACAAGTATTGTGAAGTACAGTACAATGAAAAACTTAAGAAGACTGAGAACTTTGAAACCACAACAGCTTGAAAAACCACCAGGTATATCAAAAGCTGGCAAAACCCCTGTAACTATGGCTATATCATTGCATTTGAGAAGAAGTGACTGAAGGACTAGTAGATGTGCAGTTTGCTATATTTCTTTTCTGATATCTGATGTGTTAGAAGCAAATTAGAAAGCCTGAAATGCAATGCTGCTTTTCAAGAAAATAGAGAAAATGAAAATATGTAATTTAGACAGTTGACATTTCAGGCAAAGACTTCTTAACTGGAATGGAGAGAAAGGGTGGAATAGACTATTAACAAGAAGATGGAAGAAGTGGAGTAAGACTTGACAGGTGATAGATAGATCTAATGATTTGGAGATATCTGCCTATCATGTTCCTTTTTATACTGGCTATCTCCCTATTTCTTTTCGTCTTGCCCCAGGTTCCAGTGTGATCAATATTCACTATCCAGCATCATGAGACTTTTTGCTAAATGCGTTTATTTTTAGCACTGCTCTATGTTCAAGGTTCATTGCTAATTTTTGACTAGTACTATTTTGTCATCCTCTTCGGAAACAACATTGTCCAGGCTCAGGAGGTCTATTGCTAACTTAACTGAGACTGCATTCTAAGAAGAAATAACATTGTCTATAACATAAAGCTCCTGCCATCTGACCTGATCAATACTACTACTACTACTAGTAGTGGGGCACTGTCTATGCCACCCCGAAGACCTGCCAGCCCGGTCATCATATGGGAGCCCAAACATGGGAGGATGAACCCTGGGCGCCCTCCGAAGACTATGCTCCTGGACAAGAATTTGCTCCTAGAAGACAGCGGCGTGGCTAATGTAGATGAACTGAACACACTGATGAGGGAGAGGGAGAAGTGGAGAGTCCGTCATCGTGCCCAACGCCAGCCCCCTAGGTCTGCGTTGACGTAGTGGTAGTTAAGTTAAGGCATCCGTTAGTCTTGTGAGACCATGGATCTGCACCTGGAAAGTCTTCACTCTCCAGGGTGCAGGCCTGGGCAAGGTTGTATGGAAGACCAGCAGTTGCCCATGCTGCAAGTCTCCTCTCCCCATGATACCAATGTTGTCCAAGGGAAGGGCATTAGGACCCATACAGCTTGGCACCAGTGTCGTCACAGAGCAATGTGTGGTTAAGTGCCTTGCCCAAGGACACAACATGTTCCCTCAGTTGGGGCTCAAACTCACGACCTTCAGGTAGCTAGTCCAATGCCTTAACTACTTGGCCACGTGCCCACACGTGGTGGTGGTGGTGGTAGTAGTGGTAGTAGTAGTGGTAGTAATAGTAGCAGATCAATGCAGTTATTAAATCATGCAAGTGAGGTGATTGGTGATACTATAATGCAGTAAGATTGGTGAGGAGTTACAGAGATAAAGACAAAGAATCACTTGTTAGCCTTAATCCAAGAAGAATCTCTTACCAGAGCATCCTTTTTGTGATAGGCAACATGCTCATATGCAACTCATTAGTATGTTTTTTTAAAAATTTATAAGCATTTAACATGTGGTTGGAAATCCTTTACGAATTATAATCTGTGTTAGAATTATTCCCTAAAATAAATGTTTTCCATTCAAAATAAATTAACTGTGCATAATTTACTTTGTTACCTGGATGTATCTCCTTGGTTGGGACATGCACTCACTGCTCAAAATAGTGATTATTGTCAGCTACATCGGTTCAGAAAAGAGACAAAAGTAGTTATCTAATTTAGTCTTTGAATTACAGGTTGATATTGTATAATCTCACTAAAATGAGGGTACTTAAAGGCACCTATGTAAGGCCACGGCTTAGGTTTAATATCCTAGAAATGATATACTCTGTATCATCACACTGAAATCTGCAATCTCTTGTATCTCTCTAAAAATATGATGTTTGATGGCATATGAAAGGAGAATTATGTCTTAAGTTTGTTTAGTGCTTGAGGATATAAATAGAAGGATGGAGAAGGGTGAACGGTATACTTGCATGCAATATATTTGGGTTTGTAATAGGCATTTGACAAGGTTTGCGAACAGGTTTACATCACTAGGGAAGTGCACATTGTATTATGGGTAATTTATTAGTATAGTGCATGAATGGTTAACGTAGTTTGCTGAGGATTTCATATCATATGTTAATTACAAACATAATCCTTGTATTAACCACAACAGTGACATTTTTAAGTTTCATTAAAGGCATGTTCTGAAAATGCATCTCTGCACATCAATTGAAAAAACTCATTGGTTTGGATAATTGGATTAATACATAGATTTTAATTTCTAACCTTTGAATCGCTTTCAACCAAAAAAGTTCCTGATTTTACTCATTCTGACACTTTTCTGAAAAACCTTTTTTTTGTGAGCTATTGTTACTAAATTATTTTAAACAACTCTGTTATAGTGGGGTAATATTCAGAAGTTGCTTTTTAAATCTCAAACTAAAAATTTTCTTTTTACTCCTAGGTTATATATCAGCAACCTGATTAGATTTATAAGATTGGTGAACAATTTGTAAACTGTATTTGAAAACATTTGCCCTTACATTTACAAATTTAAAACATTCTGATAGTCCCCAGAGGTGTGACGAAGCTGACATCTATGCTTATTCATTTCATGGTGCAAGAATAAACTGTGAAGCTCTTCACTCTGCATTAGCATCAGAAAATAATGGACAGGTCAAATAGCGTCTCTGGACTACTCAGACAGTCAAGTTTGTGCTGCAAAGCTAAAATAAAAACAAAATATTCTGGAAATATTCTGTCATTCCAGACTTGTGTCTCATATTTGCATATTTTTGAATTATTGTGTATATGAAATAAATAGTGGAAAAAGAGAAAAAAGAGAAAAAAATAGTAAGGTAGTGTACCACGGCGTTAATAGGGCTGGTCAACATAATCTTGATTTTCTTAATATTGAGCAACAAGCCAGCTTTTGCACTTTCTTCTTTCACTTTGATTAGAAGCTTCCTCAGATCCTCCTCGCTTTCAGCCATTAGAGTAGTATCATCTGCATATCTGAGGTTGTTAATATTTTGAAAATGGAAATGTAAAGGAATGTTCAAATTACCAAACAGTTTCACTAATTTCACATACTAGCAAGGTAATGCTGAAGGTCGTGTGAGCAAGACTCTAGCGATATATGGAATGAGAACTGCCAGAACTACAAGCTGCTTTTAGAAAAAGCAGGGGCACCAGAGACCAAATTGCTAACCTACACTGGATAATGGAGAAACTGAGGGAATTCCAGAAAAGTATTTATCTATGTTTTATTGACTACTCCAAATCCTTTGACAGTGTGGACCATAATAAACTATAGTAAGTCCTTAAAGAAATGGGGATACATGAACATCTGATCTGTCTTATGAGAAACTTGTATGAAGATCAAGAAGCAACAGTTAGAACTGAACATGGAACAATAAATTGGTTCAAGATTGGGAACGAAGTACGACAAGGCTACATACTGTCACCCTACTTATTTAATCTATATGCTGAACACATTATCAGGAATGCTGGTCAAGAGGACTCAAATGTTGGAATCTAAATTGCCAGACAAAATACCAAAATGAAAGAAGTAAGTGCAAAAGCTGGTTTGTTGCTCAATATTATGGAAAACAAGATTATGTCGACCAGCCCTATTAACTCCGTGGTAATAAATGGAAAGGAAGTGGAAGCAGTGACAGATTTTGTCTTCCTCGGTTCAGAGATTTCCATAGATGGTAACTGCAGCCACAAAACTAAATGGCACTTACTTCTGAGGAGGGCAGCAAAGTCAAATTTAGATAAAATGCTGGAGAGCAGAGATATAACATTGTCTACGGAGATCTGTATAGTCAAGTCTATGGTATTTCCAGTTGTGATATATGGCTGTGAGAGCTGGACTGTTAGTGAGGCTGAATACAAAGTAATCGACATCTTTGAACTTGGATGCTGGAGGAAAGTGTTTGTTGGACAGCAAAAAGATCCAACAAGTCAATACTTGAAGAAATACAGCCAGACTCCTCACTAGGAGGCTTGATTATGAGACAAAAGCTCAAATATTTTGGCCACATCATGAGAAGACAGGATTCCTTGAAGAAGACTCTCATGTTAGGTAAAACAGAAGATAAAAGAAGGAGAGGATGACAGAGGGTATGATGGATAGCTAACATTACTCAGACAATGCGTATGACCTTGGGGGATCTTAGAGAGGCAGTTTCCAACAAGAAGGCTCGGTGTGCAAGGGTCCATAAGGTCGCGAAGAGTCAGAATCGACTTAATGACTGAACAGTAACAAAGGTAGTGTACATGGGTCGATTGCCTATTCAGAAATCTATTTGCAGAGGAGAGGAAATTATTCCTAAAATGTTGAGTCTGTGTCTTCAGGCTCTTGTGCCTCCTACTTGATGCAATAAGAAGAGGACATGCCCTGGATGATGGGGGTCCTTAATGCCAGATGCTGTCTTTTTGGGGCATCATCTTTTGAAGATGCCCTCAGTGCTGGGGAGACTAGCGCCCATAATGGAGTTGGCTAAGTTTGGAAATTTCTGCAGCCTTTTTCGATTATGTGCAGTGGCCTCTCCATACCAGATGGTGATGCAACCAATCGATACGACTTCTCCTCCACCATTAGATTTCTGAATGGACCCGCACACTACCTCACTATTTCTTTTTTCTTTTTGTTTGCTTCCATTTTGCCCTACTTACTTATTTTTATATGAGTTTATTGTAATTTATAGTTTTCTTTTATTATTATGTATTGCAGTATACTGCTGCAGCAAAGGTATGAATTTCACAACATATGCCAATGGTCTTAAATCTGATTCAGAGTCTGATTAACTATTCTGCATGTGGAGAAATGTATATTGGCAGGAAAGAGATAGTAAAGGACTGTCAATAACAAAAGCTATCTCTGGAAGAATTGCAGACCAATCTGAAATATCGCAAGAGGACAAAGATCCAAGTAACTGAGAAGTGCAAGTGTTGGAAACCAGTCTGGTGTGCCTCATTATCTGAAGATGTTAAAGCAGCTGTTACATGCCAGGGAACAGATTGGTTGTTCTTCCTCAAGTTAACATTGATCTTCATTGGAAGTGTGCAGAAGGCTGCATCTGTGGGAAGAGAAACATAATAAAAAAAGCAGTAAAGTGCATGGCCCACCATACTCGTGCCGAACATGCTATCTATTAAGGCAATTATTGGCTTTAACGCATCTAGCAAATGACTTCAGCAGCCACCAATCTTCAAAACTGAACATGGATTGTAGCTTTAATTTAAAATGCAACTCTGAACAATAGGTTGTTAAAAGCCTTGACTCACAGACAAGACAATGCTGATTAAAATTCAGCTAGATGTCTGCAGTGTGGGTGCAAATCAGGAGGTGTGAAGTTTGACCATAAGACCATAAGATATTGGAGCAGAATTAGGCCGTTTGGGCCACTGAGTCTGCTCTGCCATTTCATCAAGTTTTCTTCTCAGTCCCAATCTCCTGCCTTCTCCCTGTATCCCTTCATGCCCTGACCAATCAAGGATCTATCATCCTCTGCCTTAAAAATTGGCTTCCATTGCTGCCTGTGGAAAAGAATCCCACATTCATCACTTTCAGGCTAAAGATATTCCTCCTCATCTTCTGAAACTGTGTCCTCTGCCCTTACACTCTCCCACCACAGTTAACATCCTCTCCACATCCACTCTATCAAGGCCTTTCAACATTCAGTAACTTTCAATGAGGTCAAAGCTCATTCTTCTGAATTCAAGCAAATACAGGCCCAGAGCAATCAAACACTCTTCATATGACAAATCATAGGCCATTCAATCCTGGAATGATTTTCATGAACTCCTTTGAATCCTCTGCAGTTTCAGCAAATCCATTCTAAAATAGGGGGCCCAAAACTTCTGACAATACTCCAAGGGAGGCCTCACTGATGTTTTATAAAGTCTCAACAGTACATCCTTGCTTTTATACTCTAGTCATCTTGAAATGATTGTGCTAACATCATAATTGCCTTCCTTACCACAGACTCAATCTGCAAATTAACCTTCAGGGAATCCTGCAAAAGGGGTCACAAATCCCTTTTCACTGCAGTTTTTTTTAATTTTCTCTCCATTTAGAAAATAGTCAACACTTTCATTTATTCTACCAAAGTGCATGACCATACACTTCCTGACATTTTATTCCATCTGCTGTTTCTTTACCCATTGTCTAATCTGTTCTTCAGTAACTCTCTACTTCCTCAAAATTACCTATCTTCATATTGTCTGCAAATATTGCCAACAAAGCCATCAATTCCATCAACCAAATTATTGACATATAACGGGACGGGAGGAGAAGAGAAGCAGCGCGCCGCGTGTGCGCATGCCTCCAATGAAAAATGATATCGTACCTGTTAAATAGGGGCAGTGGACAATTCTGATTTGATGGAGACGGACGTGAAAGCACAGAGGAACATCTGGAGAAATTTCTGAAACGCTCATTCGCTGCTGTCATTACGGCGCGGTCGGGAATCTTTTGGAGGGTAGACCTCAAAATCCCTGGCTTTGCCTACTGTTGGCGACCGAGAAAGAGGTTGAATCGTTCGGATAGTGATGGCGCTCAGTACTCGGTGTCGGAGAGCTGATCAGAGTTCAAAGTTTTAGGATGACTCAGAGTCGGGCCGTGGTCAGGTATGGCAAGGAGGGTTTTTTCTTCCTTCTTTCCGTCTGCATGAGATGTGGGACATTTGAGTGACTTTGAACTTTTACTGTGCTCATGGACTTCTTCATCAAGTTATGATATTGTTGCACTGTTGTAACTATATGTTGTAATTATGTGGTTTTGTTAGTTTTTTTCAGTCTTGGTCTGTCCTGTGTTTTGTGATATCACACCGGAGGAAATATTGTATCACTTCTTAATGCATGCATTACTAAATGACAATAAAAGAGGACTGCATGTCTTCATAATCTAAAAAGAATTGGTTCCAACATAGATGCCTGTGGATCACCTCAAGTCATTGGCATTCAATCAGAAATGGCTCCCATTCTTTGCCACCTGCCAATCAGCCACTGCTTTCTGCATGCTCAAATATTTCCTGTAATACCACGGGCTTGTAGCTTGTTAACAGCCTCGTGCAAGACCTTCTCAAAAGCCTTCCGAAAATCCAAGTACTCAATATCAACTGATTCTCCTTTGTCTAGCCTGCTTGTTATTTCTTCAAGAATTTCAACAGATTTGTCAGGCAGGATTTTCCCTTAAGGAAACAATGCTGACTACGGCCAATTTTATCATGTGCCTCCAAGTACCCTGAGACCTCACCCTTGATAATTGACTCCAACATCTTCCTAACCACCGAAGTCAGACTAATTGGCCTGTAGTTTCCTTTCTTCGGCCTCTCTCCCTTCTTGAAGAGTGGACATTTGCAATTTTCCAGACTTCCGGAACCATTCCAGTATTAGATTAGATTAGATTATGAGGACACTCAGTCCTCGTTTATTGTCATTTAGAAATGCATGCATTAAAAAATGATACAATGTTCCTCCAGTATGATATCACAGAAACACAAGACAGACCAAGACTAAAACTGACAAAAACCACATAATTATAACATATAGTTACAACAGTGCAAAGCAATACCATAATTTGATAAGAGCAGACCATGGGCATGGTAAAAAAAAGTCTCAAGGTTCCAATAGCCCATTATCTCACACAGATGGTAGCAGGAAGAAAATTCTCCCTGCCATGAACTTCCAGCGCCGCAAACTTGCTGATGCAGCATCCTGGAAGCACCTGACCACAGTCCGACTCAGAGTCCGCCCGAAAACTTCGAGTCTCCGACACCGAGCACCATCTCTGCCGAGCGCTTCGACCCTGGCCCTGGCCGCCAAGCAACAGGCAAACCCGAGGATTCGGGGCCTTCCCCTCCGGAGATTTCAGATCACACAGTAGCAGTGGCAGCGAAACAGGCATTTCAGAAGTTTCACCAGATGTTCCTCCGTGCTTTCACATCTGCCTCCATCAAATCAGAATTGTGCACGGCCCCCTACTTGACAGATAACAGATATTCATCACCAGAGTGGCCGCTGCGCACTGCGTCATGCCGCCATCTTCTCCTCCTCCCGACTCCAACATCTTCCCTATCTAGTGATTCCTGAAAGATCATTACTGGTCCAGGTGACTTATTTATCTGCTGACCTTTCAGTTTCCAAGAACCTTCTGTCTAGTTATAGCAACTTCAGACACTTCATGTGCCCTGACACCTGGAAATTCCACCAAGCTAGTGTCTTCCACAATGAAGACTGATGCAAAATACTTATTCAGTTCATCTGCCATTTCATTGTCCCCCATTACCTTTCCAGCACCATTTTCCTTTGGTCCAGTATCCGTTCTCTCCTCTTTTTTATACTCTATACATCTGAAGAAATTTTGGTATCCTCGTTAATATTATTGGCTAGCTTATTTTTGTATTGAATGTTTACCTTTTCACTTACGATTTTAGTTTTTAAAAGTTTCCCAATCCTCTAAATTCCCATTACTTTTTGCTCTATTATATGTCCTGTTTTTGTCTTTTATGATAGTTTTAACATCTCTTGTCGGCCACGGTTGTGTCATCTTTCCTTTAGAGTGGTTCTTCCTCTTTGGGATGTACGAGGGGTGATTGATAAGTTTGTGGCCTAAGGAGAAGAAGTCAATTTTAGAAAACCTAGCACATTTATTTTTCCTACATTTACACACTTCGTCCTGCGGTCGTGGAACATACGGATCCCTTCTTTGTAGAAGTTGGTGTCAAGTCTCAGAGTTGAAATGCATGTGCATGTAACAAGAGCTGTATAACTCATCTCCTTCTACCTAAGGCCACAAACTTATCAATCACCCCTTCTGTGGACCATCTGGAGGTCCAAGACGCTCTCGTTACATGCACGTGCAGTTCAACTCTTTGAGTGGTAATGCAGAAAGCTTTAAGTTAATAACTCATCTCCTTCTACCCTAGGCCACAAACTTATCAATTACCCCTGCTGTGGACCACTTCTACAAAGAAGGGATCCGTATGCTCCACGATCACTGGACTAAGTGTGTACATGTAGGAGGGGACTGCGTTGAAAAATAAATGTGCTAGGTTTCCTAAAATTGACTCTTTCTACCTTAGGCCACAAACTTATCAATCACCCGTCGTGTATATCTTGTGCCTTCTGAATTGCTTCCAGAAATTCCAGCCATTGCTGCGCTACCATCATCCCTACCAGTGTTCTTTGCCAATCAATTCCGGCCAACTCCTCTCTCATGCCTCTGTAATTCCCTTTATTCCACTGTAATACTGATACATCTCTTTAGCTTCTCCTTCTCAAATTTCAGGGTGAATTTGATGATAATATGATCACTTAACCAAACGGGTTCTTTTACCTTAAGCTCTCCAATCAATTCTGATTCATTGCACAAAATCCATTCCAGAATAGCGATCCGCTAGTGGGCTCAGCCATGAGCTACTCTAAAAAGCTATCCCAAAGGCACTCCAGAAATCCACCCCACCCCGCTCCTGCAATCCAGCACCAACCTGATTTTCCCAATCTACCTGCAAATTGGTTCCCCATGACTACTGTAGTACATAAAATATTGGGTAGTAGCGTAGGCTAGCCAAACCTTTCCATCAAAAGTGGCTCAATAGGGTGCCTGCTGTATCTTGTTTTGTCAAATAAAGAAGCTGTTATATTCTCCCAGTACCTTTCTCTGGTGACTTAATTCACTCAACAACAATGCATATCAATGCTAATCCATTTTACTTACATTCAGACCATATCCCTCTATGCTTATCTTAATCATGTATCTGTACAAACACCTTTTCAGCATCCACCATCTCCTTTGGTAGCTTGCTGTAGACATTCACCATCATTTGTTGAAAAACCTGTCTCTCAGAATCCTAATTTCTTCCTTTTCACCTTAAACTTGTGCCTTCTGCTGCTAGATTCCACTGCCCTGAGGGAAAGAAAGATCTAATTATCTGCTCTATTTATGTCTCTCAGAGAAAAAAATCACAAGATGTCACCAGGAGTGGAGTCTTGAGTTATGCGGAGAAACTGGATAGGTAACTTTTTCCTGGAGCATAGCAGACCAAGGGATGATTTCACAGAGTATTATAAAATCATGAAGGGCATAGCAAAGGTGAATAGCCACTGTCTTTTCCCTAGGGTTGGGAAGAAAGAATTAGGAGGCATAGGGCTTGGAAGAGAGGGGGAAGATTTAAAAGGGAAGTGGTAGAGGTAAGGACAATTATAATATTTAAATAAAACATTTTGACAGGTACATGAATCAGAAAGCTTTAGAGGGACATGGATCAACACAAGCAAGTGGGATTTACTCCATTAAAAACAAGGTTGATATGGACAATTTGGGCCAAAAGATCTGTTTTAATGGTGTATGTAGACAGGGAAACTGAGGCACTGAGAAATGAATAAGGAAAACAAAAAACTGAGTGCAGAATAAAATGTTAGAGTTACAGAGAAAACACAATGCTGGTAGGTAATTATATGCAAGATTGTAACAAAGTAGACTATGAGGTCTAGAATCCATCTGCTCATACTAAGGAATCATATAACAGTAGGATAGAAACTGCCCTTGAGCCTGGTTAGACGCGCTTTGAGGCTTTTCATCTTCTTCCTCATGGAAGGGACAAGAAGAGAGAATGTCAGGAATGGGTGGGGTCTTTGATGTGCTGGCTGCTTTACCAAGGCAGTGACAATTGTAGGAAGAATCCATGGAGGGGAGGTTGGTTGTGGAGATGCACTGAGCTTTGTCCACAACCCTCTGCTGTTTCTTGTCATGGGCAGAGCAGTTGCCAGGCCAAGTTGTGGTGCATCTGGAGACGGTGCCTTTTATGTTTGAAAAAAAATGGTAAGTGTTAAAAGGTATATGCCAAATTTCTCTAGCTTCCTGAGGAAGCAGAGATGCTGGTGAGCTTTTCTGGCAATAGTGTCACCTAGTTGGACCAGAACAGGCCATGGTGATGTTCACTCCTAGAAACATAAAGCTCTCAATCCTCTTGACCTCAGTATATTTAACGAAACAAGAATATGTGCACCTCCTCTTTCCTGAACAACTCTTTTGTCTCTCTGGTATTGAGGGAGGTGTTGTTGTCATTACACCTTATTGCCATCTCCTTCCGATATACTGACTCATTGTTATTTGCATATGGGCAATATAATGCTATCATCTGCAAAACTGTAAATAGAGTTAAAACAGAATCTGACCACGCACTTACATGTGTATAGGGAGTAGTGGACTGAGGATGCAGTCTTGTAGGCCCTCAGGTTGTTGAGGATAATCATGGTAGAGTTGTTGCTGACTACGCTTATTGATTGCAGTCTGTTGGTCAGGATGTCAAGCATCCAGTTGCAAAAGGAACTACTGACTCCCAGGCGAAAACCAATCAGAAACATAAACCATAGAAGGGAAAATAACTGCCTGGAACTTGTATAAGAATGCAACAGCAATGTTACCTAAGGTTATGTCCAGAATGCATTCTTCTGTTTGCTTGTTTCCCCTTTATCACTGTAGCTACTTATAACATGACAACCATACCTTAATCATCCCTTATCCTATTTCCTTTTGCTCTGTGTTCCCAAAAGCACCTTCCTCACAATGTGTAACAGAAACTCTTATTCTCCAATAGCATCTCCTATAGGTACATCAGCTCGCTGATATCCCAACGGGCTAGCAATCTGAGTCATCTTGTCAGCTCATTATAATAGTTGATGCATGAACCCACTGGTAGCTGGACTGTTGAATAAGGATGTTACCAGCTGAGAGCTATTCATCTAGCCTGCTTTGCTTAAAGCTTACATGTTAGAGGCAGCTTGAGATGCTGACATCATTTATAACGGTGCTTTATACCAAACAACAATGCCGGCCCACAGAGAGCACATTACAGCTACTGATGGACTAGATGGAAATTGAAAGCTTATGGCATACTTGAAGGACAGAGGCACTCCAGAAGAATCAATTGGAACTGATAGCATTGAAGGTAAATATCATTTTTCCCCCCTGTGTTCTGAATATAGGGGCTTTGGAAAGGGTAGAGTTGAATCAGAATCCGGTTTATTATCATTGGAAACAACAGGAATTCTGCAGATGCTGGAAATTCAAGCAACACACATCAAAGTTGCTGGTGAACGCAGCAGGCCAGGCAGCATCTCTAGGAAGAGGTGCAGTCGACGATTCAGGCCGAGACCCTTCATCAGGACTAACTGAAGGAAGAGTGAGTAAGGGACTTGAAAGTTGGAGGGGGAGGGGGAGATCCAAAATGATAGGAGAAGACAGGAGGGGGAGGGATGGAGCCAAGAGCTGGACAGGTGATAGGCAAAAGGGGATACGAGAGGATCATGAGACAGGAGGTCCGGGAAGAAAGACAAGGGGGGGGGACCCAGAGGATGGGCAAAAGGTATATTCAGAGGGACAGAGGGAGAGAAAGGAGAGTGAGAGAAAGAATGTGTGCATAAAAATGAGTAGCAGATGGAGTACGAAGGGGAGGTGGGGCCTTAGCGGAAGTTAGAGAAGTCGATGTTCATGCCATCAGGTTGGAGGCTACCCAGACGGAATATAAGGTGTTGTTCCTCCAACCTGAGTGTGGCTTCATCTTTACAGTAGAGGAGGCTGTGGATGGACATGTCAGAATGGGAATGGGATGTGGAATTAAAATATGTGGCCACTGGGAGATCCTGCTTTCTCTGGCGGACAGAGCGTAGATGTTCAGCAAAGCGGTCTCCCAGTCTGCGCCGGGTCTCGCCAATATATAAAAGGCCACATCGGGAGCACCGGACGCAGTATATCACCCCAGGGCATGGACGAGGGAGATATCTTCCTTTTTTAAAGAAAGGGGCTTCCCTTCCTCCACTATCAACTCTGCTCTTAAACGCATCTCCCCCATTTCACGTACATCTGCTCTCACTCCATCCTCCCGCCACCCCACTAGGAATAGGGTTCCCCTGGTTCTCACCTACCACCCCGTATGGACAAGGGAGTTGTGTAGGGAGCGATCCCTGCGGAATGCAGAGAGGGGGGGGAGGGAAAGATGTCCCCTCCATCCCTCCCCACTGATCTCCCTCCTGGCACTTATCCGTGTAAGCGGAACAAGTGCTACACATGCCCTTACACTTCCTCCCTTACCACCATTCAGGGCCCCAAACAGTCCTTCCAGGTGAGGCAACACTTCACCTGTGAGTCGACTGGGGTTATATACTGCGTCCGGTGCTCCCGATGTGGCCTTTTATATATTGGCGAGACCCGACGCAGACTGGGAGACCGCTTTGCTGAACATCTACGCTCTGTCCGCCAGAGAAAGCAGGATCTCCCAGTGGCCACACATTTTAATTCCACATCCCATTCCCATTCTGACATGTCTATCCACGGCCTCCTCTACTGTAAAGATGAAGCCACACTCAGGTTGGAGGAACAACACCTTATATTCCGTCTGGGTAGCCTCCAACCTGATGGCATGAACATCGACTTCTCTAACTTCCGCTAAGGCCCCACCTCCCCCTCGTACCCCATCTGCTACTCATTTTTATGCACACATTCTTTCTCTTACTCTCCTTTTTCTCCCTCTGTCCCTCTGAATATAACTCTTGCCCATCCTCGGGGTCCCACCCCCACTTTGTCTTTCTTCCCGGACCTCCTGTCCCCTGATCCTCTCGTATCCCCTTTTGCCAATCACCTGTCCAGCTCTTGGCTCCATCCCTCCCCCTCCTGTCTTCTCCGATCATTTTGGATCTCCCCCTCCCCCTCCAACTTTCAAATCCCTTACTCACTCTTCCTTCAGTTAGTCCTGACGAAGGGTCTCGGCCTGAAACGTCGACTGCACCTCTTCCTACAGATGCTGCCTGGCCTGCTGCGTTCACCAGCAACTTTGATGTGTGTTGCTTATTATCACTGGCATGTGTTGGAAAATGTGTTACCTTAGCAGCAGCAGTTCAATGTAATACATAACACAGAAGAAAAAAATAAAATAATAATAATAGATAAAAAAGTAAATCAATTACAGTATACATATATTGAATAGATTAAAAATCATGCAAAAACAGAAATAGTATGTATAAAAAAACGTGAGTTAGTGTTGAAGGGTACAACATCCATTTAGGAATCAGATGGTAGAGCGGAAGAAGTTGTTCCTGAATCGCTGAGTGTGTGTCTTCAGACTTCTGTACCTCCTACCTGACGGTAACAGTGAGAAAAGGGCATGCCCTGGGTGCTGGAGGTCCTTAATAATGGACGCTTCCATTCTGAGACACCGCTCCTTGAAGATGTCCTAGATACTTTGTAGGCTAGTACCAAGATGGAGCCGACTAAACTTACAACCCTCCACAGCTTCTTTCGGTCCTGTGCAGTTGCCCCTTCCCCATACCAGACAGTGATGCAGCCAGTCAGAATGCTCTCCATGGTACATCTATAGAAGTTAATGAGTGTATTTGTTAACATACCACATCTCTTCAAACTCCTAATGAAGTATAGTCACTGTCTTGCCTTCTTTATAACTGCACCAATATGTTGGAACCAGGTTAGATCCTTAGAGATCGTGACACCCAGGATCTTGAAACTGCTCACACTCTCCACTTCTGATCCCTCTATGAGGATTGGTATGTGTTCCTCCTTCTTATCCTTCCTGAAGTACACAATCAGCTCTTTCATCTTACTGACATTGAGTGTCAGGTTGTCAGGTTGTTGCTGCTGCACCACTCCACTAATTGGCATACCTTGCTCCTGTACGCCCTCTCATCACAATCTGAGATTCTACCAAACAATGTTTGTATCATCAGTAAATTTATAGATGGTATTTGAGCTATGCCTAGCTACACAGTCATGGGTGTAGAGAGAGTAGAGCAATAGGCTAAGCACACATCCTTGAGATGCACCAGTGTTGATCGTCAGTGAGGAGGAGATGTTATTACCAATCTGCACAGATTGTGGTCTTCCAGTTAGGAAGTCGAGGATCCAATTGCAGAAGGAGGTACAGAGGCCCAGGTTCTACAACTTCTCAATCAGGATTGTGGAAGTGATGGTATTAAATGCTGAGCTATAGTCAATGAACAGCATCCTGCCATAGGTGTTTGTGTTGTCCAGGTGGTCTAAAGCCGTGTGAAGAACCATTGAGATTGTGTCTGCCTTTGACCTATTGTGGCAATAGGCAAATTGCAATGGGTGCAGGTCCTTGCTGAGGCAGGAGTTCAGTCTCGTCACCATTTTTCAAAGCATTTCATCACGGTAGATGTGAGTGCTACCAGGCAACAGTCATTAAGGCAGCTCACCATTATTCTTCTTAGGCACTGGTAGAATTGTTGCCTTTTTGAAGCAAGTGAGACCTTCCTCCTATAATGGTGAGAGGTTGAAAATGTCCTTGAATACTCCCGCCAGTTGGTTGGCACAGGTTTTCTGAGCCTTACCAGGTACTCCATTGGGATCTTCCCCCTTGCGAGGGTTCGCCCTCTTTAAAGACAGCCCACCATCGGCCTCTGAGACAGAGATCACAGAGCCATCAGGCGCACCTGGGATCTTCACAGCTGTAGTTATATTCTCCCTTTTAAAAAGGGCATGGAAGGTGTTGAGTTCATCTGTTGAAGCATCGCTGCCATTCTTGCTATTGGGTTTCGCTTTGTAGGAAGTAATGTCTTGCAGTAATGTCAACCCTGCCAGAGTTGTGCATCCGATGTCACATCCAACCTCATTCAATGTTGTTTCCTCATCATTGAAATAGCCCTCCACAAATCATACCTGGTTTTCTGTACAGGCCTGGGTTCCCAGACTTGAATGCCACAGGTCTAGCCTTCAGCAGACGACGTACCTTCAGGTTCATCCACCGCTTTTGGTTTGGGAATGTACAGTAAGTCTTTGCGGGCACACACTCATCCACACAGGTTTTAATGAAGTTAGTAACAACTGCAGCATACTCATCCAGGTTCAAAGCTGAATCTCTGAATACAGACCAGTCCACCGATTCAAAGCAGTCCTACAGGCGCTCCTGTGCTTCCCTTGTCCATAACTTCTTGGTTCTCACTACTGGTGCTGCCGTCTTCAGTCTCTGCCAATACTCAGGGAGTAGTGGTCGAGCCAGGTGATCAGACTCCCCAAAGTGTTAATGGTAATTGCTTAGTGATTTGTTTCAGACTGGCCTTGCTAAAACCCCCAAAATGATTGTGAAGGCGTTAGGATGCATAGTTTCGTACATGTTGATTCCATTGCTCAGATCATCTGAAGCCTGATTGACATTGGCCTGAGATGGAATGTATACTGCTACCAAAATGATCCCGGAGATCTCCTGCGGTAGATAAAAAGGACAGCACTTAAATGATAGATATTCCAGGGCTGGTGACCAAGAATTGAGACAGCACTGATATATTTGTGCACCGAGAAGAGTTGATCATGAGGCATACTCCTCCACCTCTGCTTTTGAGAGACTCTGTAGATCTATGCTGACGGTGCATAGTAAACCCGCCGATTGGAACTACTGCATCCGGTATGGAAAGGGTTAACCAGGATTCCATGAAACGAAGGACACACACAGTCCTAATGTCCCTCTGATTCAGTACCCTAGCTCTGAGATTATCGATTTTATTCACCAGAGACTACAGGATAGTCGGTTTTGGGAGTTTAAAATCCCATTTCCTTAAACAGACTTGTATCCCCGACCTGCTGCCATGTTTCCTGCATGAAATCCTATGAGGACACATCTGTCCACAATTAGTATTGCTTCTGTCAGTTTTAAGCTGCGATAGTTCGTTTGACTGCATTAAGACATCTTTGTTGATCGTACTGACCTCGGAAGCAGTTGTGCTTTTTAGCTGTATGAGGCTGAAATGAGAATATTTCTTCCTATCCATTGAGAGTTTGCAGCTACACAAGTCGCCCCTAGGCACCCCAGAAGTGATAGGTACTGAAGAGGTTTACCTGGATATGGTCTTGATTAGAGGATATGAGTTATAAAGAGATATTCGACAGACCGGTTATTTTTGCTAGAATGTAATAGACATAGATAGTCAGAATCTTTTTTCCCCAGGGTAGAAATGACAGTTACTGGAGGACATGCACTTAAGGTAGGAGGGGGATAGTTTAAATGAGATGTGTGGTCAAGGGTTTTATGCACAGTACAATATGATATAATTGAGCATACCCATTCACAGAATCAGCCCTACAGCCCAGCTAGTCCATGCCAAGCTATTATTCTATTTTGTATCATAAATCTGCACCTGGAAATGAACAATATTCAATGTTCTGGAATGGTGCCCCTCTCTTCCTCCCTCTCCAACTCTATCTTTCCCACCCACCTGGCTTCACCTATCACTTCCTAGTTATCCTGCTTCCCCCCCCCCGCCCTTTATTTTGGCATCTTTTCCCTTCTTTTCCAGTCATAAAGAAGGGTCTTGGCCTGAAACTTTGACTGTTTATTCATTTACATTGATGCTGCCTGAGCTTTTGAGTTCCTCCAGCATATTGTGTATGTTGCTTTTGATTGCCAGCATCTGCAGAACTTTTTGTGTTTATGAACCTGCACCTGAACCATAGCCCTCCATATTCCTACCATCTATAATACTATCCAAAGTTTTTAAATGTTGTAATCAAACTGAAATCCACCGTTTCTGCTGGAAGCCCATCTCGCACTTGCACAAACATCCCCCTCAGGTTCTCATTAATAACTTCACCTTCCACATTCAACCTATGACTTCTATTCCCAGTTTCACCCAACCTCAGTGGAAAAAAAATCCTGCTTACATTTCACTTTACTTTATTGTTGCCAAACAATTGATACTAGAGCGTACAATCATCACAGTGATATTTGATTCTACACTCGTGCTCCCTGGAGTACAAATTGATAGTAAATATTAAAAATTTAAATTATAAATCATAAATAGAAAATAGAAAGGGGAAAGTAAGGTAGTGCAAAAAAACTGAGAGGCAGGTCCGGATATTTGGAGGGTATGGCCCAGATCTGGGTCAGGTTCCGTTCAGCAGTCTTATCACAGTTAGAAAGAAGCTGTTCCCAAATTTGGCCATATGAGTCTTCAAGCTCCTGAACCTTCTCCCGGAGGGAAGATGGACGAAAAGTGTGTTGGCTGGGTGGGTTGTGTCCTTGATTATCCTGACAGCACTGCTTCGACAGTGTGCGGTGTAAAGTGAGTCCAAGGATGGAAGATGATGTGTTGAGCTGTGTTCATGATCTTTTGCAGCTTCTTCCAATCTTGGACAGGACAACTTCCATACCAGGTTGTGATGCACCCTAGAAGAATGCTTTCTACGGTGCACCTATAAAAATTAGTGAGGGTTTTAGGGGACAGGCCAAATTTCTTTGCCTTTCTCAGAAAGTAAAGGTGCTGGTGGGCCTTCTTGGCAGTGGACTCTGCTTGGTTGGACCAAGTCAGGTCATTTTTGATATTGACCCCGAGGAACTTAAAGCTTTTGACCTGTTTCACTTGCGCACCACCGATGTAAATGGGGTTGTGCGGTCCGCCACCATATCGATACCTTCTATCTATACCCTTTATTATAAAGTTGTAAACTTAAGGCAAGACTTGAGCAAAATTATAATTATCAACCTATAATGCAAAGACTAATTTACTTAACTCCTTTAGATTCATTTCCAAAGGGTCTTGACTGTCAGTAACAAAAGTTAGCTAGAAACATATGGTCAATATACCTTAATAGAACTGAAATACAGAAGGATATTGGAGTCCAAGTCCATAGTTCACTGAAAGTTATTCTGCAACTGGATACAGTGTTAAATAAGGTGTAGTGCATGCTTGCATTCATTGGTAGGGGTGTTGAGTATAATAGTAAGGAAGTCTTTCTTCAGATGAGTGGAACTTTAGTCATATTGTACTTGATGTATTATTGTACAGTTAGGAAGGATGTGGTGACTGAGGAAAGAAAGCGGAAGTTTCACCAGGATTCTACTTAGATTAGAGGGTACAAGCTATAAGGAAAAGTTGGACAAACTTGAGTCGTTCTCCCTAGGATGTCAGAAGCTAAAGAAAACCTGATAAAGGTTTTTAAAATTATGAGAGGCATAGACAAAGTAGACAACCAGAATCTGTTTCCCGGGGTAAAAATGTCAAACATTGGAAGACATGCTTCTAGTATTGGGGATAGAATGTTTAAAGGTGACATGAGGGACAAGCTACTAACTAAGAGGTTATTGGGTGCCTAGGCTGGGTAGTCATGGAGAGAGCTAGAAGCAGACAGTTTGATGGAGATTGAGTCATTTGGATAGACAGATGAACATGAAGAAAACTGAGGGATACTGATAGTACACAGGACAAGGACATTTAGTTTGAATTGACATCTAGAGCAGAACAGCTTTGTGGACTGAATGGACCTTCCTGTGCTGTACTGTTTTAAATTCTATGTTATATGTAATTCAATATGTAATATGCACTGAGCTTCATGTCCGGGCCACAGAATTACTGTCACATTTCCTACGACACTGCTTCTGTTGTGCATGGTTTCTCACTGTAATGAGCCACATCTTCAGTCAATATCAAAAGCCAGCCATCTCTCTGCAGCTGTAGCTGATATACAACTTACACAGGAGGCAGCTGAAGAATGAGTGCATTGTTACCAGGAAACAGGGTGGTTATGTGAACAATGCGCTGGCTTCATTCACAAACCAACTGCTGGATGTAGGCTCCTTGGTATCTCTGATCTGTGACAATAATGAGTCGCAGCTTATAAAGGTAAATATAGGTCCAGGAGTGTGTACCCTAAACACAAAGAAGCCCATTTTGCAATGCACGAGTGAGAGAGATGTGGACAGTAAGTAGCAGGATACCATAACCTGAAGGGCTGTGGAACAAGAGTTTAGACATGGGACAAGGGCAAACCCAGTCTAATTTAGGCTGGCATGGACGGACGGACTGAAAAGCCTTATTTTATGCTGCTAATTTCAATGACGGTGAAATTTTAAAAAAATGGGAAAAGTTTACAAGCTGAGAATATCAATGATTTTATCATCAGGGAACAGTGTCTCAAGATATGAAGCAGTATTGCATAAATCTACATTATAATCTCTTCTGAGCAGAGAACAGTCAGTGAAATACAACAACCTCCTGCCTGGGCAACTTTTGACTTCCAGCTTTTAAGATCTGGTGAAGGCAAAGAATGGAATTTTTAATACAGGTATTTCAAGACACTCCTCAGCAAAGAGGTTCTGGCATTTAAACCATCAACATTTACATTTGCATTTGGGGTTTCATTTAAAAATTAAGCAAACATATTCTGGTAACTTTTTTGTGTATATCCTCCCATCAATGGCTTTTGAAGATACTTCTGCAGATTATCACCTAGTGCTTAGGTTAAAAAAAAACATATTTTCTTGAATGTTGAGGCAGGAAGAGCTAGAATGTTCTTGAAGGTCACGTTAGTGCCCTGGTTCTGAATCTGTTCTGTCAGTGAGCTGCATCAAGGTGTTAGGGAACTGTTGTAGCTCACTAGCTTCATATAATTAAATTCTGAGACGCAATATCAGATGTAATTCAGGCATTTATGTTCAGAGATTGCTCCATGAGCTATTCACATTAACTAACGATGTCAGAACTTTTGGTTATTTGAAAAAAAAATCAATATTATAGTGGTAAAGGTCCCAAATAACCTATTAAAATATATGTGTGTGGTTGTCTCAAATATTTATGCTTACATTTTGTAGCAGTTAAAGTAGCTCAATTATTATGTATTAAATGCTATTAAGTGAACTACAAGATGAACGACTTTAAATTGGCTTTCTTTCCTGAACTTAGGGTATTTTAAAGAAATTGTCATGATTTAATTGAAGGCAGAAGCCTTTATCTTAGAGGAGCATTCAGACAACATGATAACATGAGATTATTATACTCTCTATTTAAAAAAAAACTGTTACAGTTGAACAAAATAAAGGTTCGTAACATAACTTTTAATTCATTATTTAGTTAAATGTGCCATGCAAAGTTATAATCTCACATTTATGAGTAATGTTACGGAATCTGCATCTAACTGAAAAAGATAAATTACCTTTCTGAAGCAGTAAAACTCACATTACAGAATGACCCTGTTTAAACCAATCTACCAAAGTCACCTCATCAGATACTCGAAGTAAAATTAATCGTCTTTGCAGTCAAAGCCCCTCTTATGTGCTCTGCATTGTATATTGGATTTTTCTGAATGGAGTGTTTCTCATCAAATTATATTGACTTAAGATGACATCTGTGATAACCTTAAAATAAATTAAGTTTTTTTGTGCTTGACCCTTAGTTAGGTTAAAAAAATCTGAAAAGAAACAGCACACCCAGTGGATCCCAATGGTACTGCACACTAGGATATAGAAATATGCCATTTTATTTCAGTTTTTTAGCAGCTTCAATTGTTTGCTTGTCAAATGACAACCGACACAGATGTATTCAGGTTATCTTTTTTGTCGTGTCATTACAACTACATATCAATGAAATAAAAGCATGCACCCGGAAATGAGGCTAACTGGAATATTCACCTTGCAGAGAGAGAACTCAGATCAATAAGCATGGGTAAGTTATCAGTCAATAATAAGTGGTAAGAGGAGTCACTGGGCTAAAAGAACCAGGATAGCACCTTTGGACCTATGGAGTAGCATCAAGTTTCTGATGGAACCAATCAGAATCATGCAGTCCATGAATGACACAGCCAAGTCAATATGCATTCTTTGCCATGGTGAAGATGGCCATTGCCATGGGTGCAATTGTGCCTATGGGGGTGCATTTTGAACCTTGTGGCATCCCAAACAGCTTTTGGTCAAGTTTTCAATCTATCTATCTATTCCCAGCCACCACATGTAGCTCCTGGCGAATCGCTTCATCTTGACTGTATCCAGGTGTCCTTTTAGCAGATTCTGTAACAGCCTGGTCCACAGTTTAGAGGGAACCACAATACGAGATCCACACATCAGCATTCTTTGACATACAGACAGCTGGTCTCATCTCACTGAGAACTCTGGAAACAGAGTTACCATGAGCTGGCCATCCTTGGATAGTGTCAAAGACCTTTGACAATTTCAGGTCATTTCTTGTTTTCCTTTGCAGTTCAGCATTCGTTACCAACAACTGCTCCACCAGTGCTGTGTGGAACACCTCTGCTGGGTCATCTTCAGCTGCCAACAATGGAAGACGAGACAAGCTGTCAAGGTTGCTGTGTTGTTTGGTACCCTTGAGCTCTATGTCATAAGAGTGGGCCCCTAGGAAAAGTGCCCAATGTTGCATCCGGGTAGCAGACATCACTAGGATTCCCTTCCTGGGATTGCAAATTGACTCAAGAAGCTGGTGGTCTGTAACTAGAATAACCTTTTGTCTGTAGAGGTAGTGGTGGAACTTCTTTATTCCCCACACTAGACTAAAGGCCTTTGTGCATAATGGCACTCTGTACTTGATAGTGTTCCTAAAGCAAATGCTATTGGACGTTCAAATCCATCTTTCATTGTGTGTGACAAAGCGACACCAATATCATAAGGGGACACTTCACACACCTGTCTGATGGGCAGAGATGGGTCACAATAGGTGAGTATTTCATCTGATGTTATTAGTCTCTTTGTTTCCTTGAATGCTCTTTCACATCTTTCTGACTATTCCCACTTTGATCCTTTCTGTAACAGTGCATTCAATGGGTGCAGCACAGTGACAATATTTGGGAGAAATCAGTGGTAGTAGTTTCCAAAGCCTAAGTTTGACCTGAATTGTGACATATGTTCCAGTTTGGGTGCCTGCAGCATTGCTTCAATCTTATCTTGTGATTTACGTAAGTCATGCTTGTCAATGACATGTCCACTATATTAGATTTTGTTCTTGATAAATTCGCATTTCTGTCTGTGTGCACACAGACCATACTCACTCAGCCTGGTAAGCACTTTACCAAGGTTCTGGAGGTGCTCTTCATCATTTTTGCCCATCACGATGATGTCATCAAGGTAACATTGTTTTCCTGGGATATCTTGGAGCACTTGGTCCATTGCTCTTTGTTGGAGCTGATGCAACACCAAAGATGAGATGATTATACTGAAACAGTCCCTCATGAGTGTTGATTGAGAGGAACTTCCTGCTTGACTCTTCGATCTCCATTTGCAGATAGGCTTGTGAAAAGTCAATCTTTGAAAACCTCTCCCCATCTGCCAAAAATGCAAAGATGTCTTCTTTTTGTGGTAGAGGCTACTGCACGGTACACAGTACAAGGTTTATGCTCACTTTGAAGTCCCCACATATACCAACAGCTCCGGCCTTCCCTTCCTTGATCACTGGGACATTGGGTGTGACCCAATCGCGCCACTCAACCCTGGACAGAATGCTAGATATCTCCAACCTCTGCAGTTCAGCATCCTCTTTAGAACATAGTGCTTAAGGCACTGGATGTGCTTTATGGAACCTTGGTGTTGTTGTTTCATCCAGTTCAATTCTGGTCTTCATGCCTCTGAGTTTACCAATACCCTTCTCAAACACCTTCTCATTAGTATTGAGCAGCTGTGACAGTCTTTGGTTAGTGCTACCATTTGGGTTGCAGTTGCTTGCTGATGACATATTGAGAGCTTTGATTGTGTGCCAGTTTAGTTGGAATTTTTCTCAACCAACCACTACTGAAAAGTGTTGCCCCTTAACTAGTCAACACATAAAAATCTAACTGCTGTGTTTGGCTTCTGTGCATCACATTCACTTTCAGTTTTCCTTTGGGAGACACTTTTTCATCTGTGTAGTTCTTTAGCATCAGAGAGGTCTTTTCTAAAAACAGGTTAGAAAACAATCTGTTTTTAGTCAGCTTCTGAAATTATGGACAAAGCTGACCCTGTATCCAGCTCCATTTTCAGGTTTACACCAGTCACATCTGTTATGATGCTTATGATTCTGCGATCTGCTTCAGTAATGATATACAGTTCTAGGCATGACTGCCCACCTTTGTCAGACTTTGTGTTATTTGATTCAATTTCACGTTCAGCCAGATTATGCATTTGTTTAGTTTTGTGTTTGAAACTTTTTACTCTATGTGGTTTCTCTCTTTAGCTGTGCTTTTGGTCTGACTTGCACATTCTCTCTAAGTGACCTTGTCTGTGACACTTCCTGCAGACTTTTTCTTTAAACTAACAGTCATTTGCACCATGGGAGGATTAGCCATATTGATAAAATATTCGGCTTTTTGCACCATTCAGGGATATTTTGTGTGCTCCACATTCTAAATTATTTTTTCTGTAGTTCTGTTGCATCCTTTGCTGCAGTCCCTAATGATATTCCAATGGTCAATGTCCAATCTAAGACTAGATCTCTTTCTGACAGTAGACCTTTCTGAGTACTTTGACCAATGGTCCCCAACCACTGGACCGTGGTCTGCTACTGGGCCGCAAAGCATGTGCTACTGGGCCGCGAGGAAACAATATGATTTGGCGATATGAAGGGTGCAGTCAGCTGCACCTTTCCTCGTTCTCTGTCATGCACTGTTGAACTTGAAATAACCTACCAAATCATACCAAATAACACATAAAACCTAAAGTAACACTAACATATAGTAAAAGTAGGAATGATATGATAAATACACAGCCTATATAAGGTAGAAATAATGTATGTACAGTGTAGTTTCACTTAACAGAATCGAAAAGAATAAGCCGAAACTGATTTGTAGAAAAAAAAATCACACATGCACACATCATGTATGTGCACGTCACACATGTGCACACGGGTGCCCATGCAAGGCTTCATGGTCATGGTAGTCTTTCTCCGGGTAAACACAAGTGTCCCGTATTTGACTGCTACTTTTGTCCCTTACTTGGGAGTGAGAAAGTTGGCAACCCTACTTGAACAACATGCTCCCCCCCAACCCCCCAACCCCCGTCGGCCGGTCCAGAAGAATATTGTCAATATTAAACTGGTCCATGGTGCAAAAAAGGTTGGGGACCCCTGGCTTTTACTATGCATGCCACATATAAGCCTGTTCCTTAATGCATCAGAAAGTCAATCTCTATAGGTTCAGTATTGGAAAGTTTGCACAGTTCTGCAATGTATTCAGAAATGCTTTCATCCTTTGGCTGGTTCCTTTTGTGAAATCTAAATCACAAAGCTATTACTGGCAGCTTGGAGCTCAAGCAATTTTGTAAAACTAAAATAATTTCATCAAATGTCTTGTTTGTTACTAAGCTGCGTAAGAGACTACACCTTCTAGCACTAATTAAACTAAGAAATGAGGAGGCTTTGTTTTACTTATTGACATCATTTGCATTACAATACAATGCTCATTAACACTATCAAGTTCCCAGTCCTCATTAGCAGTATCAGATTGGTCAACTTTCCTGACTAAGGCATTGTCACGCTATTTACACTTTAACTTTGCTAGTTGTTTGCACTATTACTATTACACATCCCTTTGTTGGTGTCCATGACCCCTTTCTCCATATTGATTCACTCTTTCCTTTCTCTGTCTCTCTCCCGAATTCTGACATTTCGTAACTGTTAGTGCAGTTGCTGATACTTGCTGGCATTCAGGTTCATACTCATCACCAATTTGTTGTGTCTTTACAACTACATTGCACTAAAAGATATAAATTCATATATTACACTTTTTAAACCAAGCCTGGCATGGTGTTCCAACTTAAACATGACATTCGTTTTCATTAGAGGGTCCAATTCAAATAAGATAAATGAATAACTCCTCAGTGAGCTGGAGACTTAAAACCTCCCTTTGTCTTTCTCCCTGGACCTCCTGTCCCATTATCCTCTCATATCCCCTTTGCCAATCACCTGTCCAGCTCTTGGCTCCATCCCTCCCCCTCCCGTCTTCTCCTATCATTTTGGATCTCCCCCTCCCCCTCCCACTTTCAAATCTCTTACCAACTCTTCCTTCAGTTAGTCCTGACGAAGGGTCTCGGCCTGAAACGTCGACTGTACCTCTTCCTAGAGATGCTGCCTGGCCTGCTGCGTTCACCAGCAATGATATGTGTTGCTTGAGTTTCCAGCATCTACAGAATTCCTGTTGTTTGCGTACTTAAAATTGTATAGTCTGTTTAGTTTCAATTAGGATTTCTGGTGAACCTATATTAAATTCCAGACCAACAGCATGATATTTCACCTCATAAAATTATTTTTCCTCATATTCTGCGAAATGTTCTTCTGTTTATCCTGAGAAGTTGACAATAGAATATTGAAGACAGAACAGCACAGTAAAGTAACCGGCTCCTTCAGACTGGACATCCTTCAGCCCATGGTGATTGTGCTAAACTGTGATGGATATTGCCTGTCCAGGGCCAGGGGGCCTTTCTTTTTTGCCAATCTCAGCCTTCTAAACACGGACAACTGACAATTCTAAAGATCAAAGTGTTACTTTTGAGTAAGTTAAACTTCCAACCAATATTCTTCCCTTAGCTGCTTGCCATAAAGTCCTGACGAAGGGTCTCGGACCCAAACGTCGACTATACCTCTTCCTAGAGATGCTGCCTGGCCTGCTGCCTTCACCAGCAACCTTGATGTGTGCTGCTTGAATTTCCAGCATCTGCAGAATTCCTTGTGTGCCATAAATTGAGCCACTTTTCAGTTCTTAATGTATTGTAAATGGCAATTAGTAATCAGTGTGAAGTTGAAAGGACAGCTTCCCAGCAATAATTGTGGGTACCTGGGATCTCTGTCTCCAGAGGCTCTTAGACCATATGTACGTACCTGAAAAATACCATATGTGTGTGAGATCACCCATGCAGCAAAGAAACAGTATAAGTGTAGAGAGAAGCTGAGGCTTATTAGGAATAGTCCAAAAAGATCAAAAAGAATGGCAGAAACATGAGATATCTTCAGTTCCAGCAACAGATAATTGGAACTTCTGCATCCTTTTAGCTGATAGGAATTACATCTGTGATTTGGAAATCCTCTGTGTTTTAGAAATAGTTTGTACTTTGGAAATCTTTTATAAGATTAGAAATCCTCTGTCAGTTTTACTGTATCTGTGCTTTGTTTGGATTTAAACATACTGAAGATAAATGAACTGTGTTTAAACTACTTTGTTAACTGGAGGTATCACCTCCTTGAGAGGGAGGAGGGACCCACTGCTCAAAAAGAAATGGGTTTTGTCAGCTAAACTTGCCATAGAGGATAAACAGGAAAGTGATCTAGTCTTTGAAGGCTGGATAGTTACAGTATAATTTCCCTTTAGTGAGGGTACCCATAGCTACGGTATCTTCATCAGATAGGGCTGAAGGCTTTCATTTGAGTTTGAAACTTTGCTGTTGGCAAACCCAATACCATCACAAAGCACAGTTCTTCTGCCTGCATACAGTACATGTCCCTGCACTTGCTGCATATTCATTTGTCTAACACCCCCTTAAACACCACTATGTATTTGTTTCCAGCAGTACCCTTGGTTCAAGGTATCCAACACTCTGTGTAAAAAAAATATACACCCCCTCTCACCTTAAATTTATGCTTCTAGTATATGACATTTCAACTTCAAGAAAAATATTCTGACTGTCTAACCTGTCGGAGCCTCTTATAATGTTATAACTTGTATTCAGTCTCCTCTCAGCATTTGGCACTTCAGAGAAAACAATACAAGTTTGCCTGGCCTCTCCCTGTACAGTAGTTCCTACTCTCTAACCTTTTAACTTTCTTTAATCAGTGCAGTCTTTGTGGTTATAATGTCCACCAGAATATTGATCACTATGTTCAAAATATTCACAATATAAGGTTGTGTAATGCAAAAGAAACAAACTGACTGAGGAGCTTAGTAGGTGAGGCAGCATAGAATCCTATGGAAGAAGGCCCTTCGGCCCAATTCATCCATACCCATCAAGTTGCCTAACTGAGCTAACCCACCTGTTTGAGTTTGTCAGCAGTTCACAAAGCTAGCAGGAGCTGCTGCTCATATCACTTTATCCAACAGAAGGGACATCCACTTGGCTTACCTTCTGCAGGCTGAATCACTTGGTTACTTGGTGGCCATTGGTCAGTCACTTGAAGTCTGCAAGGGCAATGCTTTTTGTGAAACATCCAAAACTCCAGTTATTTTCCTGTGATTCCCACTTGAAGGTATGACATGTTTGAGAGGATAATAACATGTAGACTAATGGTGTAAATCTGTCCTCTGGCAGCTTAACACTTTATGTTCGTGAGAAGTACAGATTGGCAAATTAAATTAACCAACTGATACCTAGACGAACCTAATGGCAAAATAATTATTGGGCTGCAGAGGTCTTCCTGTACCCGATGGTAGATGGCAGTTATACGGCACAGTGGAGCTTGTTGTTTATTCAGATGCGATGATCATCTATTGTTCTGGTGCTTAGGAGAAATAGCTTCACTATGATTGCTCAGTGCTTTCGATAACATTTCTTTAAATCCTCCAAATTTTAATAGAGCTGCTTCCCTTCTCCAGACAAGGCAGCCTAAAGCAATCTGTTAATTTGATACACACAGTCATGCCGCAATTGTTTCATTTCTCTGTGCTCATCAGTGTTTGACTGACATTTGGATTCACGATGGGCAAAAATCCTGCAGAAAGGATAGCTATCTGCCTCAGCATACAGCAAAGAAAAGTCACCTTTAATTAAAGCTCATGAGGTTGACTTGTGGATCTTATCTACAAGTTTTTATTTGATTAACAGAGTTTTAACTTGAAATTTCTTCTTGAAAATAAATTTGTAACCTTTGTCAAATTAATAAATCACTTTGGTAGACAATAGCTGTAGATAGTCAACAATATAAGGAGTAATATTCAGGATTGTTGTGCTGTTGATTCAGCTTATGGTATATTTCAACATGGATTTACCTGTTATTCCTCCTTTTCCTTCCATGGTCCACTCTCCACTCCTATCAGATTCCTACTGCTTCAGTCCTTTATCTTTTGCACCTTTCATCTGCCAGCTTCTCACTTCATTCCCCCCCCCAACACCTACATACATTCCCTCTCACCTGGTTTCACCTATCGCCTTCCAGCGGTGCTCCTTCCATTCCCCACCCCCAACTTTTTATTTTGGCACCCTTTCCAGTTCTGATAAATGGTCTTGGCTCAAAAGGTTGACTCTTTATTTCTCTCCATAAATGCTGTCTGACCTGCTGAGTTTCTTCAGCATCTGGATTTTTGGCATCCACAGAATCTCTTGTGTTTACATTTACCTGCAATATAATTTTAAGAGGTTATTTAAACTTGGAGTAAATCTAAATTATGTCACTTCTATCTCTTGCCTGACAAGTTAGTTTATACCTTATAATCTAGTGCAGGGCGTGTTGGCGCGTGGCCAAGTGGTTAAGGTGTCAGTCTAGTGATCTGAAAGTCACTAGTTCAAGCCTCAGCTGAGGCAATGTGTTGTGTCCTTGAGCAAGGCACTTAACCACACATTGCTCTGCGACAACACCTAGTGCCCTTCCCTTGGACAACATCGGTGGCGTGCAGAGGGGAGACTTGCAGCATGGGCAACTGCCAGTCTTCCATACAACCTTGCTCAGGCCTGCGCCCTGGAAACCTTCCAAGGTGCAAATCCATAGTCTCACGAGACTAACCGATGCCTATAGTGCAGGGAACAATTCTTTTCCCTTCTGAAATCAAAAGTAAAATTACTCTTTCTAAATCACCCAAGATTTTGGAGGCACTTGGGTGATGAGTAATCTGACTGGTCTGAAATGCAGAAAAATGAAAACTAATCATGAACATATGGCACCAAACTTCTTCTGAGAATTGATGGTTTTAGTATCTCAATGTGTTTATTTCCTCTTTTAGTTACCAATGGTAGCAATGGCCAGGGGTAACAGAGTACAAATAATGCACTCATTATTTGTGAATAATTTCAGCAAATAGCTATGACTGTAATACAGCAAATGACAAATGTTTAACAGATATGTTTTAAGCACTCTTGCCAGAATGCAGTATTGTTTCTTGAATAATATTTTCTATTTAGAATGCATGTTGCTTTTGTCAAAATAACCCTAAATTCAAAACCGAAATGTGGTTTTCTACCATTGGTAGAAGGATATTTTATTTTGTTTTACAAAACAGATAATTTATCTCTTTTCATCTGCTCATATTTTAATTATGACAGGTTTTTATTATCTAAAGTAAAATCTGGAAGGTGTATGTAAAAATCTTTACTGTAATGGTCTTTGAGCAATATTACACCTATGGGGCCAGATAATTCATGAAGTAAAGTGAAGTTTAAAAGCCAGAAATGACAAATAAATTTATATCCCCTACTTCTGCTGATCTTGAGGTCTTTTATAGAAATGGTCATTGGTATCGAACTATGCTGAGGTTTTGCAATGAATCTTTTTTTTTTTGAGGGTATGCATGAAAGCAATGTTTGTAAGAAGATTCGACCAGTAAAAGATGCATCACCAACCTGGTAGTTGACACCAATCTGATGCATCATCAACCAGATCTGCTGCAATGACTGCAAGTTCAACCAGCAATCTGAGCCATCCACCCAGGCTGCTTTGCTTTTAAATTTCCAGGATAGTCACCCTGAAATGAAGCCAGAACAGGAAAATTCTTTAGCTTCTCTACCCTAACCAAAAATGAATTTTTCAGAGAAATTGGTTCTGTATTATTGTTTGGCTCTACCATATTCTCTGCTGAAGAAATCTATATTCATTCACTCTTCTCCTTGAATAAGTAATGTAATGTATGGATTTATTTCTTTTTGAGCAATGACCCCTCCTCCCTTAGCAAAATGTATTGATCTGTTGTCTATGTATGCATTGTTGTCCATGCATGTGCATTTTCCTCTCTCTCGGAGCAATGTAAATACACCAGTTAAAGTCGGTGCCTGCATGCGTGCTTTTATTTAATTAATAAGTAATTCTGCACAGACACACCAAATAGGCAATGAGATGAACCTGGATGTCAGAAAATATGAACTGCGCCATCAGTTATGGGACTAAACAATGAAAATTAAACAACATGAGAACACCCATGGACCAGTGAGTAACAGTGAAAGATGCGCTGAATTTAAAATGAAAATAAAGTGGCAATGATTTCAGTCAGGAAAGTGAAGAATTTGACAGCAGTAATGAAAATTGGGAGTTGTATATTGAGAGGGTTCAACTATATTGTAAGATGAACAATGTGGAGGAGCAAAAGAAGGCCCCTATACTTAGCTTAATGGGCCCAAGAACATATAGTCTCTTACGCAACCTAGTAACACCTGAAATGCCAGCAAACAAGATGTTCAACAAAATTGTTAAAATTTTATGAAGTCCGTTGAGCCCTGGTAATATCTGAGTGATTTAGACTTTACAAAAAGAACTAGTCAAAATCTGAATGCCTTTCTGGATACATTGCAGAGCTGCGCAATCTTTCCCGGTACTTTGACTTTCGAGATGCACTTTCTGATAAAATAACGGGGAGGCTTGTATGTGGCATGCATAGTCAAATCTTACAAATGAGGTTACTATCCAAAAGAGACCTGACCTTAGAACTGAGATTGACCATTGAGATATCATTAGAGTCTGCAGCAAATGATGCAACAAAACTACAGAAAAGGTTAGAATGTGAAATGCATAAGAAATCCCTGAATGGTGCAAAAAGCCCAAAATGTTATCGATGTGGTAAATCCTCCCACGATGCAAATGACTATTTATTGAAGGAAAAAGTCTGCAGAAGGTGTCACAGACAAGGTCACATAGGGAGAGTGTACAAGGTAGACAAAAAGCACAACCAAGTAAAAAGTCTCAAACACAAAACTAGGCATAACAGAATCAGACAACATAGAGTTTGACAAAAGTGAACTGTCATGCCTAGAAATTCATAGCATTAATGAAGCAGATCGCAATATAACATGGATCACAATAGATATGTCTGGTGTAAAACTGAAAATGGAGCTGTATGGAGGGACAGCTTTGTCTATAACTCCAGAAGCCGACTACAACAAATTGCTTTCTAAGGTACCATTAGAAAAGACCTCAGTGATGATAAAGACCTACACAAGTAAAAAAAGTGTCTCTCAAAGGCAAGCTGAAAGTATGGATCCAAGCACAACAGTTGGAGCATTAGGTATTGAAAAGTGAAGGGCCAGCTCTTCTTGGACATGAATGGTTGAGAAAAATCCAACTAGACTGGCACTCAATCAAAGCTCTCATTGTGACATCAACAGGCATCCACAGCCCAAGTGTTAGCACTAACCAAAGGCTCCCAGGGCTTAATGATAATCAGAAGGTATTTGAGAAAGGAATAGATAAATGGATCTAAAACTTGGCCAAAAGCTCTTCAGGGTGCCAAAGAGTTCAAAATGCACCCCACAGGCAGCGTTACAACTGTGAGAGTGGCCATTTTCACCATGGCAAAGAGTACATATTGACTTTGCTGGGTCATTCATGGCCTCAATGTTCCTGATTGCTGTGGGTGCTCACTCGAAGTGTGTGGATGTTATACCAATGAAGTCAAGTAGCTCAGCAAAGACTGTCTCTGCCCTGAGGACTATCTTCACCAGAAACAGTTTACTGGAATAAATTGTGAGTGACAATGGACCACAATACATGTCAGGCGAACTCCAACTGCTCATGAAAAAAACGGCATTAGACATTTCAAATATGCTCCATGCCATCCAGCAACGAATGGGTTAGCTGAAAGTTTTATCCAAACCTTCAAGAAGTGCATTAAAGTGATGGACAAGGAGGACATTTCTCTACAGCACAAGGTGGACAGCTTCCTTTTTGTGTATCAGAACTCTGTTCATGCAATGACAAATCAAACATCTGCAATGCTGTTCATGAACAAGAATCTGAGATCTCGTATAGACTTCCTGAAATCAGATCAGTTTCTAGAGTAGGTTACATCATTTGGCACACCATTGTGGGCCGAAGGGCCTGTAATGTGCTATAGATTTCTATGTTCTATAATCTAAAGGGAAAGGAAGGGTAATGTATGGATCTATTTCTTTTAGCGCAAATACCCCCCCCAGTACTATATATTGATCTGTTGTCTGCACATGTGCATTGTTCTCTCTCTCTCTCTCTGCAATATGAATACACCAGTTAAAACTATCTCCCATGTGCGTGCTTTTATTTAATTGATATGTAGTTGTGCATAGAAACAACAAGTAAAGTTGAAACTCATTTAGCCTATAGGTGCTTTGGGTGTAGTGAAAATCCAGCCAGTTGTAGATTTCGGTAGATGCACCACCATAGCTTCCACGTGTCTGTGAGTTCAAGGTGACAACATATTAGATGTGATTTAGGCATTTTATGTTCAGGAAGAGCCAATATCTTTGAATGGTTGTAGCATTCAACAGCAGATTCAACTGTTCTCCAATCTCTTTCCGGCATGGATACCCCAAATGTTTATGGTGAGCTTACTGTTCCCAGGACATCCTTGTGTTACGGTTTCACTTTTGAACCAGTGAAGCAAGGGTATTTGCATGAAAAGTTCAGGTCTGATTCTACCCACTGTGCTGATACCAGTCCATTTCTCAGCTGAGGAATAAGGTTGAGTATGACCAAACTAAAGAGCTTTCCTGTTCTGGTTTCATTTCGGGATGACTATCCTGGAAATTAAAAAAAAACAGCCTGGGTGTGTGGCTCAGGTTCCTGGTTGAATTTGCTGTCTGGCAGAAGTACATAGGGATATCTGAAGACTTTGAAGCCTTTCTTTTGCAGATGCAATGTAATTCCGCATGATATAAACATCTTTGACATTTCCCTACTGTGACCTTTCACATCTTTCCACCTGCCTAATACTTCTACCTAGGTCCCCTCCTCCTTCACTTTCTCCTACAGTCCACTCTCCTCTCCTATCAGATTCTTTCTTCTCTAGCCCTTGACCTTTCCCACTCACCTGGCCTCATCTATCACCTTCCAGCTAGCCTTTTTCCCCTCCCTCACCTTTTTATTCCGGCATCTTCCACCTTCCTTCTTAGTCCTGAAGAAGGGTCTTGTCCCAAAACTTCAGCTGTTTACTCTTTTCCAAAGATGCTGCCTGACCTGCTGAGTTCCTCTGGCATTCTTTGTGTGTTGTACATTTAACATTTATTTTGCTGCCTTACTAAGGTGGTCAAAGTTCAAGTTACATTGGGGTACTTCCACCAATGATAAGAGATATCTTTGTGAAATTATTGCTCTTTACTTCCCAAGCCTTGTCTGAAAAATTGATCAAATTGCAAGAGACAAGAACGACCGCATGATTCTTTAAAATGTTTAGTTTTGTGACCTTGTTGAGCAATTAATTATGCCTACATTTCAATAACAGCAGCAGAAAACCTGATTATAACTTCCAGTGACTTATGTTCAGCTTGAACAGAGGTATCTCAGGCATGTATTAAAAAAAGCACTGAAAAATTATTCTCTGCACAACTTAGGTCAATGCAAAACAAAAGGGTTCAAATAGAAAAGCGAAATCTGAAATGGCCAGTTATTTCTCACAATTATTCAAATCTCCAGGGAAACTGTTGGTGTGATTGGAAAAGATCAAAGATGAAGGACTTTAAAAGCAATAAGCTAGGGATTTCTTTCTGGGGTGGTGGTACTTGAGAGAGGGCAGCTGAGTTTCACCAGGGTATTGCCTAAATTTGGGGCATTGCATTTATAAGGAGAAATTGAAAGGCTGGGTATGTTTTCCCTGGAATGGTGGAAGAGAGACCTGAAAAAGGCATATAAAGTTGAGGGAGCTACAGAAGAAAGATAATAAAAAAGCTTTTCCTCCAAGATGTCTATGACTAGAGGGCATAGTTTCATTGTGAAAGGTAGAAGGTTTAGGGGGGAACTGAGTTTCGTATTGACACAGAGAATGATTTGAGTTTGGAATGCATTGCCTGAGGAGGCAAATATTTGAATTAACAAGGTATATAAGGCTATAGACCTAACACGGGGAATGGAGTAAGTGTAGATTGATACAACAGGTAGCATGGACATGGTAGGCTGAAAAACATGTTGATGTTTTGGACTGTTCTATGACTCTTCTGGTCTGTGTGCAGTTGTGGTATCAAGCCATATGGGGAGAGATTAAATGGTCTTTAAATGACTCCAGATAGAATGGAAGCAGTGAAGCATTGCGTGAACTGAAAGTGATGGTATCTGCATGATCAAGGTCAAATAAAGAAAAGAGTGTGGTATTAGAACAGGAGGAGCAGGCCGAAGTGAACTATCTGGGTACCTTCCACACTGGAGGTAAGATATTCTTTTAGTCTTTTAAAGTAGAATCTTTGGCTTATTCAGTGTAAAATGCTTCATGTTAACTCCTGGTTAAACAGGAAGCAATTAGATAGTGAATCAAATTCTGGGGGACATTGAAACAATTATAAATTGAATTCGAACCTTGTTAAAACATTGTATGTCTGGGAGAGGTTCTTCTGTCCTTGACCCATCATATTACATCTAAGAACAATAAGTATGATGTGTAAGAGCAATTTGTTTTACTTTCGTGTAATACTTCTACACAAGTTTTCTTTCAAAAATGATTAAAGTAAGCAACAAATAGTTTCATTGAAACATCCCTCTGAAAATGAAAGTGTTACTTTGATAATTGTATCTAACTTGCCTCTGTATATTTTCTATTCTTGTTGTAGAGTGAGTTGCACTGTCTAGTTTTGTATCTTTTCTGTCCATTGAGGATGGAACCATTGTTTCCAGTAGCTACTCAGGGGTTTTCAGGCCAGGTTATTTTTCCTGAGACATATTAGATCATATTCATCATTAATGAGGTCATGGATTGGTTGGCAGGTGATTCAGGTTGCCTGTGGATGCAGAGTTATTTTTGTGAGCGCATATATTTTGGAGTACTTTCCAAAATCCTTGCTAAAATTAGTTATGATTAGATTACCCTGTGAAACCAGCAGGAATCAGATGTCCTCTGCACTTTATCACCGGATACTTTATATTATAATTCTCTTTGAATTGAGAATTTGTTCCATCTCTCAGCACTGTTGGATTACAGTGCAGTGCGATATTGCAACTACAAAATCAGATATAAGAGAAAGCTCAAGAATGACTAAAGAGGATGAGAGAAGAGATGATAAGGAACAATTATGCAAATTCGTATGTCCTCATTGGGAATAGAAGACTGAATGAGAGGAGATAAGGTTGCTGAATTTTCAATTGTAATTGGACCTGATCATGACAAATGATCACCTTGACCTGGATGTTTAAGGTTGTAGAAGGAATTAGAGGCCTTGATAAAAATAAGGAGATGAAACTAACACTGAGGTTGGAGATAATAACAGAAAATGTTCAAATCACTCAACAGGTCAGGCTACATCTGTGGGAAAAGAACTCGTACTCATGTCCTAGTTCAAAGTTTGTGTTTCAAACTATGTCTATTTCCCATGAATAGATATCTTGTCCTTGAACTTGGGTTCTCTTCCCATAAATGATGACTGACCTACTAAGTAATTGCAAAATTTTTTTACTTTTATGTTAGTTTTCTGGCATCTGCTGTTGTTTTTTTTTCCTTTGATTTTCACTGAGTAGGTCTGCTGCTGAATTTATTTGGAAGATCTCAGCAGGTCTGAGTGTTTTGCTCGGTGGTTATCAGGCTGTACGGACGCAGTAAGTACGAATCTTCAGTCGAGGCTTCAGGATCCCAGTTTCCCTACAGACTCCGCTCCAGAAGTGCTTTGGGAACACCTAAAAACCACCATCCTGCAAACCTCTGAAGAAGTCCTTGAGTTTTCCACAATGAAGAACAAGGACTGGTTCAATGAAAACAACCAGGAAATCCAAGAATTGCTGGTGAAGAAGAGATCCGCCCATCAGGTGCACCTTGCTCAGCCGTCTTTTCCTGATAAGAAAGCAGCCTTCTGCCTTGTATGCAGCAACCTCTAGCGCAAGTTTTGAGAGATTCAGAACGTGTCGTGGACCAAACTCGCAAAGAGAACTCAGCTTTGCGCAGACACCGGTGACTAACAGAGGGTTTTATGAAGCCCTGAGAACGGTGTATGGCCCTTTGCACCAGGTCCAGAGTCCCTTGCGCAGTGCAGACGGTCAGGCGCTCTTCACAGACAAGGCGTCCATCCTGAACTGGTGGTCGGAATATTTCCAGACTCCCTTCAGCGCCAACTGCATGATTCAAGACTCAGCAATTCATCGCATCCCACAACAGCCAGAGAAAACAGAACTGGACAAGATTCCAACCCTAGAAGAGACAGTCAAGGCCATAGAGCAGCTGAAAAGTAACATAGCAGCGGGAATTGATGGAATCCCACCTGAGATTTGGAAGTCTGGGGGCCCAGTGTTACACACCAAACTCCACAAGTTTTTTGTCTGCTGCTGGGAACAAGGTAATCTACCGCAGGGCCTCTGTGATGCAGTCATCATCCTGTATAAGAACAAGGGGGAAAAGTCCGACTGCTCCAACTACTGGGGGATAACTCTTCTCTCTATCACAGGAAAAGTCCTCGCAAGAGTACTCCTGAACAGACTGGTGCCCATCATTGCAGAAGAGCACCCCCCAGAGAGCCAATGTGGCTTCAGATCCAACAGGAGCACCACCGACATGGTATTTGTCCTCAGGCAGCTCCAAGAGAAATGTAGGGAACAGAACAAGGGATTGTATGTGACATTTGTTGACCTTACCAAAGTGTTCGACACCATGAGCAGGGAAGGTCTGTGGCAAATCATGGAACGACTGGGATGCCCCCCAAAGTTCCTCAGCATGGTCATCCAGCTACATGAAGATCAGCGTGGCCAAGTCAGACACAACAACGACCTCTCAGAACTCTTCCCAACAGGCAACGGAGTAAAGCAAGGCTGCGTCCTTGTGGCAACTCTCTTTACCATCTTCTTCAGCATGATGCTCGAAAGGGCCACAGAAGACCTTGATGACTAGGGCGGTGTCTATATCCGATACCACACCGATGGCAGCCTGTTCAACCTGAGGTGACTACAGTCCCACACCAAGACACTGGAGCAACTCATCCGAGAGCTACTCTTCGCCAACGATGCTGCCCTTGTTGCCCACACAGAGACAGCCCTGCAGCATATAGCATCCTGCTTCGCAGAGGCTGCCAAGCTCTTCGAACTGGAAGTCAGCTTGAAGAAGACAGAAGTTCTCCATCAGCCCGCACCTCAGGAAGATTACCACCCTCCCCACATCACCATCGGTGAAGTAGAGCTGAAGACAGTCCACCAGTTCAGCTACCTGGGGTGAACCATCTTGTTAGATGCCAAGATCGACAAAGAGATTGACAACACACTGGAAAGGCAAACAGCACATTGGGCAGGCTGTACAAAAGAGTCTGGAACAACAAGCATTTAAAAAAGGCACAAAGATCAGCATGCTGTTATGTACTCCTAGGGTTCCTTTTTGCTGTGGACTGTCACTTTAAGGCACAAGAGAGAACTGAGACTAACTTTTGGATTTCTGCTGAGAGAGTGGAGTCTGCCTTGCAGCCTGTGTTTACACTTTTACAAGGACACTGACTACTGCTGTTAGCTTCTGGGTTGCCATGGAAAGAGAGAGAGAGAGCTCATGAGTTGTCATGGTGACCAAAGGCGGTGTTATTTGATGGACAATTGATGTTATGGTTTCTCTGCAGCGTTTACTTTTTACAAGGACAGTTACAGACATACAGACACACACAGAGTCAAGATGGATTAGATCAATGAAAGACACCAGTGAGTGAGGTCCTGGTTTAAACTTTCAGTAGCCCAAAAAGGGTGAGTTGAGATTGATCCTGAGTATTGATAAATGACTCTCACAAGTTTTCTGCAACTAGAGCAAGTTTGCAGGAAGAGAAGAGAGGAGAGATAGGTTTGAAACAGAAGAAACCTAGTGACAAAGAGGTGTGACTGTCACGTAGTTAACCCACAGGAGTGGGTTCTCTGGTGAGGGGAGTACCTTTGTGAATACCACTTGTGTGTTACCCTTGTTTGGGTGTGGTAGTTCACTGAAGAAAGGCACCCCTGTGGCAAATCACTGTTGGAGTTACTTTGTATGTTGTGGAACTGGATAAGTGGCTATCACAGTTGTGAGTTCGGGGTAACCTTGTGTGGAAACTATCTGTGTGTGATAATCCTTGCTTGGGTTGATAGTTTTACCACTCGATGATGGTACCTCAGTGATAAACTACTGTTGGTGATAATCCATACGTGGATTCTGTTTGAGTATCCTGTGGCCACCACTTTGGGATGACCCGTAGCTGAATTCAGGTGTGGTACCACTTGTGTTGAAAGGATATTCATTGAAGATCAAGCAACACACATCAAAGATCCCACCACTAAGCACATCTTTCCCTCCCCCACTCTCTCTGCTTTCTGCAGGGATCGCTCCCTACGCGACTCCCTTGTCCATTCGTCCCCCCCATCCCTCCCCACTGATCTCCCTCCTGGCACTTATCCGTGTAAGTGGAACAAGTGCTACACATGCCCTTACACTTCCTCCCTTACCACCATTCAGGGCCCCAGACAGTTCTTCCAGGTGAGGCAACACTTCACCTGTGAGTCGACTGGGGTGATATACTGCGTCCGGTGCTCCCGATGTGGCCTTCTATATATTGGCGAGACCCAATGCAGACTGGGAGACCGCTTTGCTGAACACCTACGCTCTGTCCGCCAGAGAAAGCAGGATCTCCCAGTGGCCACACATTTTAGTTCCACATCCCATTCCCATTCTGACATGTCTATCCACGGCCTCCTCTACTGTAAAGATGAAACCACACTCAGGTTGGAGGAACAACACCTTATATTCCGTCTGGGTAGCCTCCAACCTGATGATATGAACATCGACTTCTCTAACTTCCGCTAATGCCCCACCTCCCCCTTGTACCCTATCTGTTATTTATTTTTATACACACATCCTTTCTCTCACTCTCCTTTTTCTCCCTCTGTCCCTCTGAATATACCCCTTGCCCATCCTCTGGGTTCCCCTCCCCCTTGTCTTTCTTACCGGACCTCCTGTCCCATGATCCTCTCGTATCCCCTTTTGCCTATCACCTGTCCAGCTCTTGGCTCCATCCCTCCCCCTCCTGTCTTCTCCTATCATTTTGGATCTCCCCCTCCCCCTCCAACTTTCAAATCTCTTACTCACTCTTCCTTCAGTTAGTCCTGACGAAGGGTCTCGGCCTGAAACGTCGACTGTACCTCTTCCTAGAGATGCTGCCTGGCCTGCTGCGTTCACCAGCAACTTTGATGTGTGTTGCTTGAATTTCCAGCATCTGCAGAATTCCTGTTGTTTTCACTGAAGGTCACTGTCTTCATGTGTGGAGTGGAACAACTTTGGAGATAAAACCTATTACTATTGTTATCTTGAATTGCTGTCATGAAATCTGTGAAATTCGATGAAATGCCTTCTCACAACATTCGCCTTTTGGATTACAAATATCTCTCATTAATTAACCTGAGCATTGAACTGAACTATCTTATATTCCATTGTAAGACTGTATCCAATTACCACCTAAGCTTGAAGAAGTTTGGCTTTTATATTTACACATCTGTAAATGCAAAAGTTCTGCTAACCTATTTGATATATCTGAATTTATATTGTTTTGTGTAGTTACTAATAAAATAGCATTAGTTAAAAGCAATACCAGACTCTAGCTGTGTTCCATTTCTGCTGGATCTATAACCCATTGCAGGGTACGTAACAGTGTACAGAGCTGTTGTACTGCCCACCCTCCTGTACGGCTCTGAGTCATGGGTAACCTACGACTCCTTGAGCGTTTCCACCAGCGCTGCCTCTGCACCATCCTCAACATCCACTGCAGTGACTTCGTCACCAACATCGAAGTTCTCGAACAGGCGGAGGTCACCAGCATTGAGGCCATGCTGTTGAAGACGCAGCTGCACTGGGCAGGGCACATCTCCAGGATGGAGGATCATCACCTGCCCAAGATTGTGCTGTGCGGCGAACTCTCCACTGGCCACTGTGACAGAGAGGCACTGAAGAAGAGGTACAGGGACTCTCTGAAGAGATCCCCTGGTGCTTGTCACATTGACCATCGCCAGTGGTCTAATCTAGCCTCCAATCGCGAGGCCTGGTGACACACCATTCACCAGTCTGTCTCCTCCTTCGAGAAGGCACACAGGGCTGGCATTGAGGACAAAAGGAGAAGGAGGAAGAACGGTGACACAGCAGCACCAAACCCGGAACAGAATTTCCCTTGGAGCCACTGTGGCCGGACCTGCCTTTCCCGTATTGGCCTCGTCAGGCACCAGTGAGCCTGCAGCAGACATAGGCAGCCCTCTTCCTAAATCTTTGTTTGCAAAGCCAAGCCAAGATGATCAGGCTGTCTGGTTGTGAGGGGGGAAAAATGTAGAGATGCTTCCTGGAAAAAGATCAGAAATCAGAGGTTTGGTGAAACGAAGTTGAGAAAGTCAGTTGGAAGGAGATTGCATCAGCTATTGGAGCTTTCTGAGGGTGGCAAAGAGGGGAGCAGGAAGGAAGAGGGATGGAGATCATAGCTTGAAAGATGTACAGTGCCACATCTCATTC
The DNA here is from genome assembly GCF_030028105.1 of Mobula birostris. Classification (NCBI taxonomy): domain Eukaryota; kingdom Metazoa; phylum Chordata; class Chondrichthyes; order Myliobatiformes; family Myliobatidae; genus Mobula; species Mobula birostris. Next base: position 44,548,553 of record NC_092374.1, on the reverse strand, counting down.
TGCCTCAGTGCTCCAGTAAAAAACATTCAATCCTGACATTTAGTGTCATGGAGTTTGCAATTTGTGGATTTCCCTTGAGTGCTTCTGTTTTCTCCTGCTTTCCAAAGACATGTGGGTTGATAGGTTGATTTGTTACTGTAAATTGCCCCTAGTGTTTTGGTGAGTGATAGGGTCTGGGTGGAAGTTGATGGGAATGTAGGCAGAATAAATTTAATAGATGTAAGATTGTTACAATGATAGACTTGACAGGCCAAAGGGCCTGTTTCCCTGTTGTATGAAGGAGACAACAGCAAGTAAGAGATGTGAAAGGCAGTGACTGGAAGTTCTGGGATGGAGGAGAAAGGAAATGTAATGGCGAGGAAATAGATGAGAAATCTGGGCTGAAAGTAATGATTGGCACAAGGCTGAATGATAGAGCTTGTGATTTGGAGGAAGAACAGGAAGGAGAAGTAATGTTCTGAGCTGAATGAGTGCTGACTAACTGCATTCTTGAGCAGGTAGCAATTATATCATATTTTGATGCATTCTATGAACTGTGTGTCACAGATATTAAATTTAAGCCAGGTCTCCAATGAGGGGCTTTGATCATTGGGATAGCCAGAAGCTTTTTCCCAGGACTTAAATGGCTAGCACAAGGAGACATAGCTTTAAGATGCATGGAAATAGGTACCGAGGGAATGTCAGGGGTAAGTTTTTCCACACAAAGAGTGGTGGGTGTGTGGAATGCACTGCCGGCAAAGGTGGTGAAAGTGGATACTTTTAAGAGCCTCTTGGATAAGTTCGTGGAGCATAGAAAAATAGAGGGCTATGCACTAGGGAAATTCTAGGCAGTCTCTAAAGTAGTTACATGGTTGGCACAACATTGTGGGCCGAAGGGCCTGTAATGTGCTGTAAATTTCTATGTTCTATGTTCTATGTGACATGTACTCCCAATTTGAGGCCCTGTTTTAATAAGTTAGTGAAGTTTTCTTCATGGTAATACATTAAAGCTCAGAGATGATTTTACTGTTGTATAAACAGTATAAACTCTGGTTAGGCCACACTTGGAGTATTGTGTCCAGTTCTGGTCACCTCACTATAAGAAGGATGTGGAAGCATTGGAAAGGGTACAGAGGAGATTTACCAGGATGCTGTCTGGTTTAGAGAGTATGGATTATGATCAGAGATTAAGGGAGCTAGGGCTTTACTCTTTGGAGAGAAGGAGGATGAGAGGAGACATGATTGAGGTGTACAAGATAATAAGAGGAATAGATAGAGTGGATAGCCAGCGCCTCTTCCCCAGGGCACCACTGCTCAATACAAGAGGAAATGGCTTTAAGGTAAGGGGTGGGAAGTTGAAGGGGGATATTAGAGGAAGGTTTTTTACTCAGAGAGTGGTTGGTGCGTGGAATACACTGCCTGAGTCAGTGGTGGAGGCAGATACACTAGTGAAGTTTAAGAGACTACTAGACAAGTATATGGAGGAATCTAAGGTGGGGGCTTATATGGGAGGCAGGGTTTGAGGGTTGGCACAACATTGTGGGCCGAAGGGCCTGTACTGTGCTGTACTATTCTATGTTCTATGTTCTATAAGCAACTACATACTGTATATGCACAGGTGCTATGAAAAACTTACACACTTATCTGTAGCAGCACCACAGGTACATAGTATAAGACACTACAACATACTGCATGTGCAACTTTCTGTATATGCAGCATTCTGTAAATGCAACATCCACAAAAAATGAGTTAGATATAAGATATAGATATATTTTACAATAAATAACACAATTAGAACAAAAATTCAATTTCTTCAAAGTTCAAAGTGCTGAATGTGGTGATAATTTTGCTATACTGAAGTAATGATTAAGTTGCACGGTGCTTTAAGAGCTGAATGTTTGAAGGGAAGAAGCTGGTAGCTTGGGTCTTCAGGCTTCTATACCTCATGCCCAATGGTAGCTGTGAGAGGATAGCATGGCCTGGATGGTGGGGATTTAATATCTTCTTCAGACAGACCCTTATTATAGATACTTCCAAATTGTGGGGTAGGATGTGGCCATGATGTATTAGGTGGAGACCACTACTCTCTGCAAATTGTTATATTCACATGCATTCAAATTACCATACCAGATCAAGATGCATCTGAATAGGACACATTCAGCAGAACAGCTGTAGAAGTTTGTTAGCATGTTTGGTGAATTGCCAAATCCCCTTAACCTTCTTAGAAAGTAAAGCTGATGGTATGCCTTCCTTGTGATTACATCTATTTTCTGAGCACACGCTAACAATTTGTACAGGTCAGGGACAAGTACCCCATATCTATTTATCTTCCAGGAAGTAATGTTTTGGTTAAGTCAGTAAATTTTGTATATGGCATGTAGGTACAGCAGACTTGGGATCAGGCTTCAACTTCAGACTTTTGCAAAGTTTTCCTCATCAACACACACAAAATGCTGAAGGAACTCAATAGGGTAGGTAGCATTTATGGAGAGGAATAAACAGTCACATTTCAGGCCTGGACCCTTCATCAGTTTTCCTCATTTCATCTCTGGATGTGCTGCAGATTAATTGGTGAAGATTGATTGTTATGTACTCAATATCTTCAATAGTTTTGTTTCATCTGATTGTTGGGCAAACAAAATGGATCTATGTTCATTACTTTCTATCATGCAACTCTTAAAGCTAAACCATTTCACTGTCCAGTAAAAATAGGATCCACATCTTGATATAAAGATCTTCTCCAATGCAAATGTAAAAGCAAAGAGGTAACTGAACACTGAAGGTACACACTCCTACTATCTGAGTAATCAAAGCATGTACTTTTTTCACATTATAAAGTTACTTTTTGAACAAAATATGGAATTCACATTTTACTTAAGGATATCAGTCTTTATCTTCAGTTTTTTTTCTAATAATTAAGATCAAATCATATTCAATAACTTCCAACTGGCCCTCTTTGAAACACCTTACTAACCTACCAAGCGTGCTGAAGAAGCATATCACATCTCAGCAAAATAGCTCCAATAAACTAACCTTTGAGAAAACAGTCATACAATCAGGAGCCTTTTAAAGATTATAATTAAAACTAACCTTTATTGTACAGATATTTTTATATGTTCATTTGAAAGGGGAACACTGTTAATATTAGACTTATTGATTTGGATCCGTGCCTAAACCCCACAAAGATGGAATTACTGTGTAGGACTGATGATGCATCTTTCAGATGAGACATGAATCCATGGCCCCATTTGTCCCCTCAGGTGGACATTAGCAATCCCAGAGAGTAGCTTCAAAGAATACACTGGCTAATATTTATCCCTCAATTAACATAATTTAAAAGAGCAGATTAGTTGGCTAGTATCACACTGCTTTTTACAGGAGTCTGCTGTGCATAAATTAAATGTGATATTCCCTGCATTACAACAAGGATTATGCCTTAAGTGTGCTTTGCTGTGTATATAAAGTGCCTCTAGGCCCTGTGTGATTGTGAAACATGTTTTCTCTCTCATTTTCTGAACTGATATCTTCTGCTCACCTTGTTTCAGAAATTCTCCACTTACTCATCACGCCAACACTTTGCAATTTTCTGACAGACCATGCAAAGACGGCAAACTTCATGTAGGGGTTGCAGTAAAAGAAACTGTAACCATTTTAGAGATTGTCAGGGAGAGAAGGATATTGATTTTACATTTTCCAATTTAAAATTCTGCTTCATAATATTGTTTTTAGTCACAGAAAATCTCTTGGGAATGGTTACTATCTCTGTGTAGAATTTTAATTGGAGAATGTAAAATAAATGTTTTTCCTTCTGTCTGATGATCCCTGAAGTGATTGTGCACCCTGTTAACAGCAATTCCAACGCAATGTCAGATTAACCAAGATTGCTTAGAGAGTTGTAGAGGGAAAGCATTATCAATGAGCTGCGGAGTGACAGGAAATCTACAGGGAAACATTTCCAAAAACAAATTGCTGCACTGATTTCAAATCTTTTATGTTCTGTCACATGAAGAAAACAATTTCAATTATATAGAAGCTAAATTAACAATCTATTCACAGTTTGAATCATAGGATAAGGAAAACAATCAAACTGCTGTATCAGAGACTTTGTGGTAGGAGCACTGGTTGATGGATGGTTTGACGAAATGGAGCAAATCTGTATTTTGAAACTGGTAACCCATGTAAATGGAATGCCAAGCTAATTAATCTCTCTATCTTCTAAACCATACGTCATAAATCTACCAAACTCCTGTCAAATAATCGCATTGCCAATGACTTCTTAACTCCATGAATCTAAAATTCTGCTGACGTTCTCTTCATAGGTTAGTCTACATCAAATGAAAAAGTTGAAACATCCCACCAATTTCTTTGACAAGTTTCCAAGAAGCACTTTGGACTTTGAATGGTATCTGAATGCAGATAAACATAGAGGTAAAATCTTCTACCCTTTCTAATAGCTGTTTTTGAAGGGAAGATGAAGACTGGTGATTGGTAATTAGTTTATTCTTGTCACATGTATTAAAATACAGTGAAAAGTATGCCATCCAGACAGAACATTTGAAAACATACACTAATAAAGTGGCCACTGAGTGTATGATTGTGGGCTTCTACTGCTGTAGCCCATCCACCTTAAGGTTCAATGCGTTATGCTCCTCTGCAGACCACTGATGTAACAGTGTCTGATGTATCTGAGTTACTGTCCCCTTGAACAAGATTGGCCATTCAAATCTGCCATCTCTCATTAACAAGGTGTTTTCACTCACAAAACTGCCACTCACTGGATGTTGTTTTTTTTTTTTGTTTTGTTTTTCACACCGTTCCGTATAAATGCTAGATACTATTGTGAGAAAGTCATAGCATATCAGCGTTTCTGAGATACTCAAACCACCCTGTCTGGCACCAACGATCATTCCTTGGTCAAAGTCACTTAGATCATGTTTCTTCCCCATTCTAATATTTGGTCTGAACAACAACTGAACCTCTTGACTATGTCTACATGCTTTTATGCTTTGAATTGGTGCCACATGATTGGCTGATTAGATATTTGCATTAATGATCAAGTGTATAAGTGCACCTAATAAATGGTCACTGAGGTCACTGAGTGTAAGTACATCAAGGTAGTACAAGGACATAGAATTTAGATTTTAAAGAGTAAAACAATCTTATGATGAATAATATTGGATCAACAAAGCAAGTTCTTCATTTTGTTTCGAAAACAATTACTCCCATTCCACTCTTGTTCTTGTATTTCAGAAATTGTGTATTCACCCTTGAAGGAACTGCAACAGCATTTGATTTCCCAAGGCTTTTGGTGGTATTGGACATGAAAGTGTAGTGAAGCAGTAATTATGAATACATCAACACAGATTGTTGCAACTCAGAAACTGCAAATACTGGGAATCTGAAATAAAGGTAAAAATGCTGGAAACACTCAGAAGGTCAAGCAGTATCAGTGGAGAGAGAAACAGTTTAGGTTTTGTGTTGAAGATTCTTCAGAACTGGGAAAGAAAGGAAATAAATGTTCGTAGTTTTAAGCTGCAAGGAAGGTGGGTGGTAAATGTTCAGTAAAAAGGAACATCTCTGAGTGTGGCTAGAATTGCAGAAGGATTGGTTGTAGAGGTTGTCCAATGAGGGTAGCTATAGAAAAGAAGCACTGAGAAACACTGGGATTGCAAAAGCCATAGACTTAGCAGCACAGCAGATTCAGCAACTGCACTCATGAATATGCATGTGTCCACTAATTATTATTTCATTATGGCAGTATTTAACTCCATTCTTTTCATTGTAGTGCTTGTTGAGACTTGAGCAAAGCACAGTAATGATACACTACCTGCTTGCATTCAGCCTTGTCTGAGAAAGTGGACTACTGAGGCAACTGACGCTGAAGACTAGCGGTATTTGTTTTATATTTAGATATTACTTTCAGCCACGGTTTTGGCATATAATTTTCCATTTGAGAGTTTTAGACAAAGGCCCTGTTTGGCCCTGCATTTATTGTTTTCCTTTCCCTTAAAACCCTGTTCACATTAAAGTCTGTGAACTATTGACCTCTCTCTCTCTTCCCTCACCCTCACCGCCCCCCCCCCCTCACCGCATTGGGTCATATCCAAAAGTCTGAGAGCAAGCCTTAACTACACAAAGATGGACCCAGCAGTGAGAGAGTAACTGAGCTTGGCCCAAGGATTCATTGGTCAGGTAGGGGACAGCTACAGGCAATTGAATCTGTACTGGGTGAAGTTACTGAAACAATGATGCAGATAACCTCATGCCGACAAGCCCAGTCTCACTTGAAGGAACAAGTATGATCCCTTGGCACATCTGCTCAACAGCTCACCACAGACAATCAGGGTCAGGTGTCTAAGATTTCTGCTTTCATGGCCACCACCCACAAACTCACTGTGGAAAGCTAGCAACAGGAACTCTGCAGATGCTGGAAATTCAAGCAACACACATCAAAGTTGCTGGTGAACGCAGCAGGCCAGGCAGCATCTCTAGGAAGAGGTACAGTCAACGTCTCAGGCTGAGACCCTTCGTCAGGTAGACATTCCAAGCCCAGCCTGGTTATTTTGATGACGATGCCCGAAAACTGGCGTACAGGGTCAATCTCTTAGATGGACCTCAACTCAGCCTGTTCAATGCTTTATGGGAGCAAGGATTCCCCACAGCCCAGTCATTCTGACATTTTGCTGCAGAATTGAGGAGGGTTTTTGACCTTCCAGTACATGGTCAGGGGGCTGCACACCAACTCCTGGACCTGCACCAAGGCAGAGGGACGGTGAGGATCTATGCAGTTAAATTCCACGCGCTTGCAAAAGAGACAGGATGGAATGAGAGATCTCTCATTACTGCCTTCCAGCATGCACTGAACACAGGAGTCCAGCAAGAGATTGCTGTCCATGATGAACAGGATAGTGTGGATGGCCTGATTAATCTGGTTATTCGAGTAATAGGTAACAAAATGGTGCAGGGAAAGAATATCTCAAGCTTCCTACATACTGTCTGATCACTGTCTTTCCTCATCCTCTCTGTCATCTCCCAGCACCCGGTCCATGGAGGAGTCTATGCAAGTGAACTTTTGCGCCTGTCTCAGGAGAAATAAGAATGGTGCTGGAGAACAGATTCTTGCCTCGTTTGTGGTGATGCAGGACATTTATGGGTGGCATATCCCAAGCGTCCAGTAAAAAAGGTTGTCCTTTTCAGCAGGGAGGGGATACGTGACAGGTTGGTTTTCACTGCACTCATCTTCCTCTAATTGTGTAATGGTCACAAATTCATTGTCATCAGGATCTTGGACCCATGAACTTAAGGCATTTATTGACTTCGGTGCAGCTGGGAACCTCATAGACATCTCTCTGGCTCAAAGATGGGGTGCTCCAACTCAGGAGTTAAGAGAAAAAATCAACAACAAACCCTGGACAGTTGACCTCTGGGTACCAGCCAGATCCAGCTTTTCACCCAACTCTTCCAACTTGCGCTCAAAGGCAACCATAGTGACGAACTCTCCTCCTGTCTGGCTAATGTGTCTCAACTGCCACTGGTGCTTGGTTTCTGATGGTTATTGCAACATAACCCGCTGATTGATTGGTCTCATAAAGCACTCCAACAGTGGAGACTGGCATCTGGGTCCAGCTCAAGCTTCATTCCGTGAATCCCCTCCTCTGCCAGCTAAAGATGTGGACCTCTCTGGGATTCTCACTGAATATGCCGACCTTCTTGAGATCTTCTGTAAAAGGAAAGCAACCTCCCTGCCCCTGACCAGCCATACGACTGTGCCATAGATGTCGTACCTGGCACTAGTTCTCCCCGGGACCAGCTCTTTTCTCTCTCTTGTCCTTAAATGGTGACCATGAAGGAATACATCAAGGAGGCACTGGCCATTGGGTTTATCTGTCTGCTGAAGTTGCCAGTAGGAGAAATTTTATTTTTTGTGAGCAGGAAAGGTGGCAAGCTTCATCTCTGCATTGTACCTTGACTATACCTCTTCCCACCCTGCCACATGCAAAAATGCCATTCCCTATTCCCAGTTTCTCTGTCTCCGCCGCATCTGCTCCCAGGATGAGGCTTTCCATTCCAGGGCATCTCAAATGTCCTCTTTCTTTAAGGATCGTGGTTTCCCTTCTGCCGTCATCAATGGTGCCCTCAACTGCATCTCCTCCATTTCCCGCACTTCAGCCCTCACCCCATCCTCCTGCCACCACAACAGGGACAGAGTTCCCCTTGTCCTCACCTACCATCCCACCAGCCTCCGGATCCAGCATATTATCCTCCGCAACTTCCGCCATCTTCAACAGGACCCCACAACTAAGCACATCTTTCCCTCTCTACCCCTCTCCACTTTCCGCTGGGATCGGTCCCTCCGTGACTCCCTGATCCACATGTCCCTCCCCACGGTTCTCCCACCTGGCACTTATCCCTGTAAGCGTAAATGCTACACCTGTCCCTACACCACCTCTCTTGCCACCATTCAGGGCCCTAAACAGTCCTTCCAGGTGAGGCAACACTTCACTTTGTGAGTCTGTTGGGGTCATCTATTGCATCCGGTGCTCCTGGTGCGGCCTCCTCTACATCGGTGAAACCCGATGCAAATTGGGGGACTGCTTCGTCGAGCGCCTCCGCTCTGTCCACCACAACAGACAGGATCTCCCAGTAACCACCCATTTCAACTCTGCTTCCCATTCCCATTCAGATATGTCCATACATGGCCTCATCTACTGCCATGATGAGGCTAAACTCAGGTTGGAGGAGCAACACCTCATATACCGTCTAGGTAGTCTCCAGCCCCTTGGTATGAACATAGAATTCTCCAACTTCCGGTAATTCCCTCCCCCTTCCTTCCTCTATCCCTATTTTACTCTGCCCCCCCCCAGCTGCCTATCACCTCCCTCATGGTTCCTCCTCCTTCTACTACTTGTTTCCCCTATTCCTTCTTCACCTTTCCTGCCTATCACCTTCCTGCTTCCCCTCCCCCACCCCTTTATCTTTCCCCCTACTGGTTTTTCACCTGGAACCTACCAGCCTTCTCCTTCCCACCCTCCACCCTCCCCCTCCCCCTCCCCCTCCCCACCTTCTTTATAGGGCCTCTGCCCCTTCCCTCTACAGTCCTGCCAAAGGGTTCCGGCCCAAAACATCGACTCATCATTTCCACGGATGCTGCCCGACTTGCTGAGTTCCTCCAGTATGTTGTGAGTGTTGCTTTGACCCCAGCATCTGCAGAGTAGTTTGTACTTCTGTCTCCCTGCGTTGATTATTGGCAGATGAACAACAGCAGCGTGAAGAAGCACTACCCTCTTCCCCTGCTGGCATCTGTATTCGAACATCTCCAGGGAGCAGCCATATTTTTCAGTCGATCCTAGTAAAGTTCATGGAGTTACAGAGTAGTCCAAAACATCTCCTGTCAAAGAGGTGCAGCTCTTCTTGGGGTTTGCAAACTTTTATTGCCGCTTCATCCAGAATGTTAGATCTTGGAAGGCTTTTGAAAGGCTTGCTACTCTCTTGTAGGAGCCATGGCCAACCTCGCAGCTGGTTTCCACTCCCAATCCAATGGCCAAACTAGGAGACTGAACCAGGAGTCGGAGACAACCCTGCGCTGCCTTGCCTCTTCAAATCCCCCATTGTGGAACTTCCAAATGGTTTGCGCAGAGATCGCCCACAACAACGTCCAGTCATCCTCCAGTGGCATGTCCCCCTTTGAATGACAGAAGGGATTCCAGCCATCACTTTTCCCTGACCAAAAGATTGATATAGGAGTTCCCGCTGCTGAACAGTTGATCTAGCGCTACAAGTGCACCTGGAGATGAGCCAGGGCTTCTCTGCTGTGCACTCAGAAACAACATACTCAGAAGTTTGATCAACTCCACCAACAGCCAAGGTCATTCAAGCCAGGAGAGCATGTCTGGTTGGCATCAAGGTCTCTTCCCCTGAAAGTCAAGAGCCACACATTAGCTCCATGCTATTTTGGGCAATTTGTAGTAGAAACAGCTGTCAACAAGCTCTCGTATTGCATGAGGAGGCATAGTTTTAAGGTGCTTGGAAGTAGGTACAAGGGGGGCGTCAGAGGTAAGTTTTTCACACAGAGTTGTGGGTGCATGGAATGCACTGCCAGCGATGGTGGTAAACGCATATACAATAGGGTCTTTTAAGCGACCCTTGGATATATACATGGAGCTTAGAAAACTAGAGGGCTATGCAGTAGGGAAGTTCCAGGCAGTTTCTAGAGTAGGTTACGTGGTTGGCACATGTTGTAATGAACGAGGCGAACCCAAACGCAGGACACAAGCATGGAGATTGAGTTAGGATGCAGATGCGGGCATGAGTGTTGAACGGCAAACAGGAGGGAGTGCAGAAAAGCAGGAGGCAGGTAGAACTTATCTTGAAACAGAGCATAGAAAGGAAAGCGGCAGACAAAATTTTTCTTAGCACGGCCAGACGGAGTTACACAGGTAAACCTCAGTGCTGAAGTAAAACTTAGAATACTCATCTTGACACGGAGAGACTGAGTTTCACAGGTAAATCTCAGCACTGAAGCAAAACTTGGAACAAGCAATCCTAAGCGCACGGGAAATGTTAATTACCACACTGGCAAAACCAACAATCTGGTAACTAGTGGGTGCAAAGCCGGGGTTCTTATGCTGCAGGTCTTGATGAAAACCAGGTGTGCCACCATCAAAGAAAATTAGGAGTAAGTGGGGAATTAACAGTTGGATTCATGGCACAATCAAAGGGAATTAGGAGAAAATGGGGAATTAATGTTCGGGACCGTGACAGCACAACATTTTGGGCTGAATGACCTGTACTGTGCTGTAGATTTCTATCCTTCTATGTTTCCATGTATAGATTGCTTCTACCAGCATCAGTGAAGGTCCACCCAGTGTTCTATGTTTCCTAGCTCAATCCAGTTATTACCTCTCCCTTAGCCCCAGCCACACCACCTTCCCCTCATCCCCACTTGGTAGATGGTTCCGTGATGTATACGGTGCAGCACCTCCTGTCGTCTCACTGGGTATGTGATAATATCCAGCGCCTTGTAGAATGGGAAGGGTATGATCCTGAAGAATGTGCATGGATCACGGCGAAGGACATCTTGAACAAGTTGCTCACCTTGGACTCTCAGCAGACACAGGTCTGTGGTGCCTCAGGAGGTACGCTTGGGGAGGGAAGCCCTGTCACAACCATAGACTCAGCTGCGCAACAGATTCGGCAATTGTGCTCTTGAACATGCATGTGTCACGTAATTATTATTTCATTATGGCAGTATTTAACTCCCTGCTTTTAATTGTAGCGCTTGTTGAGACTTGAGCAAAGCACAGTAATGTTACGCTGTCTGTTTGCATTCAGCCTTGCCTGAGAAAGTGGACTATTGAGTCGACTGATGCTTAAAACTAATGATATTCATTTTATATTTTGATATTCCTTTCAACTGCTATGTTGGCATCTAGTTTTTGGTTTGAAAGTTTTAGTTAATGGCCTGTTTGGCCAAATGTTTAATATTTTTCTTTCCCTTAAAACCCTATTCACATCAAAGTTTATGAACTATCAACCTGCTTCTGTGTCTCTCTTTCTGTGCTTAGGCTATATCTGAATGTACTGAGAGAAATTACTGTTGTCATAGAGTGAGAATGCAGAAAAATAAAAATAAAAAGTGAAAGATGCAGAAATGGCCAGTTTTGGTTGTTGGATGTTCTCCTTTCTAATAAGGGTTCTTTTGGGTTTCATTGTTTCATATTTGCCTGTTAGGAGACGAATCTCAAGGTTGTATAATGTATACCTATTTTTATAACAAATGTACTTTGAACTTTGAACTGTCATCTCAAAGTGCTGCAATCCTTAGGGTGTGGCTGTCCCACAGTTCTAATAGGGAGGAAGTTCCAGGAATTTGGAAATAGCAATCTGTTTCCATGTCAGGAAGGTCTGTGATTTTGAGGGCAGCTTTCAGCTGGTTTTGTCCCCATGTTTTTGCTTGTAACTGCTGGAGGTCATGAGTTTGGAAGGAGCTGTCAAAGAAGCCTTGAGTTACTGCAGTGCATCCTGTAAATGATACAGATTACTGTTAGTGTGCATCAGTGGCTGATGCACTTTGCTTTGACATTGACTTTGAATGACTGTCTTTGAGTGAGTAAATGGTTGTGGGTGGGCTGTTTTGATCTATATGGGGTCAAGTTTCTTGAGTGTCATTGAAGCTACACTCACCCAGGTAAATGAGGATTGTTTCATCGCAATCCTGACTCGAGCTTTGAAGTTGACAGACAAGCTGTGGGGAATCAGGAAATGAGTTATATACTACAGGATCCCAACATCTGACCTGCTCTTATAGGATGTTATATTGTGATTTAGTGTGTGTGGTGGTGCTGTTCCTCAAGCTTGCACTGTTAGAACAATACAGAAGGCCACAGACAAAAAGGCCAGAGTGGGAAATGGGAAGGAGAATTAAATGGTAGGTGAGGGATTCTTTCTCTTTATGGACCGAATGCTAGTATTCCATAAAGTAATTAACAAAGAGAACATCAAATGCAATAGACGAAAGTGAAAAAAGTACCAGTGTATTGATGCTTTTCTTCAAAGACTCATTTAGCTTCCTGGATGGTGGGAAGTGAAAAAGGGCAAGGTTAGGTGTGGCATATCTTGTGATTGTATCATTGGTACTGTGAATGCTTTTCACTGTATTTCAAAATCTGGTGAGTGGAGCCTGCCACCCAGACTCACTGTTGAGAGATACGCAACTCTTCCACACTCATCTAAAATTCGCTTGTGGACAGAGAGCGTCTCGAACCCTGTCTCTGAGCCAATGGGGGTGGAGGGGGTGGGGAAAAGAGAGGGAATAGGGAAATATGTAATGGATCCTGCGAGTCCTGTCCACTAAACCACCAAGAAAACTGCTGCTATCGAGCAAAAAAGGTCAAGGTTTAGGTGCAGTCAAACCATTAAAAGTGAAATAAAGATTTTAAAGTTTTAAAGAACTCTATTTTTTAAGGAGTTGTTAAAAATAATAAAATAAACTTAAAACTTGCAACTAAGTGACTTCATTAAATCAATCACCTCACTTATCCTTATTCTTACCTTGCTGCTTGAAAGTCACCCTGGAATGAAGCGTTTGTAAACTGAATACTAGATATAAAATGGGAGTCCAGACCTGCCAACAACCAGGAGGTTTAAATGCTGGTAAACCTGCCACAAAAAAACCCAGCAAAATCTGGGCTAATGGTGGAGCAAATGAGGGATGGACCTTTTTGGGTGTGAGGTCTGTACTGTAGTGCAAGCCAATAGGGTCCCTATGAATCTTTTCTCTGGTGCCAGCAAAGCATCAGGTTGAAGGTGCACTCTTTAGCTATTATTTGTGGTTGCTTTTCAAATATGTTTACATTACCTCAGGCACTAGAAAAGGCACAATGAAGTGCTATTCCACTGGAAGCTCATGGCATGGGGGTAAGACTGTGTTGTACATGTGGTGTAAGACAACCTGCCAGTACTTTGGCTGGTTCAGAAGCTGGTCATTGGCTACAGGAGAGGTCCATGAACCGGTCCTCAATGGGGGATCAGAGTTGGGGAGGGTCAGCAACTTTAAATTCCTCAGTGTTATCATTTCAGAGGACCTGTCCTGGGCCCAGCATATAGATGCAATTGTGAAGAAAGCATGACAACGCCACTAATTCTTTAGAAGTTTACAAAGATTTGGCATGACATCTAAAATTTGACAAACTTCTATAGATGCGTGGTAGAGAGTATATTGTTTGGCTGCATCACAGCCTGTTATGGAAATACCAATGGCATTGAACTGAAAATCCTACAAAAATAGTGGAAATGGCCCAGTCCATCACAGTTAAAGCTCTCCCAACATAGACTACATCTAGATGGAGCATGGGCACAGAAAAGCAGTATCTATCATAAGACCATAAGATATAGGAGCAGAATTAGGCCATGTGGACTGTGGAGTCCGCTCCACCATTTCATCATGGCTGATCCATTTCCCTCTCAGTCCCAATCCTCTGCCTTCTCCCCGTATCCCTTCATGCCTTGATTAATCAAGAATCCATAAACCTCTGCCTTAACTTTACCCAATAACTTGGCCTCCATGCCTGCCTGTGCAAAGAATTCCACAGGATCACAACTCTCTGGCTAAAAAAAAATCTCCATTCTAAATAGACATCCCTCTACTGTGAGGCTGTGTCCTCTGGTCCTAGACTTCCCCTCTAAAGGAAACATCCTCTCCACATCCAATCTGTTAAGGCCTTCCAACATTTAATAGGTATCAATGACATCACCTCCTCCTCATGTTATTTTGAACTCCAGTGAGTAGTACTGGCCCAGAGACATCAAACGCTCCTTATATGACAAGCCTTTCAAACCTGGAATCATTTTCAGGAACCTCCTTTGAACCTTCTCCAATGTCAGCATATCTTTTCTTAGATAAGGGGCCCAAAACTGCTCACAATACTACAAGTGAGGCCTCACCAGTACCTTATAAAACCTCAACATTACATTCTTGCTATTAAATTCTAGTCGTCTCAAAATGAATGCTACCATTACATTTGCCTTGTAGAACCTCCTTAACTAATGTCATAAGTAATGTTTAACCATCCAGTTAAGACAACGGGAGCCTACATTGTTGTTTGCCTTGAAAGTCCAAATGAAGTGGAGTCATGGGATGAAAACACAGAATCCAAACAAATCCTTGTTTCACTCTGGGAACATCATTGTGCCTTGAGAATAATTTTCAAAGTAACTTATATAACGCTGTATAAAATCATAGTGCAATGCAAAACAATTCTGGACAGTTAGTTGTACTTTTGAAATTGCACTTATCACTCCATTGAGCAAGTTGTGATGATCTGACTCATTCAACATATGCACAGTGACTTCTACCTTTAATTCTTGCTATTGGCAAGTATTACATGTTAATCCGACACAGTGTGTTTGGAGTTGCTTTGATCTGTTTGAAATACTAATCCTGCTCTGATAAACTTGCCATTTGCTTGCATATTTTAATGTCCCCACATAAAAGTTGAAAGACTCCTATTCATTTGGATAATATTTTGAGCCACTATTAAAGATGATATGTTCAAACATTCATAAAACAGTTCTGGCTAACCAAATGGTTTGTTTGTATGTAGGGCCTTAGCATTTCCCTCTGTAGATGCCTTCTTGCCCACTGAGCTCCTCCAGCATCTTGTGTGTTGATGAAGATGATAGTGTTTTTGATTGCATGTAATCATCCAGTAAAAATAAAGCTCACAGCTTAAAGCTGAACACATGCTTTGATCACATTACTTATGTCATCCAGAGGAAGCTGAGCCTGTGTATTATGAGCTGAAATAAGCTATTTGGTCATAGAGTCATAGAATACTACAGCATAGAAACAAACCTTTTGGCTCATCTAGTCTGTGCCAGGGTATCAGTTCCATCAATCTGCACCCAGATCACAGCCCTCCATATGCTTGCCGTCCATGTACCTATCCAAGTTTCTCTTAAATGTGAAATCGACCATCCATCCACCATTTCGGCAGGCAGCTTGTTCCACACTCTTATGATCCTCTGAGTGAAAAGTTTCCCCCTCATGTTCCCCTTACAGATTTCATCCTTCATCCTTAAGCCATGACCTCTAGTTCTAGTTTCACCCAAACTCAGTGGAAAAAGCCCGCTTGAATTTACCCTATCTATACCTTCCCAATTTTGTATACCTCTGTCAAATCTCCCTTCATTCTCCTGTGCACCAGGGAATAAAGTCTTAAATTATTCAATCTTTCCTTCCAACTCAGATCCTCAAGTCCTGGCAATATCCTTGTACATTCACTTGACATTTTTCAATCTTATTGATATCTTTTCTGTCGATAGGACAGAATATTCCAAATTAGGCCTCACTAATGTTTTACACAATTTCAACATAATATACCAATTCCTGTACTCAGTATTTTGATTTATGAAGGGCAATATGGCAAAAGCTCTCTTTATGACCGCTTTTACCTGTGACATCTCTTTCAAGAAATCATGGATTGAAATCAATCTGTTCTACCCTACTCCTCAGTGCCCTACCGCTCACTGGCTTGTCTTCACAAAATGCAAGACCTTACTCTTGCCTGCATTAAATTCCATCTGCCATTTTTCAGCCCATTTTTCCAGCTAGTCCAGATCCTGCTGCAAACCTTAATAGTATTTCATGCTACCCCCTACGTCCCCAATCAGTGTCCTTCGCACCATTGCTTTACTATCCTGTTTCCACCATTTCTCCATATCACTAAATCCCTTTGGCATTAGGAGATATATCTTGTACCTGAATACATTTAATGTCTTGAGTGAAGAAATTTCTCCTAATTTCTGTTTTAAATAGCATCTTCCATATGTTGAGTCTAGTTCTGAACTTTCCAAGCCTCAGGAACATCCACCCTGTATCAAGTTTTTCCAGTCTGCAAGAATTTCAGCATTCCTCCAGGGTCAAGGCACAAAACACATTACCAGCAGCACACAGCACACAACACCTAGCAAATAGCATAAATAGCACATATGGTTACTATTTCAGAAAGACATACAGTCACAAGGAATAAAGTATATAGCCCAAGTCCTGGCAATATCCTTGTACATTCTGTGCAGCATGACTGCAGATTGTCCTGGCCTAGCTTGTTCTTCCACTGAGAGAGCGCCGGAGACCAGCACTGAGTAAACACCAGAGTGCAGCACCAAGTGAACACTGGAGGGCAATACCAATGGGAGTGGCAAGGCCCTAACCCAGTATGGATTCCAGTGCACCTACAGAGGTCTCTTCTACAATGCCTCAGCGTCTCTGCCCTGGGTGACTGCAACAGGTGACCTCTCAGCCTAGGCCTGTTCCTCAACACAAGGGAGGAAACGCAACTCCCCCGCTGTTGGTCTTGCCAATGAATCCATGTACTAGACTTGCAGTGTTCTATGTTACCAATGTACAAAGGGTCTAGCAATCATAATGAAAACATCCAAAAGCTCTCTTTACGACCCTATCTACCTGTGACACCACTTTTAGGGAATTTTGTATCTGTATTCCCAGATCCCTCTCAGTCTTCCATCTATGCCTACATTTTACACAATAGCATATCCAGATCAGGTAGACTTTGCGCTCTCATTCATCACCATTCAGCAGCTCTCTCCTCTTTCATCTTCCCTTCCCTCTCTTGGCTCAATCTCCTTCCTTACATATTTCAGCCTTCATCTACCATGTCTCCCTTTTCCCTAACCTGGATTGATCTGCATAGCATCCTTCAACATCCATTGCTCCCTCAATTAATGAATCACCTCTCTTCCTCTACTTCATCCCTCCCTTTTTCCTTTTTATACTGGCCATTTTCTTTTTTCCACTTTCAATCCTGATGTAGGAGTTCAATTGGAAAGTTGACAACTCCTTCACCCCACAGATGCTGCCTGGCCCACTGAGTTCCTCCACCAGATTGTGTGTTTCTTCAGATTCCAGCACCTGCAGTTTCTTGTGCCTCTAACCTTTATCAAATGCCTTCTTCTTTCTCCACAGCAGACTTCTTCAAAGAGCTACAATAAATTTGCCATACATGATTAATAATTCCCCAAACTCCCTGTTCACCAGACCAATGGCCATCATGTTAACACCTTCTTGATTCCTCATGTTTAGATTTCTGGCTAGCTTTAATGCACACTCTAATTTATCATTGTGTTGGCTCGTGGCCAAGTGGTTAAGGTGTCGGTCTAGTGATCTGAAGGTCGCTAGTTCGAGCTTCAGCTGAGGTAGCATGTTCTGTCCTTGAGCAAGGCACTTAACCACACATTGCTCTGCGACGACACCAGTGCCAAGCGGTATCGGCCCTAGAGCCTTTCCCTTGGACAACATCGGTGGCATGGAGAGGGAAGACTTGCTGCATGGACAACTGCCGGTCTTCCATACAACCTTCCCCAGGCCTGCACCCTGGAAACCTTCCAAGGCGCAAATCCATGGTCGCACCAGACTAACGGATGCCTATATAAAAAAATTATCATCATTAAAATTTCTTTTTATTGGCTGTTTTGCATATTCCATCCAATAGGATCACAAAGACTCTTTCAGTCCCATTTAAAATAATGCATTTTCCTTTAACTTGGAGGAAAATTTACCATTCAGAATATTCAAAACTGCAACAAAATGTTTCCATATTTATGAAGACAATCTATCAGTTGGTTTGCTGGCTCATTGCAAGTGACACATTTGATTTTACACTGGACCATCACCAACAAATTACACTGTTTCTCCGGTTTATCGTCCCTCACTGTAACAGATAGGTAATGGGGAAAGGGTTCTTGGGAATAGTTTGCAAACTAGCATAGACACTGGACAGAATGACGGTTCCTTAATTGTTTCAGAATCAGAATCATGTTTAATATCACTAACATAAGCCGCGAAATTTATTTGACAACTTACACACTGCAACATCTTTACAATAATATATCGTGTTATTATCATCCAAACAAATCACAATTTAAGCCAACCCAATGCCTCAAAAACATGTGCCTATAACCAGCTGCTTCATGTGACATCTTAGTCAGGTGATGTCTTCTTGTTTCTTTTGCCTTCTTGCTTCAGAATACACAGTAGTATTAAGTTTCATCATGTCAAATGTGTTCTGATGAGCTTGTCCATTAGTAATCCATCTGTGGCTGTTTGTGGCAGATTCTGGAAGCAGAATGTGAAGCATCCAAGTTTTTCTTCATCACACATTTTATCTGCTTCAGTACATTAGAACTGCTCTGTGCTCTTACAATTTGAAGTTTGTTGATATGGAGAACGGGCACTTGTGCTTGACTCCAATTCTACAAACACTGGCATAAGCAAAGTTGTTTCTAATGCCAATCTCAAGGAGCTCAGTAAGATCATGAAAATGAAGATAACTCTCAAGTTTGAAATCACATTTAAGGTCTATCTGTCACTGGAACTGCTTCTGACACCTGTTCCTATAACGATGATTATTAATTCTCCCATTATTTCCCATATACCTGGACAAAATATCCACAACAAAGAGTCAGGGCCAAGGTTTAGAGAAGTTCATAGTGGGTTCTTGCAATGTTCTTAATGCTGTGTTCCTTCCTTCGCAGTGTCCTCCAACAATGTGCCCGTTTCCTGGCCACATCACTCAGTGTTTAGCAATATGTTGAATATGGGATGAATCCAGTTGTCCTTCAGGCAGGTATTGCAGAATAACTGTTCTTCCTTCTGTTCAACAAAGAACCATATTATTCAGATTGTTTACTCTTTGCCACTATGATAGCTTTCTCATCCTCTCTTCTCTATTCCCATCCCTGTGGGGGGAGGAGCCCACACTAAATAGTAGGGTCTGGGAGGGGGCAGGAAGCACTGAGGGAGAGAAAAATAGGATATATGTAGTTTTAGTGTAAGGTGTGTGTTTGATGCCCCATGTAGTCCTGTTGAGATGAAGGGCTTGTTTCCAACTGCATCATTTGAAAATTCTCTGATGAGTACAAAAGTGTGGGTGAAAATATATGTTTCTTTTCTTATGGATTCCTATGCAGTTTACCTGTGCACTTGAACAATGCAGAGTTTTGACATGAAACATTGACAATTACTTTCCGTCTGGTGAAACTATTTCTTCTGACAGGAGAAGGGGAAAAGGCGGGTTACTGACACCTTAAAAATAGTTGCCTCGGGCAGTTGGGGCTTGTCAGCCATTGATTGGCAGCTCATTTGGGAGGAGGAAAACTCTGAGCTCCAATTTCCGCTGCCTTGTGGCTATAGCCACTCACAGGGAAGGCTTTGGGAGCAAACACAGAG